>NC_089682.1:43096462-43406679 GCF_031753505.1 Anomalospiza imberbis
AACCTGAGTTACCCCTTCAGGAGATGGTCATAATAGATAGTTTCAAAGTAGAACTGAGAAGTTGTGGTGAGAAGGTTCCTGATGGATCCCTCTAGGAGGTTAATAGAGAAATGCAGTTTCTGAGATCCAGCCTAGCTAATTTCCCTAATCAGTCTCCTGATTTCATTATTTTTACAGGCAATTATCTCAAATAATTCTAGAAGAAAACACTCTTAAGATAAATATAAGTACCTTAATTGAAAAAAAAAAAAAAAAGCAAAGCATAATACTGACATTAGCTTTAAGACTTCTGATAGATTTCAACCATAAACAAAGAATTTTAAAACCTTATATTAAAAGGAATCAAAAGTTATCTTATTCAGATTCTGAAGTGGTTAAAATTTTAAAATTAAAAAAGAGCAAAGAAACAAAATAAAACAAAAAAAAGGATAATGCATTTATTTTTTTTAAATCTTCTTTGACAATGAAGTTCTTCTAAAGAGATATTGTGCATTATGAAATGTTTACTACCAACACTTCCTTTTACAAAATGTTTATTTAACTTATTTGATGAGAGTGCTCAGTTCTTTTGCCTCTAAAAAGTCTGTTTCATCCTGTAAGTTTATTTTTTTGGAAACAAACTTCTAATATATTTAAAATAACATAGAGAGAAATATGGAAAAGGTTACAAGTATACTTCAAAAATTACAAAAAAGAGTGAAGAGGGTTTATTCTCCTATGTCTTCCCCTTTTATGAATACACTATATTCTGTCTCCATATTTTGTTAAAATACTACTGGATGATGTAATCCATGTGTTTTTTAATCACATTTCAGTGTTACTATTTCAGCTTGTTCCCTATCCATAAAATGTTCAATTATTTCTTTTATATTTTTTCTTGCAGCAGATTTTTTAAAAATTATAATGGCCCATTATATTATGAAATAACATTAGCATTTCACAGTTTGAGTAGCTTTGAGAATTTCTTGAGCCTTGCCAAATTACTTTTTCATTATCCTGGATGGTTAATATAAAATTTTCAAGTAACTCTTTTAAAGTATGCAAAGTCAAAAATCCATTTAAGAAAACCAAACTTTTTACAATAGAAGAGGACTTGTCATGATTTTTATGTCGTTGTTTTTAAAATTAGTTATAAGAATTGACGGTTATGTCACATGACTTTGAAGAAAATGCAGATCAAGCCTTCTAGAAATACACTGACACTATTATGAAAGCAATGAAATATTTAATTTGCTATTTCACTTCTGAAAATGCCAAGCTCTATTAAACCACTATAAATACAGATTGCATCATACTTTTAAACGCATGTGCTATCAATTTGGGCTTGTTAGCTCTTTGTCAATAAAAAATCCTAGACAAAAATTTTCACTAAATTGTATCCATTACCTGCTTTATAGTAACCAATAGTCACACACTCATTAAAAAAATGTTTAAATGTTTTGTGCAAAATAAATAGGAAATATTATGCCTTAAATATAAGTTAATATTTTTATTTAACTGAAACTGGTTTTCACTGCAACCTATTAAACTTTTCAAAGGGTAAGAACATTTGATCGTGCAAACTTCCAGTGGTATCTAGTTTAATCTGTGCTTTCTTTTAACTCTAAAGAGCCTCATTAAAATATTGCCAGGTAGATGGTTTGAGAAAGAAGTAAAACATACCCAAAACTGATGGAGAGGAAAGAATATCAACTAAACAGACACATTGGGTAGTTTTGTTTTAAAGATTTTGCATACATGTCCTGACAGTATTAACTCCCTTTGTAATTAATTGTAAAGAGTCAACCATCAAAAGGAAAATTGTTTCTCTGTACTTAGGTGGTGTTTGCATTAAATTACTGTTAGCACAGGATAAAAAAAAAAAAAAAAAACTTTGTTACAAGCCACAAGCTCCAAACAAAGCCACTACTGGAAAATTTAAAAAGGCAGCATGAAATGCAATCAAAGATCTCAATTTGTTTAATCATGCCTAAGGGTTGCAAAGTCACCCTAAAGACTGAATGATTGTTTACAAATAGATTTTGACAGGTAATTTCACTGAATACTCCACCCTCATTTTAACTTTATGGGTCCAGTCCTATATCCAATGAAATCACCTGGCAGTTTGCAGTTGATTACCACGGGAATACGGTTCACTGGCTTCTGAGAGCAGGGGAAAGCAAGTGGATTTGGCAGCATTTCAAGTTGTTGAACATCACAGACAAGCTATGAGAACATCAGTTCATGGTCTCGCTTGTTCGGCTTCAGCCGACATGGAATACACAATGGATTTGGGAGCACTGCCTGAGCCTGCCCATGTGTGAATTAAACTTCTAGACTGTAAGAAAAATAAGAAACAAAAAATGGAAAGGCCACAGGAAATGTGTTGTGTCCATGTAGCAGCTTCAATAAAACCAATGCAAATGGCAGGACAAAACTGACATTGAAAATACATCAGAGGAAGGGAGCACATCCTCAGTCTGCTTTCCTGGCTTCTGGGCTGTGTCATGTCTGCCTCGTCCTCAGTGAGTTTCCAAGATGATTTGATGGACTTCTACTTTTCCAATTACATCTTGTTCCAGGCCAGTTGTACTGAATTACACGGTGGTGGCTGGGAAGCATCGCTCTCTCTGCCGCAAGGGAGACCTTGGTGTTCAGTACCAGCCACAGCAGTCCTCACACTCCTGCTGCACTATATGGAACAGGATTTACATTTCTATGGATTTGCTGTTACTACCTGCTGTCTCCTCTTCAGCTATGTAAAAGCTAGGGCACACGTTTCGGTCTGAAATGTGTCTGTTATCTGGAAAGTTTCTGAATGTGAAGGAAAGAAAAAAAAAAGCAATTGAAACAGGCTAGAACCTTCCAAGAGGGAGAATGAGAACCTGGATCTTTAAAAAAAATAATATTTTCTTTTATGTCCTCTAATTAGCAGTGAAATTCTGCACTCATAGCCCAACCAAAATTCGATTGGACTCTGTACTTAGTGGCTGTTAAATGAAATCTATAATTAATATACACAGAAAATGTGAGTAAGATTAAAAATGTCAGCATTTGTTTGAAGTGGCAGAAAATTTAACACGAATTTAAAATAACATTTCTAATCCATTTTATTATAAAGCTCTTTGTTTTATTAAATTATATCTTGAGGCTCTATTGAGACATATCCTGATTTCACACGTTTTGACACTAGAGCTTGTCTAAAGATTCAAGAGCAAACACTGAATACTTGTTTCTATATAATTTACAGCTTTCAAAAGAGTTGTTTGCCTTTTCTGTACTAAATAATTGGAAAGAATACTTTGGTTTATTTAGTCAGCATGTTTAATACCCAGTAATAATACCTTATGGGATGGTACCTGGATTGCCCCTTCTCCCCTTGGTTGAATAAAGTAAGATTTCAAATTTAATTTTTAAAGCATAAAAGAAAGTATGTTCATTCAGAACTTTCACTATTTGAATAGTTTTTTATGATGATTGCTGTAGAGCAACTTTCACACGAATATCCACCACAATCTTTTGGTTTCATGCAGTCCTTGCAATGTAGAGTAACAGATACTAATGTTCATTAGCAAAAATATTTTTCATCTTGTGCTTGGCCACTGGAAGAGGCTCCTCAGGGAAGTGGTCACAGCACCACATATGGCAAAGTTCAAGAAGCATTTGGACAATACTGCCAGGCCCATGGTGGGATTGTAAGGCCAGGTGTTGGACTTTGATGATCCTTGTGGGTCCCTTCCACCTAAGGATAGTCTATGACTCTATGGTTATTTACTGTGATACAAAATACAAAAATGAAAATAATTCTAACTATTGCAGAAGGAGTTAACAGAGGTAGAAGTGGCTTTTCTCTCCTGTTAGGATTATCAGTATTGACTGAAAAACTACAATCTTGCTTATATTCAAAGAAATTTACTACATTGTCTTATAATATTATAAGATATTCCCTTCATTATTCCCTTATATTCCCTTCATTTATCATTATTAATCATTAAAACATTAATTGCTTAAAAATTATCCCGTATTTTCTGCCAAAACCATAAGCCCTGATATTAAATGCAAAACCCAGTGGAAATTAATGTGTAAATGGATAATGACTCAGATCCTAGGTTAGACAATAAGTTTCTTCTGGTTGTATTATGACCCTTCCACTCAGCCTCTAAAGCAACAGGGCAAAATAGAAGTATCACTGACTTTCAATTCTGTAAGCAACACACAGCTCTAACTTTAACATTTAGGGATTTTATTCACTGAAGGTGACATTTTGATATCTAATTAAATTGTTCTTTAGAGAAAGAACATCATAAAGCTGGCTTCAAAAGACCATGAACCTTATTAGTTAAGTACTTGCTCTTTAAAAAGTGCATATTTTATGGCAGAAAAGTTCTGGGGGGTAAACTTCCAATATAAATGAATTTCAGATATGAGTTTTCCAAACTGTTTAAAAGGCTGAAGACAGAAGATCACAGACTGCATCCAGTTTGTTTTCAGAGTGTATTATTTCAGAACAAACAGCCATCTTAACAGTGTCATTTTCCTGATCAAATATTATATCTATTTAATTATACTGTATACTATCTTCACCTCATTACATTCATATATATATATATATATATATATGTTATATAAGAGAATACCATTAAGTCTGTTTAAATAATCTATGAAATCCAGCAGACTATTGGTCTTCCATTTATTCACCCTGGAGAGTTCAGGACATAGAAAAGCTTTATTTACTTAAAAACTGTCAAAAAGAAAAGAATTTTGTTCAGAGAGATATGAAAGCTGAGGTACCAAGGGGAAGATTACTGTTGAAAATTCATTGGCCTATGACTTCTCACGAGCTTTTGTTAAATAAGCAATCCAAACAAAGAGAGAATTGTACTATTTCTGCAATTGTCTAATAATCACAAAAACACTCCTTAAATTTTCCAGAAGTCATTTTCATAAATTTTCAGATTTATCAGATATTTTAGCAAAATCAGAAGTCAGTATTTACTTTTCCTACCCTTTAAACACACACAGTGTGCTCCCCCAACTCCCCTTTTTTAATCTGTAAACTTTTAATGTGAATGAACCACTTATTGCATTCAGAGTGTTTTATTTCACTGCTCACGTGACATTCCTGTGAGACATAAAAGAACTAGCAGGCATTTGTTACTTAAAACAAAAAAAAAAAAAAAAAAAAAAAAAAAAAAGATAAGTAAGATAAGTTTGCTTTCTCTTTTTCTTTCTTGCTTTCTCTGTACTGAATCCAGAATGGTAAATACCAGTCAATAGCTTATATTTTAGATAAATACAAAATAACAAAAGAACTCCAGTGGAAATCTACAGATAAATTCAGATTCTTGATTTAAATGCAAATTTGGATCTAGGGTTTATTTTCTGGCATAAATCCATCACAAAGCTGGCTCAAGGTCAGACTGGACAGCTGAGCAATCTGATCTAGCTGAAGATGCAACTGCTCACTGCAAGTGAGGTTGGACTATCTGACCTTTAAAGGTTCTTAACTACCTAAACTTTTCTGCTGTTCTATTTTAAAAGACTTTTGACCTGTGCTGAACAAAAAAACTTATATCAAACACTTAGTTTCTGGCAGATTCAGTAAGAGATCAGAGCAATCTTCCTTCATTTTCTTACTTGATAATCCTAATAAATCATGACTGTACAAATGTCTTCTTCATTCATTTTAATTCATAAATATTACTCTATGGTATAAATATTTAGACTTCCCTCTTCTACTATTGTGCATTTGGCACTAATCTATAATTTAAATCTTCCCACTTTCTTCTGTATGTCTGCTCATTTTTCAGAATTCAATTTATTTATCTAATTTAACAAGACTCTCCTGATTGTAGATCCTGTCTTCCAAAACAGCTGCTATCCTGCTTAGTCTGTGGATCAAAATGAAAATTTGAACACTGCAGAATGAGGTTTAAGGTTTTGCTAGGACCTACTGGATTTCTCTTTTATTATATTATTTGGAGGTGTTTTCTTGTTTTCATCTTGTTTGGGGTTTGGAATGTTTATATTTTTCTAAGATTCACCAGATTATTAAAACAAATTGAAATAAGTTATGACTATGGATATTTTTTTTTCTGTGGAGATTTCATTCTAATGAAGTAGCTCAGTTTGTCTTAAAGTACACAGAATTACTTTTCCTCTGTACTGCATACATGCTACGACACTGTTGGTGAAAGATCTTACAACATGGGCCAATCACAGTGAGATGTTCACTTGAAAAAATTCTACAAAGTTCACCCTTAGTAGCTCCATCCTAGTTTTCTCAGCTGAACACACATTTTGGAGTGATTTTTGTCTATTTTTAGAATAGACATACTGGGTCAAAAGTCTAATCCCACAGTCTGCAAGATATTCTTTAAAATAGTGCAAGCAAGAGAAAGTGTTTGCTACAGTAAAATGTGACTTCAGCCACCCTGAGGCTTAGACTCTTCCTGAGCCAAATGTGATATCTTTGTGTTTAATAAGCTTTAATGGTTTCTACATCTGTGAATTTGTCTATTTAGTTTTTTTCAAGTTCAGCTGTAAATTTTTCGTGTGCTGTAGCTGCAAGTGGTACAGTGATCAAAAAGGGCTGAAAGGTGGGAAATACACACTGAGGAGCAAATACGTGGGCTTAAAAGGAAGAACTATATCCATCATCCACAAGAGGCCACCAAGATGGTCGAGGAATGGAGCCCCTCCCTTGTGAGGAAAGGCTGAGAGAGTCGGGATTCTTCTGGAACAGAGAAGGCTTCAGGGTGACCTAATTGTGGCCTTCCAGTACCTGAAGGGAGCCCACAGGAAAGATGGAGAGAGATTATTTACAAGGATCTGGAGTGACAGTACAAGGGGAATGGCTTCAAACTGACAGAGAAGAGGTTTAGATTAGATATTAGGAAGAAATTCTTTCATGTGAGGGTGGTGAGACCCTGGCACAGGTTGCCCAGAGGCACTGGGGATGCCTCATCCCTGGAGTGTTCAAGGCCAGGTTGGATGGGGCGCTGAGCAACACGGTCTAGGGGAAGGTGTCCATGCCCACAGCAGAACATTAATAGATCTTATCTCAGTAATCATCATCATACTTGGCAGGCAGGGTTAAAAGATTCCAAGGCAATGCAAAGATTCACAGTCTAATTCTGCTATTGTAGCTGGGGAGAGCAGGAGTTGGTATGCAAATCAGTATTACTTAATCAATATTAAAAAAAGTGGAAGATATAGAAATACTGTCATAAAGTAACACTAGAATTTCAGTGTCAACAGATCTCAAAACTAAATGCTAGTGCTAAAACAGCAGTTAAATTTTATTTTGAGAAATATATATAACCACTTATCCTCAAAATCCCCAAACATCAAAACAGTCTCTCAAAACTGCAATTAAAATACTGCCTCATTCATCTTGTTTGAATCATTCTGCCCACTTAATTATATTTTGGAGGTGTTCCCTCTGAGTGCCATTTTTCTACATGTTTCCTGTTATCTCCATCTGGAGTTTGTTTACCAAAACTTGCTCCATTTCTCCCAGGCTTCACTAAAATGGATTAATGATGTTCATTACAACACATGATATTTGCAGGCTTTACCTTCCCTTCTGCATGGAGACAATAATGCAGAGCTTTCCCTCAGGTTTCCTTTCAGTCTATTCTTTCAGGTGTAAAGCAAACCAGTCACAAACCATTGCAAAAGAAGTATAAGACAATATTGAAAAAACAATCTCCATTCATTCATTCATTTAAAAATATTATTAATTACACATCTAAAAATATATATGAAAAATATACTCGTATGAACTGTAAGTCTTAGACTTACTGCTTGAAGCAGCCTAATTGGTATGAAGAAAATACATTATTATTTCTGTGCAATATTTCTACAGCAGGAACAATTTTTTAGTAGCCCAGAATTTAAGATGAGATCCTCCTTTTTTTTCTGGCACTTTCTTGCTGTAATGGTCTAACAGCAGTCTAAACAAATCCAAACAACAGCAAAAAACTGACAAGGAATATTTTCTAAGATCCCCTTGTTAATTGCTTTTCTTTTTTTCCTTATTGATCTGCTGAGTTAAAGCAGAGTTTACTCTCTTACTGTTTATTCTAACTGTGGAACTTTTCTGTAACGCATTTTCCATTATTTGGGTTAATAAAGATGTCATGCCCGTGTTTGGTCACCCTGTCCATATGAGTAATGCGAGCATATAGGGAATGGAAAAGGGAAGAAAAAGTGTGGGTAGAAGAAAGAAATTGGCAAAGACTCCCTGAACTCTGTATTTAAAAGCCTAAAACCCCTAATGTCCATTAGAAAATGCAGGAAAGGGTAAAAAGCTGAGAGCAGAAATCTGTCCTAAAAGTTGATTGAATAGCAGACCTTTCCCAATATTAACCAATTTAATATCACTGTCCGAACTCAGCTATCTTCACAAACACAAGGCTTTTTTTTTTGCACACAGGAACATATAAGGAAGAAAGGAAAACCATTTTTCATGAGGTGCTTGATTCTGTTTTTTTCTGAAATCTAATGCTGTATCCCATAATCACACTTTGTCATTTTTGAGTACTTTTTTGGGGCATTATTAATAAAGAATTCCCACAAAATTATGAACATGTCATGTTTAGCAAGTAAAATTGTCAGGAAAAAGTAATATGCCATTCTATTAGGATATTGGCATGTGACCTTCCATGATAAATTGCACATCCATGGCACAACCAAGGCAGTAATGATGTGTTTCGACAATATTTGTACCAATTCCCACAACACACTGCACTTTGGTTACCAACAGAGGTAGTAGCCTTCCCTGAAGTGCAATTGTAAAATAAATAAGCAAGCAAATAAACAAGCACTATCATGTTTCAGGATGTATCAGTGGTCAGAATGTGTGCACTGGGTTACTTGCTGAAAAGTATGTCTGGCTGCAAGCCTTTACATGGGAAATACGACTGTTTTCATTAAAAACTGCTGTGGGCAGTTTCAGTTTTTGTAGAAATTGTGCACCAGTTACATACAAATGGCTGTTTCTACCCTTTCCTCATAGTTTTCCTACTGTGTAAGTCACACTACCCAGTACCCACAAGCCTTCTGAAAAAAGGCTTTACCCATGCCTAAAAACCACCCACCTCCAGTGTAAAACACAGTATGATTTGTCAATATGCAGAGTTTTTTTCTGTACATCAGTAACCCAGATCTTTAGCTTATGCACATTACAGGTCATGTTGCATCACTGTAAAAAGAGAACTGCACTTGCCTGAGGACCATAGAGCTAGAAGCACACAAAGTCAAGGAGGTTGCACTGGAAATGTCTTGACACTTATAGTGCTTTTCCTTTAACTCAGTAGGTTTTTCTGTATTTTAAGTGAAAAAAAGAAATTTCCAGAGACTATGTTGTGTCATAGTCTATCAGAATGAAGACATTTTTAAAGGCCAAAATCAATGAAGCTTCTTAAAGTAATGAGTACTCTCTGGAAGGTGGCACAAAATGGCCCTCAGCAAAGCAGAGTTGCTCAGGAAATAATAGATTGAACTTCAAACTACCTGAACATCATATGAGAAAATGCAGAGCAGTGCAACTTGCAAAATATGAATGTAAGATATGTCCTAATATCTCAGAACTATGGGCTATATATTTAATCTCTCCAGCTGGCATTAGGAAATGATATTTAGAACTATACCGAGCATGTAAAAACAATCATCTTCTGCGGTCTGTTCTCATACTTCCTGGGCAGCCATAAATGTGGGAGGGTTCCTGGTATGTTTCTGCCTAATCCTGCTATTCATTTCTGGACCTGCCATCCAGGAATTTATCTAATCCCTCGAACCTGCTAATTACAACTCCCCCAACAATTTCCTGTGGCAGGAATTCTCTCACAACTTTATTTTCTGTTTTGTAAACTATCTGTCTCAAATCAATTTCACTAGTTTCACCAAGTGCTTCCTAGCTTTTGTGCTGTGGCTATTGAAAAGGAAATCCACATCCAGTCTGCATGCTGCATCATAACTTTGCAAACCCCTGCAACTTGCCTGTTTGGAGATTCCACTGCCCTGCCCTGGTCTTGTCAGGCTGAGCCAGTATTCCAGAATGATTCAGTATTTACAGAAGCCATACTGCCACTTTCCCAGCAGGCTTGCATTTTCTTAGTTCCCATGAGAGACCAGACTCTGTCATCAGGCTGGTCTGAGGCTCCCAGGACTCCCTAGAGCTCAGAAGTGGCAAGATTTACACAAAGAACTTTGTAAGCCTATAGAAACAAAATAAATCTATACTGTTTCCTGAACAATCATACCTCCACAATCTAAACAAACAGATATCCCTGTATATTCAGTATGATTTGAGTATAAACTCCTATGCACTTCACTGAATAGGCATGAATAGAGCATGTGCTTAAAGGCACCAAATATTGCCAGCTAAAGAAGCCCCACTTTTGTTAACATTCCCTTGGCACAGCAACCAAGCACCAAGTTCCAGAGTAAATATAATGAGAATTGTTACCTACAGTAGTGCCCCAAAGTAGTCAGTTATTTACTGTGCTTCAAAATTCTTGTAGAAAAATCATTCCAAGAAAATGTCAGAGTGTTTCTGTGGAAAACTGTATTGAGTGAGGTTGAAGCCTCTGAGAATTTGGCATCATAACAATTTTATACAGACTACTCACCAGATTCCATTAATTCTTAATGACCTTGATTTTAATAAAAATTTTAAAAGTATTACGAGAAACAATGCCGGTCCAGCTGAGACAGGGTATTTGGAATACCCTCTTTAAAAATCAGGCTGAAATTTTGCTCATAGTCTGTTAACTTGCATTCTGTCAGCAAATCCTAGCTTGACCTAAAATGGGTTTCTGTGAATCAAACACCAAAGTAAATACGGGAACTTCCAGAAACTTTACAAAGTAGGTTTTGCATCATCAGAAAAAGTTAGTGTTTGAATCCATGATTCCTTCCTGGTCTATTACTAATGAAAGATTCACTAAATTATCTTCATAAAGGTCAAAATGTTAATTAGGAAATTTTCTTCAATGATAGATCAGAGATGTGGGACAAATTATTAGATCAGCTGTTTCTAGAGTTCAAATATCCATCTCTACATCATAAAAACATAACAAAATTAAAATAAAAGCTGAATTTTGTGTATTAAATACTTCTTTTTTTTAATTGGATAAAAAGTTGTCTTGAAAGGTTTGAGTTTACATAAATTACTTTTTAGTTAAATTTATGTACAATTTTACATGTATCATTACTAATTCCTTATTAGCATCGATATGATACAATTGGTTATAAAATAATTTTAGAAATAACCTTAAAATCCATAAGTGTACTAATAATCTAAGATATGAACATTTAAAAAAATGCGTCTAAGATAGGAAGAATTAAAATACAACAATATTTGACGAGCAAGGGAAAATATAACATAATTTAAATGAATATAATATCCCTGTTCAATCTGAATTTTAGAAATGAAGAATCAGACAAGAATTTATAGTTGTAATGATCCATCTATTTTCCTTACACATGCAATAATTAAGAAAACACTTGTAATGCCTCAGGAAACTGAAATACCAGCATTTTTTATTCTTATTGACACACTACTTTAAGTGTAAGTTAGTCAGCAATATTGAAGATGTGTATTATTGCACAAAAAGTAATTTTGAATTCTAAAACTGCAGAACACACATAGTAAGCACCATAAATATTTTTGGCTTAATTGTAACACCATTTAATACAAGATTTTATTATAGCAGCATTTTTAGTAAAATGACAGAGAAGCAGAGTTAAGTTTTTATACTGATAGTTCCCATCTCACCTTCAGGATCAAAACCGAGCTATTCATAACCTCTAGAAAATTGCCACAAGCTATGAGGATGTCATGCACTTAATGTGCTCCTGATGACAGATAGTGTGAAAAAAGCTTCCCAAAAAGTTTTTTATAATTAGTGCAGGATTAAAATGTCCAGACATGTTAAAAATAAAAAGAAGTACCCACACCTTGAAGTCAAATTATGATGTAGCCTGGACTCTGCAATCATAGGCTCATCTATCATCAGCTGAGAATTTACCCTAGTTCTCATTTTTCATTTCTCTCAGGTATGATGATATGTCCAGGCATTAACTCAGCTGATAATGAAAGATAATTAATTCATGTTTCTTAGTAATTGCAGGATACAGAGTCAAAAGACATATTCATATAGACTTCACAGGTTTGATCTTTTATGTAGATATAGAAAACATGAATATTTTGCAACAATTTTATTGAAGACATACATGTTTTCCCTGACACCAGAGACAAATGAAAAATGTAAAAAATTAATGAAACCTCCTTGTAATTATTTTTTTTAATGGAGTTATATTCATTAATCTCTCGTTTGGATCATGGGAAATGAAATGTGAGCATTTAGCCAATATATTCCTGGCCTTATTTTTGAATCACAGAATCATTTAGGTTTGAAAATACCCTTAAATTCTTAGAGTCTAACCATTAACCCAGCACTAGCAAGTCCACCACAAAGCCACATCATCAAGCACCATGTCTACAGGACTTTTATCTCCAGGGCTTTCAGTATCTAAGTGATCTCCAGTAACTAAGGAATCTTGTAAGCAAATATTTCTACATTATTCTGAAACCACTGATTTATAGTAATTTCTTGAATGCATATCAGCACTAAAGAGATATGATCCTTAATGAAGAAAATGCATTAGCCTAAAGTCCAGTCACAGAGGAAATATCCACACTCAGCATCTAATATGGTGAGAATACATCTAGGTTTAGTGTATTTTTAGCACATATAATGTATTTTATTTAATTTCTTTGTAGGCTGCAGCCCTGACAAAGAATGAATATTATTTTAGTTGCTCATAAGAAGAAGTGACACAGCCCACACTCCAATGAGGACAGCACGCAGCCTTGCTGCCTGTGAATGAAGTCCCAGAATTGCTATGACTTTGGCCCAGTTAATTGAAAAAAACCCAATACAATCAATGTGATATATTGCATAAATTAAAGATAAGACTGTGTAATAGCCAAGGACTCCAGGAAATGTGAAAAGTGTGAATAAATGTGCAGAAAATTGACTGCTAACAGCTGCTTGTAGGGACTCATATGGTACCTGCACCAGAAGTAAAAACATACCAGTTCTTAGACTATTGTATTAGCCCAGAAATGATTGCTGTGTAAAAAGAACTTTTCCATATTCCTCTTTTTGTAGAGTAAAAGTTTCGCAAACAAAAGATAGATAAGAGGTTAATCTTTTGGGATCTCTGACTACAGCAAGGAGTAAGAGCCCCTCAAAAGGATTGCATGACAATCTATTTTTAAATCTCTGAATCTGTGTCAACAAAATAGCATCAAACTTAATTCAATTCAAAAAAGTAACAGAACCTTTACATACTTTAAAATGTATGGCTGCCATTTATTAGATACTCTATGTAGTCTGAGACATAAAACTGATCGCAAGGTGTAAACTCCCAAACATTATATCACCAGCCCAGTGCAAAGGCAGTCTTATGAACAGAGCATTGAGTAGAAGCATGTCACAGCTGTGCCAAAAAAAAAGATCTCTGAGAAGATTTACAAATCCTGGTGTAAAAATGCAAAACAAAAAATAAAGACAGGCAAACATTCTAGATTTAACAGGTTGTGCTAATTCCTCATTTTTGCTGGAGCTACTCATGTCTTATCTAAGCCAAATGTGAGGTGCCACCAGTGTAATAGAACTTCCTATCAATAACTCATATTTCTATAACTTAAACCAAATCTCTCCCCAAATTCTGTCAGAATGAATGTCTTGTGGCCTAGAAATTCAGTCTTTAATGGCTAGTGCTATGTGACATTGATAGCAAATATCTGTTTGGTGGATGGAAGACATCAATATGATTTCATTGGAACCAATTCAAGGAAAGAACAGAGTCTAGTTTTGGTGTTTCTGAAACTTTTTTTAACATCTATTGAAAAAGAAACCAGAGACCAAAGCCATCCACTGATTGTGCAGCAGGTGTATGACAGGGTATATCCTGGCATTCTTTTTCAATGACCTCTTAAGCTGTACACCCACAAATTTTTTTTCCCCTGGAAATCAAAACACCATGGAAAATTCTATACATATAAACATTCAATGTAGCCACCAAACATATCACCATTACAGTTTTGGAGTCTCAGGACAGGTTTGCAGCCAAGCAAATACCTAAAAAACCCTATCTACCAAGCTGAACTCAAAATTCAAGGATGGAAAAAACTGTGAAACAAGACACTTAAATGCACTTAAGAAAAACTTGAGAATTACACTTAATCAGACAAAAGGTCTGTCCAGTGCCATGTGTATCCTCAGTAAAACCTACAAAGGGATGCCACGGTATGAACAAAAATAGGCAGGAATACCTCATGTTTCTGGTAAAAGTGTTCCTTACCTCCAACTATTTTCATTATATAAAGTTCTTACAGACCAAGAGTAGTCTTTCTGATGCAGCAAGTCTTTGCAGACTACTCTTACACATACTTGTCCAATCTCACCCACAATTTTCATCAGTTTAAGCACCCATGTTCCACGATTCTAATGAGTTGCACAGACTTATTATCTGCTATATGGAGAACCACGTCTTGTGTGTTTTGCACCAACTCTGGTGTGTTTTGAGTCTCACTGCCTGCATTGAAGGAAATGGGAACAAATAATTTCTACTTCCTAATGCATCTTAGGATTTTGTATGCTCTGTAATACCTCTCTCTTACGCCTTAGCCATTCCAATATTTCCTCATACAGAAGAGGCTCTTTATCTTTGTTAATGTATCTTTACCAGCTTTCACTGAACATTTTTCTGTTCAGTTATTCTCTTTTAGAGGTGAAGTATGCAAGATATGGAGAATTCCCACACTTTCATATACAAGATATGAACAACCCAGGAATTCCACAGTTTATTAATAATGTTCTTTCAATTTCTTTTGATGAAGTCTCAGAAAGTCATAATACTTGATTTTCTTTTTTGTCTGCTCCTGTGCATTGAGCTGACATTTTCAGAGGATTTTATTCCATAACATCAAGATCTTGTTTCTGAGTAGTAGCAGGCAGCCTAAAGCTTTTCATAGCATTCATATGTAAAATTAGGATTGGTCATCCCCATGTGTATCACATTTAAACACACTGAATTTATTCTGCCATTTATGCCCAGTAACTTGGTGTAGCTATAAGGTGTCTTGACAATTTTTCACAGTCAGCACTTGTCCTTAGACTCTTCAATAACTTAATATCATCAACAATTTTGGTCACTTTAGTACTCACCCCTTTCTCTGACTATGAATGTGTTCCACCACAAACTCCTTTGGAACACCCTCAGTTATGAGCCTGCCTCTTCTATCTGGTACAATAAAAATATTTAACAAATCAAGTTAAGATAAAGGAGGAATAACAGAACAATATATATGGGGAAAGAAATGGTTGAGTAAACCTATAGAACATGACTTATATTTCCATGGGAATTATTAGTTCTGTTTCTAAGGGTCTGAAAAGATTTATATAAAATCATGAGTTCCTAGGGCTAAAAAGACTTCTGAGGTACATGTCAAAATACAAAGAAACTCCATGTTGTTTCTGTGGCACTGGAAAAATCAAAAATTTCAGATACAGTCAGCACTTTTGAGTTCTGCAAAACTATAAGTGTTTTTGGTATGAAGTCTGGTGCCTCTATTACACAGAAAATTTACAGCTCTTCTTATATCTACCTAATCTTAATGCCTCATAAACAAATGCCCTGGAGCAAAAGTAAATTAGTAGCTATCGAGGTTGCCTAAACAGAGATGGTTGCAACTGATTGCATTAAATTAACTGTTTAATTGAATACATTTGCCTGATTGAGTAAAACGACAATTGTGTCAATGTTTTTTCTAATTGTGTTAGTTTGCACGGTTGGTTCATTGCCCTTTTTTCAGCTGATAGTAATCACTAATTTTGTTGCTCATGAAGCTGTGATAACAGCAGATGAATTGACATTCACGTTGTTGTCCACATAGACTGAGAAGTAAAATTGACCTCCTTTTATCCTTTTAACCACAAAGCCAGGTGTAGCCTATTAAAAATTGACATTGTCATCTTGCAATACCTGCGGGCATAAGAATGATAAGGAAAGGCTATGCAGGTTGCAGAGGAACAAATTTCACCCATTTTAATGAGCTCAGAAAACCCTTATACATCAGTGGAAGACATTTTCTCACACTTCAGACTATTTCTATTTTATTTTATTTTATTTTATTTTATTTTATTTTATTTTATTTTATTTTATTTATTTCCCTTGGGATGAAATCAAGAGCTCTTTACAAACATTTAGGAAAAAAAGGTGGAGGGGAGGGAAGGATGAAACTTCATGCAGCTGATTCTATTTTTTCTCTGAGTCCTGATGAAACAGCAGAAGTCAAATCCTTCATCTTCACAGCAGGACCTAAACTACATGTGTTCTCATACCTTAAGCATCTCATAAGCAATATGAGATGGTCATATAGTCATATATGACCATAGCCATAAGTCAACTAGGTAGTTGAATAGTCTGCAGAAAGAAAAAAGAGATTCTTTTTATCTCTCCAATTGGAAAGAGTCCCACTCAAACAATTTAATCAGTGAGATTTGGTGTATTTCATTAAGTACATATTAATTGAGACAAACATTTTTACTCCACAGTGCAGACAAAAGAATAGCTACATCATACACGGAATACCAAAGCTGAGTTCTCTCTTCCTGTGCTTGTTTAATTAGCATATAGAGAAGCAGATTTGCTCCTTACCTCTCTCTTGCCATCTTATAAGAGACTCACTGACCTTTCTCTTTCTCTAGTCCTGAAAAGAAATTGTCTTCAAATGTCTGTTTGTAAAAGTTGCAGTTATGATGTAAAAAAAAGAAATATTTTCATAAGTTATATGTAATAAAAATGCTTTTGTGAGAAAATTTCAGACCAGTTCTCCTTTTGCCTAACTTGTCCCAAATAAAATCCACATTCACAACAACATTATGCCTTTGTAGGAAAAACAAGATAATATCTAAAAAAACAAGATAATATTTAGAAAGTCGCTGCTATCATACATTACCCACAAAAGCCAGCTATAATAGTTACTCCACAAAATTAGGTAAATCTTGTTTCTGAATAAAAACTCAGACAAGCCAGTCAATAATCAGACTGCAAATGTAGACACAAAAAACTTTCGAAGACTGGTATCTTGTTCTTAACAGTTCATGTTTATTAACATGAGATTTATTTGTTTGTACTGCTCTTTTTTGTTGTAGTATAATGAATGTTTTTAATATATACGTTGCCCTGTTTGTAAACCACAATTTCTGTAACAGTCTTCCTACTTCTACTGATTAAGTTACCTCCCTCGTTGGTGATGGAATTAATATACATTTATTATACTGGGATTTTTCTGGCACTTAATGTTCTAAATAAATAAGCAACGTTTATAACTCATGCCACTTCTGCACATTTACTATTAAAAGTAAGCCTGCTCCCTGCCTTAGTCTACAACATAGAACAAATGATAAATGATTAAAATTATGCCCAAAGCAATGTCAATTACTTGTTCATCACGTGACAATGAAATCCTGTTTAAAATTTAAGGGGTTTAATGAAATACATTAGCAATTCAGCTGTAACCTCTCCCCAGCATTATTTCTGCAGTTCTCCTTTCCCTTGGTGACACAGTTCAGCACCTGACACACAGAGACACATGGTTTTCACCTAGAGGACAGGTTTTCTTGGTGAAACACTATCTTTTACTTGTTTATTTATATTTTTACTTCTGGAAATTCAGAATACTATGCAAGAAATCTGACAGGTATTTATGACCCCATGCAAGACCAGAAGAAAAGGAAAAAACACCCAACCAAAAATTCAACAACCCACAAACATGACTATTTCCATAATGTTTCTACTTTATCAGACGGCCCACATGTCAGCTTTTCTCCAGCTGACATCACAGAAAATGACTAATCTTTTTCTCACATGTTTTTATCTTTCACTGTGTTTTCAGACTGGCAAACCTTCCTACTGAAATACTGACATATGACTTTTATTCTACCTTTCAATATACTGATATGGTGACTTAGTTTTAAATAATTTTTTTGCAGGGACCACGCAACACTCTTTTGCTCAAAGCTCAAGTACTGTATACATTCTGGATATCAGAGTAATTTCAGTGTCTTGTGATAAGTGTACAAAGACTAAGCATAAGTTGTTGAAAAAGTCCAAATACTGAAGGAAAATCTCATCTAGGCAAATATATATAGTTTTCAGTGTAAGACAAAAAGAGACAGCAAGGCCTGTCAAACATGTCTATTAAACTCAACTTATATTATTATCCTATCTTGGAATTTTTTAAACTTATTTCCTGCAAAATATTTGGAACATTTAAAAAATTTCTGTTTCATTTGTTACAAGTGTATAAAAAATTTCTTTTTTTCAGCAAGGTATCAGGTATCAGACTGCAATGAAGGTTTTGTATTTCTACTGCATAAAAAGGACAAAGGTGCAATGAGTTCCTGCAAAGAGATTCCAGAAAATCATATTAAAAAGATGTAAGTACCTATACGCATATATATGTAAATTTTTATATACTCTGATTATCCACATTGGGATCAATTTCTCATCAATAACAGGGGGCTCAAATATAGGAAGTAAATGTATTCTTCTTTTGATTCTTTATGTGGGTAAAGCAATTCTAGCCCTAAAAAAACAAAGGAATTTCCTCTCAAAAATAATTTTAGAAGACTTTTTACTTTTTTTCCCAATTTTTTTCTTCCTCCCCTCCATAATTTTTCTGCTCCAGTGGTACCTTCTCAGCTGGATGGGTTTACATCATGTTCAACATATATGGAATTTTGTTGGATGCAATCTGGATGTGAAGACAGGTTGAGACAACATGTCTGAGGGTCAGACAGGAATCCCAATATAGCATATAGACAATATAGCTGCTTCACAGGCCAGAGCAACTAATAAAGCTGAGCTACTGAAATCCTTCAGAAAGTAGCTTGTTCCGTACATCTTTCTGTCAGTGCCAGCAAGCCTGAACAGAAATATAGATTCTCTGGCTTTACAGAGAAAGCAATACATTTTCTCAGTTACATCTTCCCAGCATTTAAGACAAGGGACCATAATTTCTCTGGACAGCCTTTTCTGCCCATATTTTTCCATTGCATTTTTTTACTGGATAGTATTCACAACATCAAATTCTATATCTTGTTTCCTGATAACCCAGACTTTTGCACCTTGCATTGGTAACAGTGGTACTAACATGACTGATAGCACTGAAAAGTGTTTGCAAATACTCTCTTTTTTTAAAAAATTTCATTTCTGCTGATAATGACATAAGATAAAATGACTCAAGTCTGGGGTGGAGGAAAAGAATACGTTCACAAGGATTAAGCCCAGCACCTTTGGGGTGGAGGCCACAGCTCCAGGTTTTTCTGTTGCCAAGCACCTACAGATCCTGCACCAAAGAAGGGAAGGAGGAGAGGTTTTGGGTGTGTGACATGGCTTCTGGCCAGATGCAGTGAATACCTGCACTTCCACTTCCACTTCTTCCACTGGGCAGACTGGCCCAGCTGTGGGGTCTTCCACCCCTGGAAGGCCACATCTATGTGAGGGACAACCATGTGAGGGACAAATGAGGTGGTGTCATGGCTCATCAAAGGCCCCTCACCAAAGGTGTCCCCAGACTCTGCACTGCACGTGATACGACGTGATGCAACAGATCTGCATTCTTGAAAGGGACAGTGTCAAACCTGCCCCTTCACCGGGAGGTACCTGTGTGTTCCTACCTGCCCAAATGTATATTAATCCATTGGATTCTATACTTTTCAGCAGGGACTCTCACCACCAAGAAGACAAGATGGAGGGAAGCAATGAGATATTGTTGGGACCCAGGAATGGTAATATGCTTCTACTTAATCTGTCACTCTCCCTGCTCCCTCCCTCCTTCTCTTAATCCTCTTGTGAATGCATTCTTTCCCCCCAGCCCAGATTTAGGTCACTTTATCTTATCTCTATTCACTTGCAGTCACGGGCCTCAGTCAGAAGGCCCATTCAGGGTGTGGTGGTCTTCCATGCACCTTTTGTTATACACCTTTGCTATAACAGGCAAAAGATGTTTAAGCCATAAAACATAACATGTCAGTCTCCTATACATTCCAGTTTTCAGGCATGTTATCTATCAAAAATTACCTGCATACTATACCAAAACATGGCTTATGTGGTATATCATTATATAGACATATATCTATATGAAATTATTTTCTTATTTAGTTTCTGAGCGCTCCCTTAGAATGTCAGTCTGATTTTCAGAAGGGGAATTATCCCAGGAAAAAAATTCTGCAGAGTTATTATCATAATAAATAAAACATACCTGTATTTACTTCATGGGTTGAAAAAAAACCCCACAAATACAATCTCTTTGTATTTCATAAGCAAGTGACCAAGTACGACCAGTGACAAAACATCAGACTTACTACCAACCCTCACATAAAGTAATGCTTAATCCCTAGTCAATGAGCCATAAAATTGCTTGGCTGTTTCCAAAGTTATCTTAGTCTACACTTATCTCACTACCCTTCCCTTTCTCTCTTTTCCCCTTTGCAGTCACTTGCATCTCTGATTCACTGATCACTTCTTCAGTCTTTTTCATTACCTCCTGCACTCCCCTACTCATCATGCACATCATTTCTTGTTCTTCCAGACATCCCTTTCAGAAGATCAAGTCAATAAATAGAAAATTTCTCCAGAAATACTTCAAAACATATAGAGAAGTTCTCCTGCTCTTCCCCTACCCCCACATGCTTCTCAGCTCAAAACTCCTTCCATGCCCCATAAGTAGTCTTTTCAAACACAAACCCATCTGCATTTGTCTACCGTGACACAGCATAAAAAATGATGGCTGGTGAGTATGGCTTGCAAGGATTGCTGGTTTGCAAGAAATTTTTAAAGTTTACTTTGTTTCTAATACAGAGAAACATCTTTACTCAGCAGAATTTCTCATAGTCATGTGTTCTCTAAGCCTCACTCAACTACTTGAGTAAATGAACTATAAAAATACATGCAAAGAGCGCTATGCAAGTCCTGTTACCACTTGTTGTGAAATCAAGAAACACAGAAGAGAAGGATCTTTTGAAATGAAATGGCTGGAAAAAGGTGAATTTGGCTTCAAACCATAACTATGCCACCAATTTTTGTAAAGCACATTAAAAAATGTGTGTAGTCAGAAACATGCCATTGTTCTTTTGAAAAGACATACATGTCCATCTCGGGCAAAACTTGAGCATCAAAGCTAAGTCTACCTCACTGTTTAAGGTCACTCTACACAGAGATGATATTCCTCTTAAGATCTAAACCCTGCTGAATCTTACATAGCAGCTTAACTGAATTTCAGTGACTGAAAGCATTCATACATTTGACATGATCTTGTCATGGATTTTGGAATTTATTCACACACTACAAATTCTCTGGCCTTTATTACCCATTAGTGCAGTCAAACCTGGGAATATATACAACATAGATTTATTTTTTCTATTCTGTAATAAAACAGAGCACAGAGAATGAAAAATTTGCACTGAATCAGACAATTTTCAGAACTGTTGGTGAAGGGGGAAAAAAATAATAATTAAGCTTCAGCCAATATTGTGTGTTCTTTTGGATTCATTTTCCTTACTCTTAAGTCACAGTTTTTTATTGCTTGATGAGAGGTCCTTCAAAAGCAAAAGGTGAAGTGCTTAATTTCCATGTGGCAAAGAAATATATGGTATTTTTTTCTGTGAAAGTAACAGAATAGTGTATTTCAGAACACAGGAATTCTATGTTTAGAAAAACACCCTCCTCCTCCTCACTATTCCAGCTAAAGGGATGGATTAAATCTGCTCTTATTTTGAGATTCTAAATGGTTTTAAACATCCTACAACTCAAGTTTTCAGTTGTCTTACTATTTATTAAAAGAAAAAGGAACCAGAAAAATGTCAAAAAAAATATAAACAACAAAGTAAATAAACAACCCCCCTCTTATTTCTTGCCTAAGTTTTCAATGCACTTCTGAAGTCTGACCTCAGGTTGAGGTCACCAGAGGTGAAGAATACACTTCGGTTTTTTGTGTCTACCATTAACTCTGATAATAAGAAAATGAGCTTTGCAAAGAGGCTGTCAAATTTGTCAGATTTGTAGTGCTATTTTTTAGCTTTGAGGCCTCTCTGGACTTTAAAGCAGAAGAAGTGCCTAAGGTGCCTTCAAAAGTCAGGTTTGCAGGTTTTTTCATCAGACAGACACACCACAAAGACTGTACAAATCCTTTTCTTTTTTTTTAAGCAGAATTTATAGCTCTTGAAATGGAGCTTCATGTCTCATTCTCCTACTAAAAAAAACAACTCAGCAAAGCAATCCAAAGCAGGCAGATACTGCCTGCTTCCAAAATAGATTGAATTTAGTGTCTTGTTGCTCCTATTTCCCCTCTGTTCCAAATAAATTTTGAGATCTTTGTCATATTGCTGTATTACCAGCCAGCCATGATTCCAGCAGTGCTGGGGATGCAGATAATTTTTGTAACACAATGTACTACCTTTTTAAGATGAGCTAGAGGAAAATGAAACAAGTTTCTGAGCCCTAAGGTAGTTTTTAGCTTTTCAGTTGAAACGTTTCCTACAAACTTTACCTTATGATATTTAGGGTCCTTAAATACCTGGAGCTTCTGCATTAAACAGAGTTTAAGGATATCTCTGACAGACATCAGCTCTCAGACTGTTGAATGTTGCATCTATTTTTGAATCAAGGAATTTTTAAATAAAGAATAAGCAGATTATCAGATCCTATATATTGAATCCTACAAATATACCAGATGCTTTTTGTTTGGGGTTTCATTCTTCCTTCTCTAGGTTGCCCATTTCATTTCATGTCCTATAATGTGTAGAAAGGTATTTTGGTGAGACAGTGCTTTCATATCTCTAGAAAATTCTGTGTTTTCTTCAGAGTTGCCTGTGAACTTTCCTTTTCCTCAGTGGAATCAATCTCCCAAGACTTGCCCCTTCCTTGCCATCCTCTTCTTCTTCCCACAATACTTAAGACTAAAATAATGATGCAGTAAAAAATTACAAGAAAATAGCTTTCTGTAAAAATCTCTCTAAGTAGTTGGGAGATAGAAACCTTTGGTTCAGTCACTCTTCATGATAAAATCTATCCTCAGCTTTCCAAATTAATAGAGAGGCTGAACTGACATGCATATGTATTGTCTGCTATCTAGTTAGGATTATCTAATTGTCCAGAGTGACTGAATTACCTCCCTTAGTCCGATCTGGAAAAAACTCTCAAGGTAATTTATAATAATGATGCAGATCCATTGAAAATCTTTATTACAGATGAGTATCAATTCTTTCAATACATTATGAGAGGATAGGTTGACAGATTACTGACAATTAAGATCTTACATATCAAGTCACATGGCTCAGGCAAAGACCTCAGGCTTACACCTTATAGTAAGCTTTTTGTCACATAAAACCAGATTACTATCTCAATATTAATTATTATCTCATGTTTTATATTTGCTGATTTATGGAATCACAGAACACGATCCTAACTTAGAGGCCCACTGAACTTCCCTTTAGGATTTTATTGTTAGGTAAAGTAATGAAATATTTAATAACACCATCAATGCCTGGTTCCGTTTCTAAAAAATATCACAGCAACAATGTGTTACTTCTCAGTGTAATAAAAGGAAACTTTATGAGCATTTCCTATAAATCTGGCAGGAGTACAGGTCATTATTATTGGATTAAATCTGAAGGAGCTGTGGAAACAAAGGTCTGCTGGTCCATACATGGGACTGGAGGCACATAAAGATTTTAGATAAGAAAATTCCCAACTCCCATCTGCCGTGGCACTTTATGCTGCTTTCTTCTGTTATTTTTATTATTTCTGTTTTATTTTCTAACACTGTTAAGTGAGTCTGTGAGCTACTCATGACAGTGTAGTCAAGGTTCTTCTGAATACTGTTGCTGGTCTTTTTAATTACATTAACTTCAAACACAGGCACTCATCCTAGACATGTTATTCCTGTATCACTCACGGAAGGCTTAAAATCATTAATATACAGTCAGAGCTGTTATCAGTGAAGTGCTCAGGAGAACCATTGCTGGGATCCACCAAGGTAACAACATCCCTAGCAGGCAGCAGGTTTGTTTTCTGACAGTCATTTGGTGTCAATGCTTTAGGACTGTTCTGGGACACTGCCAGACAAAAGAATTTAATGGGTTTACTCTGCTCTACTAAGAAGTCTGCAAACTAGCTTAATATGCTAGAGGAAGGAAGGCAGAAAAGGTTCAGGATTAAAATAATCCTAGGCAGATGAAAAAATTCATACACAGCTATCAAACCCACAAAGTTTCCTGAGGAAAGTCAGCAGGAAAAGAAAGCATATGCCGCAGCAACCCATGGGATCATGCACAAAATGCTAAGCTTGTCATGTTCATTCTTATAATTGTAACACCTCAGGTATGATAGAGACTCATAAATATTGATATTTTAAAATCTGGGGTTGTTTTCCCTAGTGTTAAATATATTGTCAAGACAGCTGTCAGTCACTAAGCCAATAGTCACATTTATCCCAAGGGATAAAGCACAGATTCCTAAAATACTCATCACCTTGAGAAAGCAAGCAATTGTTTTTGATGGGCAGGTGTTCAAGAACTACAGGCTGCAGGAACAAACTTTCACTCCAGTGAAAGGACAAAAACACAGTTCAGACTGTAAAAGTGACAAGAAAAATAATAGAATAAAAACTAAAAAATGCAGTTGGATTTCACTGCTGTTTTCCAATACACATATAATATTTGTGAAATTTAGTGAGGAAAAGTAAAAATGTATCACTAACCTTCATTATTGACATACCTATTAAAATAATAGTAGTAAACAAAATGTAAATATAACCTGTTCCCCTAAATTACACTTTATCAGCATCATTTTCAATTTAAACACAGATTTCAAAAGAATTAGAACTCATGAAATTAAGTGCAGAATAATGAATTATGTTAAGAATTAACTGGGAATTCTATGTCTGTGAGTGTGCATGTGTGAGTTACTGTTGCTCTATGAATGTTTCTCCCAATGATAAGCAAAGGAACATCACACATAGTAGCTGTCATCAGCTGCTACTTCTCTTCAAAATTTGTCTTGAAAGTGTTTTTTTTTTTTATTGAGAAAGGTATACTATTAGATCATTATCTGAAAACAGAAAAATATACATGAACATTGGAAATACAATTGGACACGTTACATTTTTAGGAAATAATGAACAAAGAAAGTTAAAAATTCCTTGTCAATGACTGAAGAACTGTGCTTAATTGATAGATCAATAGCAAACATACTCCTTTAGTATTTAGCAGTATGCTGTTGTCTTTGTTTTGACTGGGAAAGATTTTGTCCATAGTAGCTGGTTTGGGGCTGTGTTTTTGACTGGTATGAAAACAGTGTTGATAACACAGGGATGTTTTCATTATCACTGAGCAGTGTTTGCACAGAGCCAAAGCCATTTCTGTCTCTCAGACTGTTCTACCTGTGAGTGGGCTGGGGGCGTAATACATTAAAATCCACATGTTCCGTGGGGTTTGTGGATGAAGACAGGGACAACACACGCACCCCAAAGCTCCACATGACAAACAGTGTGTTTTATTGTTGAGAGCCTTTGTGGCAAGCACATTTCTCTCTCTCAGGATTTTTCATAGAGGTGTACAGAGTTAATAGTTTGGAATGAATGTGACTAACTTTTAATTTAATTACGACAGTGTGGCAGCCCTTCTAAAGTTTATTAAAGAATCATCAAAATAGGGTCTGGAGTTACTCTATGAAGGTTCATGACCTCATCCTTTTCTTACTTATCCTACAGTTCTGGATGTTTCAAATATCTCACTTTAATATATACCTGAATTCCAGTCATGCAGCACTGTGATGGAAATACTACTGAGTGAGCTGAATTTCCTTATTTGTTCCAGCAATGAAAAACCTTTACTTTAATGACATTTTTATATAACGGAGACAAATGTAGTGAAAGATTATGTTCTACATTGAGAAAGATGGAATGGTTACATGCTGAAGAATTTTTTTTCCTGCCTGAAGGATTGGTTTGCATTCATATCTTTGCCCTTTTTTTTGGTATCAAGCTTCAATTTTAGGTTTATGAAGTCATACATTTTGTATTTTTGGTATCACACCCAAAAGAATGGTAACATTTGCTTTCTCATATTTGTTTTTATTAAAGCTCTGATGAGTACTCTCCACACAAATTCAAGTAACTGTGATTTATAATTTTCACTGTAAACAGACATGCTCATAAAAAGTAACTAGATACTAGTCTGACTGAGTGGGGTATAAAATATGACCCTCATTAATAGACAGGAGCAAAACAGAGAATATTTATATGTTTAAAATGTGCAACAGGACATCTACCACTTCTGAAATATCTATATAATATCTGTCTCAATTCTGTCACAAATGTGTCACAAACACCTAGAAAATATCATAAAACCCAACATGTGTTTATCATATCTGATATATTTATTTACCACTGCTGCACACTTGAAATTTATGAAGGTCATGCTTAGAATGGTTTCTTTCTGGCTACAATGGCTACTGAATGTTCAGTTCAGTGTCCAGAGAAACAGCACTGCTTCCTCAAGACCGGCACTCCCTCACAGTGTTCTTACCTGTATTTGAAAGTAATTTCTAATCCATTACACTAGGGCCTAAGAGATCACAGATTACTCCTACCATGCCACAAAATGTCTTGAAAAGCATTAAAACACTCAATATTTTTGAAAAATCTTGACATTTTGCTAATCACCAGTTAGAACTTATTCAACAAATCTTTTAAGATCTCTGAAGACCAAGTTAAAAAAAAAAAGAAGTAATTTCTTTTTCCTATCAAACATTTTAGAAAATATTATCATATTTTTTTAAATAAATATTTTGATAGGATTTTAATGCCATTAGGGCTATTGGTGCTTTAATAGACCTGGATAACAGATTGGATTTTTTCAGCCACTTACCTTTTTTAACCTATTATCATTTTTATTAAGCTCTACTTGCTTAACCTCTACCTTGCTTAACCAAAATTCTTTTTTAAAATAAGAAAAACATTTTGAAACACTAGTTATAGGAGAAATGTCTACCTACCAGAGTAATACTAATAAAATTTCTTGTTCAATTCTATCAAAATACAGGGAGTGCAACCTTACAGCCTGTTCTAGAACAACTTCTCCACTATAGCTATTTTTTCTGAAGAGCAGGGAAGTATGTGGCCATTACCCACTCATTTAACAAACCTGCTGAAGGAAAGAAAATTACAGGATTTGAGTAAGATTTTAAAATGTATCGTTTCCTTCTTTTTCCATCTTTGTAATTCTATCTCATGGTCTCTTTATATCTTCACCTTTTTTTTTTTTTCCAATTACCTTTGACTTATTAACTCGTTAAACATCAAACAATAGAACTTAAGAGCCAGAAGCATATACTGTATGCTTCCCCAGGTTTTCTTTGTCCCATTGCATTACCAGAATTAATGTATATCAGAATTAATGTTCATCCTTTCCAAACTGCATTTTCTCCTGCTTCTGTGTATGAGAAATGAGGCATTTGGGCTTATGATGATTGAAATGGCCCAAGCTGACAGCACAGAATTACTTAAAATTACTGTCTCTCTAGCTCTCCTAACAGTGTCAGGTTATCATTATGATTCCAGGGATACTCATCACAGACAAACTTTGATACTTTGTATTAAGACATAAGCATCTGCGCTTCCATTTAAGTCTCCTGTAATTATTTTGGATGCAGTAGTAAATATTAAAATCTGCATTCATATTTAATATTTTCAAAAGGGGCAAATATGGTTGCTGGGGTTGTGCTAGTTAAACCTTTAAAGTAGACAGATTGTACTTGTCATGTAAAGAATAAGAGGGACTAGAGGGAACAGTTGGCACAGGGATATTAGGCTTTCACTAGTTAGTCACTATCCAAAAAGCTAGGGGAAAAAATATGTGGAGCTAGTGAAGGGGGGGGAAAGTGGGGGGAGTGGGGAATGGGAGGGAGCACAATACAAATAAAAAAAGTGAAAATAATGAACACGGTCTGCAGTTTCTGTTCTGGTTTTGCAAGAGTCACAATCAGAATTGTGGTTCGCTTTTCTGTCACTTTTATGCCATTACTGTTCAGGTGTTAGAAAATTAAAGATCCTTTCTCTTGTGGAATTTAAGCCCCACCTTTTCTCTGCCCCTCCCATCCTCCCATTACAACCTTGACACTGCTATCATCATTAAGATAGATGGACTTCAGCAAAAGTCTTCTACCCATTTGAAGAATTTACACTGTTTTATGCCTTATACCTCTTAATTTCTTCCACTTCTTATCTAGCACTAAAACTGTTCCTTCCCTTTATTCGCAAGAGTTTCATGGGGATACATATCCTAGTTCTTCCCATTTAATTGTGCATTAGGCCTTATTATCACTTACTATCATTGCTGTGGTGCCTCATATACTTTTACAAATTCCTAATAAATTAAGAAAATAGTATCTGTTAAGTCTGACTACCTTTCCCTTGTTCCACCCAAAAAGCCACATATTTGTCTTTATGTGTGTTTTCCTAATGGGGAATACTAAGGTTGATGAGAAAAAAAAGCTGACTTCACATTAAAATTGAGTTAAAACCTGATAACTCAGCCTGCCCCTGGCACTCAAGAAACAGGACTGGTTTTTCAGGCTGGTTTTCTGTGAAATTGCTGCCTGCCTTGTACACAAATCCAGACCCTGCCACATGCCTGTTGACAGCTTATTCTAAAACAGCAATTCAAAAATGATGATCAGCAAGAGGCAGCCTCTTAATTGCCATTAGAATGAGCGGAGCATCCTCCTCCCAGATGACTTGGAAAGAAATATTCGATGGCAATAAATATTAAATAATGCACACCATTGTATTGAATTATAATTGCACACTCTCTCAGAGGAGGCAAGAGCAGGGTGCTCCTTGAAGGAAGGCAAACTTGGATCCAATGGCAACGATGGTGGCAGTTTTCCTACAGCACCAGAGCCAGGCCAGCAGAGCCTGGCACGGACTGCTGTGGGTCCAGCAAGCACCAGGCAAAGGCAAGATAACAAGCCAAATTCAGGATCAATCCGGGAAATACAGACACTAGATCTACAGAACAGGAAGCCTACCTACAACATAGCCAAGGCAGGAATATGAGTAGGGAGGGAGGGCTTGTTTCACTGAGACAGCCACTGAAATCACCTGGCAGCCTCTTAGCACCAATTGCTTTCTCATGCAAGGTGGAATTCAACTGCAGAAAACAATGTTACCAGATCTGATGGAGAACAAAGGAAAATGTATGTTCAGAGCAGATTTAGGTGACTTTGTGTATTTAAGTCTTCCAGTAGCTATTATAACTGGGACAGCTGGATCACCTGAATTCCCAAATTGTTGATGGCTGAATTACAACACTGGAGCAAAGATCCCTCTACTTACTTTTTCTGAAAACATTTACTAGTCACTGTTAGGAAAATGGTGCTTTGGTTTGGTCCTACATTTTCTTACAAGAGCCTTTGCATTCTTTCAAGAGAAACAACGTATGTCATAATGTTAAGAATATGAAAGACCTGATTACAAAATGAAGACATGCACAAGGAATATGTATCAATAATTAACTCAAGAAAGCAGCTATAAGAAAGAAAGAAAGAAAAAATCAATTTTAAAACTGTCTACAAAATCCTCAAAAACTTTTTAAGAAACCTAGACAAGTTATCTTTGTGCGAGAGGATTAAGGAGGGCTTACACTAAAAATTGATGAGGATAAACTGAAAAGATGATAAGAACATTCCCTGGACAGTCTGGACAGAACAAAACTTAGGGTTAAACTTAAGTACTCCTAGAATAGCCTAAAGTTTCATTAATTAGCGGTGACCTTCCACTAAATAGGAAACAAAAAATGTTTGCAGAAAACTTCATGGCCAAGGCAACATACCAGGCAGAATCTGACTGGAGAATGACTGAAAGAAATGACCAAGCATCTGAAATAATTCCTTGAAAAAAAAAAAAAAACACATCAACCGTAATTGTTACAGTGCCACAGAAGGAAGATGTGCCAAAATGTATTGAGCAGTTCAGCAAAACATTAATGTCACTTACAGGAAATATTCATATTAAATTGATATTACAGCAAAGGAAATCTAAGAGAAAAAGAAGGTAAGAAAAGAATGTACAGGTATCAGATAAAGGACATTATATACTGAACATGTTTTGAAGAGTCCTAGGAAGATATATTGAAGTGCAAAATGCTAATCATTATTAACCTATATGATTCTGAAAAATCTTGTTATTCTTGCAGAAAGTGCACAGAGGAGAATGGTTGGCTGTGGAGCATGAAAGAAGTAAATTACTCTGGTGGGTTAACCTTGGCTAGCAGATAAATACCCACTCAGCTAGTCATTCACTTCACCCCTTAGAGGAATGTGGGCAGAGATAAAGGCAGGGAGATCACATAACCAAATACCATTGAAGACAAAGCAGGCTTGCCTTGTGGAAAAATTACTTAAAATCTTGCCAATAAAAATAAATATTCCATTATGGATTTGGGCAGTGTGGAACTACCATCTAATTTCCACCTGCATGCATACAGCAAGAAAGCAAGTCTATGTTAAACCAGCATATTTTGTCCACTCTCAAGCCAAAACCAATGTATTATTTATGGACAGGAATAAAAAGAAAAATGTGCAACTATACTTACTTGTTGACTTCATTGAGAGAACAAGACTTGAAGGAAATATTGTGTAAAACCATGGAAGAGGAGTCAAAACTGTAATGACCTAGATATTGAAGGCTAAACTTTCTTCCAGCTTCTGCACTTCTAGAAAGAACAAGGCACCGCTCTAAGGATACAGAACTATAGTTTTGAATGTTGTGACAATTCCTTTTGTCATTAATGTTTTTTAACAAGTTTTCTGTAAATAAACACTAGGCATTTTCTTATGTACAGAACACCATAATGATGGAAAATAATCCAAAGGCAGAAAGAAGAATCAGTAGAGTATCTCTTATGAACAAGATATATAACTTTTGGACTGTAGAAATTCTTCAGACAAACCTCCATGCTTTGTATGAAATATCTATAAAAACCAAAAAAAAAAATGATAGAACAGGTAATAAAACTGGGCACATATAAAAGATACAGGAACACATCCATTGCTAAATTTTTGTTATAGAAAAGACATATGAAATGGTTTGGAAATGCCCAAAGAATAGAAGCATAAGAAGTCCTTATGACTCCAAATGATGTAACAGTGAACCATCACAGAGTGGTAAGGTGTAGAAGGGAATGCTGGCACAACACTCTGGTCAAGAACAGCCACGTGGAGCCAATTTCCCAGACTATATCCAGATGGATTTGAATGTCTCCAAGCATGGAGATGCCACAACTTTTCTGGTTGACCTCAAAGATATATAGAAAGCAAGATAGAAAGTTAGGAGTCAGATCAAACAGAAAGATAGCTTAAACATTTGAAGGCTTAATTTACTTGTTTTAAAAACTTGTGCTGATTTATTTTCATAGAATTAAAGAAAAAAAAAGAGAAACTAGAGAATTACATTATTAAGTTTAAATTTAAAATTAATTAATTAAAATTATATCATGATGACATTAAAATATTTGCATGTCTAGCTATATGGAGGGAATACAAGACTTTGAATTTAGCTATTACCTCTCCAGCTAAAGTTCAGAAGCATGATAGAATCTCACTGATTATAAAACATTTTTACATAGTAAAAATTATTCTTTTAAAAAAACTTGAAGTAATTTATACTTCTCTATTAAGAGATTTAATCTATTTTTAGATCAAATAGAAGAGGAAACCAAATCAACAGACTTCAAAGCTGAAGTTTTTAATCCTTTTATTTTTAAAGCATTGCCACTGAATTGAAAGAACATTATAAGGTAGGTTTGTAATTAAATGGAGAATATGCTGAATGTATATGCTGATGTAAAACAGAGAAAGATGCCGATAGCAAAGTACAAAACTCATTTCCCTAAATCTTCTTCAGTTTCTTTTTGTCTCCTAGAGACACACATTCTAGTTAACTTAAAGTTATTATTTCTCAACCTTTATGACATGCCTCTGGCACTCTGCAAGTTGATCAGGCAAAGGCAGGTGCTCAGGAAAAGTTATAGGTGCTTTAGATCTTCCACTAATAGCATCAAACACACCATTTTTATGTGTTCTATATTAGACGATACAATTCTTGTCACAAGCTGAGGGGGAAATAATGGAATATTGGTGAAGAGGATTGTAAACATTCTTGAGTGACTTGTAGACAGAGTTTTGAGAAATACATATATCATACAAATTTTTTGTTGGCCTTGTCTGTAGAGCAAGTACAACATCTCTGTTTAGAGAGATTTTTAACATGTTCTAGACTTTGAGGCACCCCATGGAACATGCTTTGAGATTTCTGCCCTGCTGTGGGAAAGATCAAAGCAGAGTGGTAAATCATACCTGCAGGAGCCCCTGATGCACAGGTGAAAACAGCAGGTTCACTCACCCTCCAGCATGGGCTGGAGCTTCTCCAGCAAGCGCTCTGTGGTGTCTGTGTGAGTGAGTGGGCTCACACTTGCGTGCCACCGCCCAGCTACTGCTTCAGGGAAGACCTGCTTAGTAAGGCAATGAAAATAAATTTATTCTTGGTATTTCATGTGTGCTTATGCCTGCATCCTGCCTGTTCCTGCTTACACAGACATTTAGCTTTTCTAGAGAATCACAGAATAATTAAGGTTGGAAAAGACATCCAAGATCATCAAGACCAACCTTTGACTGATCATCACCTTGCTAACTGGACCATGAGACTGAGTGCAACATTCAGTCATTTCTTGAACACCTCCAGGGATGGTGACTCCACCACCTACCTGGGCAGCCCATTCCAGTGCTTGACAACACTTTCCATGAAGAAATTCTTCCTGATGTACAATTTGAATCTCCCCTGGAACAACGTGAGGCTGTTTCCTCTTGTCTTATTGTTGCCAGGGAGAACACCCTGACCCCCATCTGATGACAACCTCCTTTCAGGGAGTTGTAGAGATACATAAGATCCCCCCCGAGCCTCCTTTTCTCTGGGCTAAACAATGCCAGGTGCTCCTCACCAGCCTTGTGCTCCAGACCCTACTTCACTTCCATTGCCCTTCTCTGCACATGCCCCAGCACCTCAATGTCCTTCTTGCAGTGAGGGGCCCAAAACTGGGCACATGATTAGAAATGTGGTTTCATCAGTACCAAATACAAGGGGACAATAATTTCCCTTGTCAAACACCACTAGAGAATACCCCACACAAAGCAATTTTTTTTTTACATTGGGAATTCCTATTTGCTTGATATATTCTGAAATTTTATAACCCTGAAGAAAATAAACACAACAGAAGATACCTTAGAAAATACCTACAAAAGTGTAATACCATTTAAATTACAGAGATGTGCAGTCTGAATTTTTCTGTTCTTGCATTAAGTGAACACTAATTTTGCTTACCCAAATAACCAGCTCCTTCATGCTTCATTAAATTCTGAGTCTTCCTTACTAAGTCATATTTTGCCAGTAAAGAGTATTGCAGTTTTTAATAGGAAGGTATCAATGTCTTCTCAATTTATTAAAAATGCTTTAGAGTCTCAATGGATTAAACCACACTTTATGCAGAAAAAAGGCAGTAATTCTTTACATTGCCATCAAATCAACACTGCAGATTTGTGTTCCAAAAAGATGATGAGGAACTTGCAAAGATTGCAGAAAAAGCTTAAATCTCTAAGGAGTTCAAAATTGAGTTGAGTGAAAGTAAATGGATTCCCACCCATGGAATAAATTACATTAAATTCTATTGGCATATATGATTTGTGAAATCATATCTTTTAGACATACCTGCATGCACACAAAGAAGCCACTAAACTTGTACAAGGATCATGAACAAGAAAATGTCCTCTTAATGGCATGACTGGCCCAGAAAACTGATCTGTTGCCCAATGAAGCAAAAAGGTGTCTTTTCTCTGGACGTGAAAGACGGGAAAACACTTGTTAAACCTAACCTGCATATTGCCAAGACCATATTTTTTTATGTACAAGGAACAGCAAACTGTGTATTTGAATATGTAAGTTCCGTGGGGCAAAGAAAACTTTGGGGTTTTTCATGGGAGATTTATTTTCATAGGGTATCCTCCAGCCAGAAGCTGAGCCTTGTGGGCCCCAGTATGATTTAAGAGAATTTCCAATAGTGCCCCAGCAACCTGCAACTGCAAAATGAGAGGTACCACTTTTACACTGGTGCTCCTACTGGCAAATTGAGACCATCAGTGCCATAAGTTTGCAGAGAAATTCTGGGTGGCAGGGCACATCACAGACCCGTTGATGTGTGTCCTTTCCATGTTCCTTCTCACCAAGACTTCCAGCTTCTGTTTGTAACAAATAAGTGTTTTATGATACTTATAGAACCCCTGGGCATGGTATCAGCAAAAGAAGGTTTCATATAAAAATGAAAGTTAATTGGCCAGAGTCACTCAAAGGCTTTCCAGACAGTTAAAGCACACAGAAAAATCAGATTAAAATCTAAATTCAGTCATTCTAAAACTAAAATCAGTGTAAAACTATCTACACAGGGGCTGGAGTTGGAAAAAGGGTAAGGATGAGAAAAGGCAAGTACAAAAAGGGATAAGGGAGACCCTCACAAGGTTTCAGGATAGATTCCCTTGCCAAACTTCTCTCCAGACTTGACCAACAACCTTATAACAACCTTATTCCTTCTGTAATAACATTTATCTTTTACCACTTTCTGTAAGACAAAAATGATATGGTAAAAATATTTAAATAAAGATAGCTGAAAAATATTACTAATAGTACATCTCTTACATACTTATTGTGACAGAGTGCTTAGAAAGCAATGAATATCTATATAAATTATGTAGATCTACTAAAGAAAATGTAAAAGATTACTCTTTCCTCTTGGAAAAGTTAAAATTAAAAAAGAGGAAAATCAAGCCTACTAAGAAATAGTGGCAAAGAAAAAATATTCAAGGCATCACTTAAAAAAGAAAAAAAATGATGCTCTAGACTAATGATTTTTCCGGGTTACAAATTTAATAAGTTTCTTAAATGTATGTATACTCAGTTGCTATAACTAAAATATCCGAATTCCCTTAAAAATGTTTCGTTTGTTTTTCATAGATATCTGCTAGCTGTTATTTATCAAATGTATTAAAAGTGAAGAGCTTGATTTTAAGCATGGAGCCCCAGAAATATTTTCCAATTCAATACTCAAGAGAGCTGAAGCAAGTGAAAGTTAAAGGCAGTGGAAATAGTCAACATATGCAACAACAATATGCTTGTCATTCTTTGTAAAGGAAGAGATTTTGATTTAAATTCAGGCTGGTGAAACTCTAAGCAAACTACAAGGAATGAAGGCTGCCTCTAAAAAAATCTTCCTGAGGTTTTTAAAAATATCGTGAAAGGGAATAAGATTGTAGAAACTACAGTGTGCACTCACTGGAATAAATATACTTACACTAATCCTCATTTTTTCCTGATCTCAGTTGTTACTTCCCACAACACCATAAAGTCATGAAATATAAGAAGTTACCAAGAAGCTCTTTACAGTCCAGAATGTCAACAATTGAGCATTACTAGGAAGGCAGCACCAAATAAACTCAACTTGTATCTAGAGCTGTCCTGAAAAATATGCAATTTCAGTTTGACCTTTATTCTGTTTTCTTTGCCAAAACAACTGCATTTGTTCAGGAAGAGCAGATCTAGCTTATGAGGACAGACTTTTTTTCTTTTTTTTTTCCCTCTATTCACATACTACAAGCCCTCTTCAGAAACTAGCACGACTTTCAGTCTTTTCATCAACAAATTAAAGTTTCTAATACATCTATCTGTCTTGTGTTTCTGAAGTAAGAACCAAAAAGCTTAAAAGCCATGGGTAATTAAGAATACCCTCATTTAGATAAACCTCCAACAAAATGTCTTCTTCTGATCTCACAATAATATAGAGATGAGTAAGGGATATTATTTGACTTCTTCATCATTATTATTAGATATTTAAACTTGTGTTTCAGAAAATTAAAAGTAATGTTCTCAATAAAGGACAAACAGGACATATCTGGAGTTCACAGTGAATGAACTGGACATTATGTATTAACAAGCAGCTACATGGACAATAAAGATACCATATTTTTTCAGTCATGATTTCAAATCAAATCAAGAATAGCAGTCATGCACCTGTGATAAGATGCATTTCTATTAGAAGATTGGGATAATGAGTTCTCATCATCTATGAAAAGTCCCATTATCTGGTGACTAAATAGCACATTATCAGTGAATAAAAAATTACAAAAATGAACTCATCTTAATTTAGCTTGAAAACATTATTGTCAAGTGTATTTTCAGATGGAATTTCCTTTAAAAAAGTTTATAAAAAAAACCAAATTATTTTGTGAAATATTATAAGGATCTCTCTTAATAAACTCTAAAAGCTCCAGACAAGGTGTCAAAATAACTCATACTATTGAAAATCACCACATACAAACTGGACATGAGAGGGATGATTGAAACTGGTTATGTTCCTAAGCAACATGTTAAATCTCATTATGTTAATGGAAAATATGATTTGTTCAATTTCACTGCTCTGTTACTTCACTGTTCCCAGAACAACATCTCTACTTACACTAGGGTTGCCAATGCAAGGAGTCAAGGAATAAAAACCAAGGCATTGCTTTGAGTAGGAAAAATCCTCCATTATCTTCATTCATTCTATAACCTCACTAATAAGGATTATGTAGCAAAAATTTCCTTTAGAGTCTGAAAAAACATAACTTTCTAATTTCTGAAATATTGCAATTAAAATCAGAGAGCTAAAATATAAATGGACTTAGAAAGGGTAAACTAATCTATATAACTGGAAATATTGTAGTAATGACAGAAAAACTGGGACAGTTAATATTTATCATGCAAATCTGTTAATCTCCCAGGTTTTCTGAGGTACTTTACTTTCACAAATCAAGCCATAGATGAAGGAAATTGTGCTTACTACCTTGTATGCTGTTATTTCAAGCATATTTTATGGATAAACAGTGTTCATCTTGGTATGAGAACATTGCAATACAAAGAGTCACAGAATCACAGAACACAAAGTCATGTCTGCTGTGCCTGTGGGAGCTCTTCTTCTTCCTTTCACATTCAAAACTAGATGGGTTTTGGCTTTCCTAATCTAAATCCTGCATATTCAGACAGTTGTTTTCCCCTTGAGTTTACATCTCTTGGATACAATTGAGAAACTTATGCTAATTGTGTGTACATAGCTAATAATAAGTTCAAGTAACATTTTGTTTTCACTGGTAACAGCTTTGCCTTGGGGCTTTTTGTTGTTGGTTGGTTGGAGTTTTGGGAGGTTTATATTTGCTTGCTTTGGTTTTGGTTTTATTTTTAGTCAGAAGCTGTGCTTGCAAATATCACATGTATGATCTTATGTTTGATTTTGATTACGCACTGGGTACAATTCCTGCCTGACCAGTTTTTTATAAATATATTAAGAACTGTGTAAAACTTCCCAATGAGTAGTATTGCTGCTCACTATAAAATTTGGATGAAAAAGGAGCATTCGTTCACTCTGACACAGAACAGTAACAATTCACAACTCTTACTTAGATGTCAAAAGTGCTTGCAAAACATACAACAGGACATTATATTGCTTCTAGGAATTGCTCGCCACCAAGTCAAGATACCTAGAGATTTGAGCTTTGCAAAGAGAATTACTTGCTTATAGCCTTTAGTGATAGTTTTGTTGTGGGTAGGAGGAACACACAGCACAGCAAACAGATAAAAATACTTGATGGGGCAAAGTCATTTCCCATAGCTCACTTTTGTTTCATAAGAATGAATTTGTGGAAAATTTTCTGCCACAGTTAGCCTGTCAATTGGATTCAGTCAGGAATGCCACAGTCTTTCTTCCTTATAAGCACATGTTATATTCCAGTAAGAAGCTTTTAGAAAGGTTGGACAACATTCCCTCTTATACAATTTCTTTCTTGTTTTGTCAGTGGTAATTTTAGTCTGGTGAGACTTGTGACTTCACACATTTTTTTGTTATTCCTTACTGTTGAAATTCTCCTGGAACCTCTCCAGTTTTCACAGGTTTATTAATGGCATGCCTACTGATATAACAGCTGAAAATTCAAACACATTGCTTTGTGCTTGAGACAAAAGAAAACTAAAATTATATAGCATTAAACTCGTGTGGAAATTTGAACTTACCATATAGGAAATGCATTACTCATCAACTACAGAGCTGTAATCTGTTGTTTCACCCAGAGGAAAACTCCATTCCTGAACAGCCATCCTCTGCAATGACATCTTGTGGCCCTGCTCGTGTGTAAGCCATGATTCCTCAAACTCCCACTAAGTCCATGAGTCATTAAGAGCGCGAAAGCCAACACCACCAGCACCACTGAAGGAAGATATTTTTTGGGTTTTGTGGCTATCTCCTGTTATATAATGGGAGATTTTGATTTGTGAGAAAAGGACATGTTAGACTAATCCATCTGATAAGGCAAGAGCTCCAGCAGAGAGTATTGAACTCAGGGGAACCAAGAGAGGCTGTCTAAGAGAGAAGAAAGCCCTGGTCAGACAGCTGCTCCTGGCCTTGCTGCTGCTCTCAGCTCCGATGGAGCTGCTTCAAGAACTGTTGTTGACCTGGCAGTCACTGTTTCAAACAAGATTAAGTTACTCACTGCAGTACAAGACAGCCTGAAGTCAACGGGATCAGGAGTTACTGCCTCACAGGGAGCAGCATATTTGTGCAAGGCAGCTGTTTCTGGATCTGTCTGAGCTTCTGCAGCTGTCCAAGATGTATCTTTTTCTTAAAAAAAATTTGTGGGATAATTTATCCAATCACAATTAAATTTAAGCAGGTCTCATCTCAAAAGTGTGGAATACAGGGTATAATCTGATCTCTCTCACACAAAAAGGTCCATGTCATGAATAATACTACTACTATTAATAAGTAAAAAAGACAATACATCAGTAGTGTATCTATGATCTTACCTCAGATATTCCCATTTTTCTAAGTAAGAAATAGAGAACAAAACGTTATGTTTCTACTCATCATTCATGCTATACATGGCATAATTAGTATTTACTAATCACAATATATGCACTAGTAATTAATATAGATGAAGTAACACACACTATGTTATATTAATACTTCAAAAAGTTGTTGGTCTTCAGGGCTTGCAGAGAAAAGCCACTCTGAACTACAGCTCGATAACTGAACCACAGATTTACAGATTTTAAATGCATCTTAATTTCTACACACACTTAAATGTAAGATATGGCCAAACATCAAGCATAAATGGATCTAAATCCAACATCATGGATCTAAATATCCAGCAAATTGTTATTTTCCAATTATTCTGCCACATCTTCAGTTACAATTTAAAACCATTCTGAGCAGACAGAACACGACAAGTTCTGTTTGACTAACCTGTTCTTTTTTGACAAAGTGACCAAACAAGTGGATGAGGGAAAGGCTGTGGATATCTGTCTGGGCCATAGCAAAGCTCTTGATACCATTTCCCACAGCATTCTCCTGGAGAAACTGGATGCTCATGGCTTGGGCAGGTGCACTCTTCTCTGGATAAAACATCTGGCTGGATGGCCAGACCCAGAGAGTGGTGGTGAAAGGAGATAAATACAGTTGGCTGCTGGTCACAAGTGAGGTTCTCCAGAGCTCAGTACTGGGAACAGCACTGTTTAATATTTTTATCAACAGCTTGAATGAGGGGATCAAGAGCATCTCCAGTCAATTGCAGATGACACCCAGTTTGGTGCAAATGTTAATCTGCTGGAGGGTAGGAAGGATCTGAAGGGGGATGTAGAAGGGCTGGATCAATGGGCTTAGGTCAGTGGTCTGAGGTTGGCCAACAAGGCCAAGGGCTCGGTTCTGCACTTGAATCCCCCCTGCACAGTGGGTAGAGTGGCTGGAAAGATGCCATGCAGGAAAAGTTCTGGGGACCTTGGTCAACAGCAGCTGAACACGAGCCAGTGTGTGCCCAGGTGGCCAGGAAGGCCAGTGGCACTGGGCCTGTGTTTAGCAATGGTATGACAGAAGGACAGTGATTGTCTCCCTGTAATGGACACAGGTGAGGCCACACCTTGAATCCTATGTCCAGCTCTTGGCCCTTCAAGACAGAAAGGAGATTGAGGGGCTGGAGCATGTCCAGAGAAGGGCAATGGAGCTGGGGAAGGGTCTGGAGCACAAGCCTGATGAGGAGCAGCTGAGGGAGCTGAGGGGGCTCAGCTGGATAAAAACAGGCTTAGGAGGAACCTGATCACTCTCTACAACTCCTGTAAGGAGGTTGCAGTCAGGTGAGGGTTGAGCTCTGCTCCCAAGGAACATGAAACTGTACAGGACAAAATGGCCTCAAGTTGCACCAGAGGAGAGTCAGATGGAGTATTAGGAAAAACTTATTCAGTGAAACAGGGATCAAGCATTGAAATTAGGTGCCAAGGGAAATGGTGGAATCACCATCCTTGGAAATATTCAGATATTGTTTAGATGTGGAACTCGGGGACATGCTTTAGTGGTGGTAGTAGTCCTTGGTTGGACTTGATGATCTTAAAGGTCCCTTTTCCAACCTTCTATGCTCAATTAATACCTTGGTGTTCTGATGTATTTTGAACTGTTGTGAAATAGTCATCATCAACATGTCCAATTTTTAAGGTGACAAAACCAAATAAAACATCATTAGTCTCTAACAATTACAACTAATGCCAAAGTATTAAAGATTAAGTAAATCTGTTTGATTTTAGGACAGGTCTCAGCTGATTAGTCTTTTAAGACCCTATGTTAAAAATACATAAATGTGAAAAACTTTAGGGGAAATGTACAAGGGGGAAAAAGTTGTGCTACTTTTCATACCTGAAGGTTCACTGTTTTTACATCTTCCTAATTAGACATGGTAAGTCACATTCATTAACTGAAATGAAAGAAATCTATAATTCCTCCAGATGTGAAAGCTTGTTCAGTTTACTGGTTAGAAAGTGGGCATTAATTATTCTATTCTTGTATTTTTATCACTCACATTAGTCTATGGTAAGTGCAAGGAAAAAGAGAGTTGCTGAAAATTGTTTTAGGCTTTTCTATGAGCATGCTAATCACACCACTGCAGAAGCTAAAATTCCTGATTTCATTGGACATTATCTGACCTGTTTTCACCCCAAACCGGGATGTGGTACGCTAGTACTGTTGTGGTTTGTGTATACTTTATTAAGTTTTCTTAAGTCGATTGTTAAATAGCATGTTGTGTTATCTCCTGTGTTTTCCCCTAGTTGGTATCTCCCTAAGTTATGCCCACCCTTCCAGCTGTCCCTCCAGGTGTCCCCTCCCCTTGTTACAGACACTTCCCTGCCTTTCAAGACAACCCTGCCCCTTCTGGCCTGCCACTCAAGGTAACCCTGCCTCTTGTTCTGGAAAGTTCCCTGTCATTCGTTCCCTGAACCAATCACTAGCTGAGCCCTTTCTATTGGTTGTGATCCTGAAACTCCACCCCAAGTGTTGCCCTACTGGCTCTTCTTTTTTATCCACCCCCTGTTTTGTAATGCTTTAAAATCCCGTTCACAGAGGTGCTCGAGGCTCTGCTTGTCCTGGCCCCTTCAACCTTGTTAGAGTGGTGTCTGCTCTCTCTGTGTCCTGACACTTCAATAATCCTGTTGGAACTTCAAGACTTGGAGAGTCTCCTGTGCTTCTTCACCCAGTCCCTGCCTTGCCACCTTGCAACATTGCTTCTCAAGCTAGAGCTACGAGAGCTCTAAGGTTCTGTCCATGGTCTCACCCCAGCCAGGGCAGTTCCCTACACTTGCCACTGCTCTGGAACATCAAGGAGCCAGCCCAGGCTGTGGTAGGCAGCGGCATAGTACAATATCAAATGAAGGGCAAACATTGCAGACTGAAAAGGACTGTGCCTTCAGACTGGAACTGTTTATAGAGCTGTATCTAGGTTTAAAAGGACAGCATGGTCATCCACCCTCTTTTAGTAGATAGAAAATTCTCTTGTAATTATTCAGGTGAAATTTCTTTCAGATTAGACTATAAAGTGAGATCGTTTTTAAAAGATTAAGGGAAAAGTTAATTTGTTTAAGAGCAACAGAATTATAAAATTCAGCTTATCAAAATGGCAGAAAAATGTTTGCTGAAAAGCTTGTTTTTTTTCATAAGATTTATATTAACATTTCAATTTAGCCTCTTTTGAAAATCTATGTATAAACTAATGTACCCTGGGTGACTAATGAAATGCAAAGTTCATCATACCTTTTTAAGCAATATAAAAAGCTCTGTCTTAGAAAAAAGCATTACATAACAAATTGCTTTTAAAATGGTAGTATCATGAAGCCTTTCCAAACTTAATTTGTGCTTTCTTTTAAAAAATATTATTTCAGGACCTTAAATACAGAAACACATACTTCTCTTTTTTTTTTTTTTTTTTTTTTTCCTATATTTTCTGGGATTAAGAGAAAATAAAATTGGAGAAAATAAAATTAAGAGAAAATAAAATAAAAAGTCCAGTAAAACCCACAGGACCTACCCTGCAAATTCCAGCATCTCCTGATGGATCATGAATGGAGTCCTAGGCATATTTCACCTTGAACAGTCCTGGGAACCTGCAGGAGCAGGTTCCACAGGTACCAGTTCCACAGGTAACTTCCAGAGGTACCACAACTAAAGGAGAATGAAGTCTGTATTTTGCCAGTAGTTTTCACTGATATTTACTGACAGGACCAAGCAATTTGTTCAGCCCACTGTAATTCTAAGTCCCTTGCTCTAGGTCCAGTTCAAGACCCAAGTCTTATGTAACATTTTCTCCCTTCTCACCCAGAATAATTTTTTATCAGTTCTCCATTCCCAGCCCTACAGCTGAAAACACTAAATCACTACCCCAAAATATTGACTGAGAGAAGAATACATCTGAAAGCCAGGCCTAGATTAAACTACAAAACAGACAGAAGTGCTAAATCAGCACTAATTCTTACTGCTGATTGTGACTCATAAATAATATAAAATTGTAGTATATTTGGCGTGCTCAGTATTCCTAGATGAATTACACATGCATACCTACGTATTTCTGTACTTTATAGGTGTATATACACAAAACCACAGAGGACCTGCCTCCTTCCCACAGTCTTGAAGTAAATACATGTTGTTCCTTGTGCACCGTAGGCGACCACCTTGAATGTGAAATCACATACAAAACCAGGTCTAAAGAAGATAGTACACTCTTAGTTTGCTGAAGATATATTCACACTTAAAAAATACCATCCATAACTTTTTAGTCATCTAGATTTCATGTAACACACAGATTATGAACTAATTATACTTATTAACTGCCTTTATTCTATGAAATAAAAAATTCCTATTAAAAACAAAACCTATTTTGTAAAGTCAAATTCTGACTTAAAACTATGGCAAATAATAGTCAAGAGAATTATCAACGAAATGTGTTTATGCAACTAATAAAATAGGATAATATTAATAACATGTTTCCAAAGACCTCCTTCTCTGGCAACATTTTGATAGAAGTTTGGAGTTTAAACCTATTCTGAATATCAATGCCCCATAACCTATGAAAAATTCTTGCTCATTGTTAGGTTTAAGGGCTATATGAAGTATTCTTGACTTCTTGAACAGTTGCAAATACAAGAGAGAGTTAATATTTTTTCCAAATTATCATTAGTCTCATATATTTCAATGAACTCGAATGGTAAAAATTCTCTTTTTGAAGGTTATTTGCTTTTAATTTTTAAATTTCTCAATCATCCCAGCTACTAACATATATAGTTAATCTGAGAAAAGACCATTCTAGCAATCAATTGTCCAAATGCTATTTTTTTGAAGAGTAGTTCAATAGAAATATTGATTTTAAGGAATGATTCAGATTTCACTAAGCTCTGTCATAAAGTATTTTTAAAAGCCTACCTTCAGCTTTTCCTTCCATTATGAATGGTTCAAGGTTACTTTTAAAAATCTGGAAAATACTTTAAGACTTGACAGGTTTTGTACTATTTTTCAGAGAATGTGTATCAAGAATCCTGCTACCAAAATTATATTAGTTTTACACTAGCATAAGAGTTGAGGGAAATCAGGGTTAAGCTCCATAGTTTTGGGGGTTTTTTGTGTGGGTTTTTTTTTTTAAGTGATTCTGGTATATTTCATTTTATGATTGACAGTACAGAGAAAAAGGGAATAAGAAAGAAGAGATTTTTAAAAGTAATTTGCATTATATGGAGAAAAATGCTGACTGCTTTTCTTGAGTAGGGGTGTGAGTGTTCAATACTAGTTTTTGAGGGAGGAGTGGTTTAGCTTAGGAGAAGAGTTCCTTTTGTACAAAATGATACTGTTACATGATTGCACTATTCTTCTATGCTATCAAGTCTGAATTGCACTTTTGATAAGGCCATGCCTTAAAAAATAAATAAAGCATACCCAAAGTCACAGCCTGCAATTATGCTCAGAAATAATAATACCAATCCCTGATGTCCTTTTTTCATTGTAAAACAAATTAATTCAGGAAAGTACACTTGGCAAACTTGCCATCTTGTCATGTCACATGAAAATACTCATCCCTGAATACTGTGTGGAGATTGGAAAACTTGTTGCAACATTGACTGGCTTACTTGCAGCCAGTTTTGGGTTACATCCATTATTTAGTTTCCACTGTAATGAATCATATTTTTGGCTGACTTTAAAGGTGATCTCCACCTATGATGAACATAAAGGCCAAAGGCAGGTCTAGAAAAGAATTTGTCTTTTATTTGTATCAGATTAATTTTACAAAACTAGTTCTTATGCAATGACCTGAAGTCACTGTTGCATTTCAAACTCTTTGCTAACCAAATTTAAAAGTCTTCAAAGTATGAGGTTGAACAGAATGTCTATCTACCTGACCAAAAGTGAGCAGCAAGGAGGAAAACTACTTTGTTATATTCCTGAGAGGACCAAGTACTTTGTGAGATTACTTCCTGCTGCCCAGGAAGGACTGTGTAAAGTGGCTCCTGAAAAAAACCTTGTTTCTTCTGCCAATGCCACACAGATCCCTGAGCCTCCAGCTGATTGTGTGAACACTGCTATCATCTAACATGCGATAGAAGAAGGAAGAGGATAGGTAGGAAGAAGAAGACTCAATAACTTCTTTATTACTCTGGCATCCTTATCACTCTTCCGCACTAATTTGCATCCTCACATCTCCTCAATTTACCAAGCTGACTCATCATTCTTTCATCTTCTACTCTTTAACAGGCAGATATTTTAACATTTTATATTAACTACTTTCCATTTTTTTACTTCTTACTCCAGAATTCTTCCTGACTTTTTGCCTTCATTCATCTGTTTCCCCAGGATTCACCAGGCCTTTTCTGCCTTTTCTATCTGTTATCTATACCTCTACCTACTGTAGACTGACTGCCTCCTCATCTCTAACCCATTTGCATCTGCTTAAGAACTTCTGTTTTATAATGGGGCCATGTTTGCAACTTACTAAGTCTGTGCACATACAGCACATGTTTATTTTATCACCTTATGCAGACCAGCACCAGACAAAGGAGTCTCTCCCTTTCCTTTCTGCTGAGAAATGAGTCTCCTATCTATCCATGTGAACATCTTTCCCATTTTGAATAATCTACATCTTCTCTTTATGGCTTGTCCACTACTCATTGGTAGCAAAGTCATTCCAGATATTTATCTTCATCCTTTCTTACTTTCCCTGCCCATTTTGTTTTTCCCAATGGGGAAATGTCACAGTTTCATCCCAGACAGTGGCTAAGCCCCAGACAGCCACCCACTCACTCCCCCACTAGAGGGATCAGGGTGAGAACTGGAAGGATAGAAGCTGAAAGACACATGGGTTGAGATAAACACAGTTTAATAGGGAAAGCAAAAGCCACTCATAGAAACAAATCAAAACAAGGAACTAATTCACTGCTTCCCAAGGGTAGGCAGGTCTTCAACATCTGCAGGACAGCAGGGCCCTATCATATATAATTGGTTACCTGGGAAGACAAATGTTGTCACTCCAACCATTCCCCACTTTTCTTCTTCTCACAGGTTTCTATACTGAGTATGATGCCACATGGTCTGGAATATCCCTTCGGTCAATTTGGGTCACCTGTCCTGGTTGTGTCTCCTCCCAAACTCCCATGCACCCTCCCCAGTGTGGCAGTATGAAAAGCAGAAAAGGCTTTGGCTCCATGCAATCCCTGCTCAGCAATAACAAAAACATCTCTGTATTATCATCCCTTGTTCACCCTTTTTTTTTGTTCAGCCCCACAACAGCCACTAGGAAGAAAATTAATTCTGCCCCAGCCAAAATCAGCACAGGAGGGTGAACAGCAATGCCATCAGTCTCAAAGACACAGGTGCAGCAAAGACCTCAAGTGAGGCATTTTGCTGTTTATATTCAGTGCTCCATTATTTCCTGCCTACCTTCCCTATTTATTTGATTTAGTTTTTTTTTTTTTTCCCCTTGCTGGTCGCTGAATACTGAGTTCATGTTTTCATAGAATTTATCACCTCTGACTGAGATAATTTTCCTGACTGGTAGTGGCTAATTTGAAGCCTATCAAAGCAAATAGGGCAGTTTTGTCCACATGCATTAATTTGTGTTTACTGACACTAGATTTCTTCTCCATCCTGTGTCTTGTCCACTCAGTATCCCACTGCAACTCCTCACTGCTGGATTTGCATTCTGCCCTGAATAACTGCAAACGATTTAGAAACTGTTGCCCTTTCTGGGGGGATTTCATATGTTCCCAAACATATGAAAAGTCAAAAAATATTCTTCCCAAATATAACCTAAAAAAAGCCACCAGAAATTTCATTGGATTTCAGCTTCAAATAGTCCTTTGGCAACTCAAATGTGATGCTTTCTAAGTTTATATGTGGGTTTTTATTTTTGTGCCAAAATATGTAACAAATAATCTATTGAGGGATATGGCTAATAGCATATAATTTTAAACCACTTTGTTTTGAGAAATAAATAATTTATGAAAAATATGGCATGGTGTTAGTAAAAATTAAAATATTCTTGATTATTATGTAAGTTGTACATCAGTCATTGGAGCTACAGACTGAGTTTCACTAACTCAGAGACAGCAGTTACAGAGTGTTTTGTGAATTCATGACACATTTCCCTTTTTGCTTGTTAGCTTGCAACACAGAAACTTCCCCAGTATTTTTATACTAAAATATTTCATTAATGAGCAAATTAGAAGAAAGAATGAAATTAAGGAATTATTCCTGAGTAACCTGGAAAGGATGCTAAGACAGGAAAAAGATTAAGGGGCTTCCAGGTAATCTAACCTAGTTTTATATATTTGTTTCATTGTCATTTAACAATTACTAGCACTGAGAATGCAATCCACAGAGAGTTGTACTATATTTCCACCTTCATTGGATAATTATGGTCTCTGAGTGTCTTTCTTATTAGAATAAATAATGAACACCTGCATATTAAATATTTAGCTTTGAAAAGTCCAAAAGGACAATGTATATACATCAATCTAATTTTGGCTTTTTAGCATCAGAACTTCTTGTGATGCTTATTCATTATGTGGTATAGAAGATGACAATGAAATAAATGGACCACAATACAAGTTATTTAAATTTTCTCTTGAAGTTTTTGTTGTTGCTTTATACAATATAAGTACCTCTGTATCAGTCACCTAAACATTTCTTCAAGCCATCCCAGCTGCTAAGTTGATCTGCACAGATCTGTGTTATTCTGCAACACAGAATTTTCAGGTATTTCTTGGTTTCTGACTATAAATTAGCTCCCCCACCCCCCAGTGTAAACTATCTTTAGTTCCATTTTTAGCTACGAAAGGCATAACAACACATTATATCTAGTAGAAATAGATAAGTTTTAGAGCATGAGGTGAGGAATTGCATCAAAAATATATATAGAAGAAGTCTGAAGAATGATGCTGGCAGTTATAAGCAAACTTTCCCATAGTTGGTAATCCCTTTTGAGAGAAATGAGTGTGGGCATTTTAGCCACTTAACAATCTAAAGTTTAGATTCACAGTAAGGTATTTAGTTTTCTTCTGAGGTTTTTAACTTTCCAGTTTCACCAGATTTTAAAGGTATTTAAACCCCAACAGTTTTGGTGACTGTATCTTGAATCATCATTTATGAATCCATTTGCAATGGATTATTTATTTCCTGAATGGTGAAAATGTCAGCTGGCAGTTCCTTACAGTCTGGGAGCACATAAAAAGCAATACAAAACTCCAGTCCAGGACTACTAGCAACAAATTTTCAATATATGAATCACAACAGTGAAGTTTTATGTTACACACTTATATTAAGACCACCTACTAAAATCGCAGTGCTTGGATCAGAATAACTCTGAAAGGGCAGCATGAAGCAGGAATGTCTGAATGATAATACGTCTGTAATATAGAAAGTCTTTAAAAGATGTGTTGACATGTTTTAAAGGGCACTTTCTCTCCCTCTACTTCTTATATCTTCATTATCTGGTTCTTAGAATTGAATCCTACAATAGTTTGTATTGGGAGGGACCTTAAAGTTCCTCTAATTTCAATCCCTCTACCATGGACAGTTACACTGTTATTTTCTTTGTTCAAGTAAAAGCTTTAATCAGACAACTAAAGACAGACAAACTAGATCCAGAAATCAGTTTAAATTGAATTTAAAGATTAGGTTATTTTTAAAAAGGAAAATTCAACTCAAATCAATTCTGCAAATTGTTAACAGAGCCACAAGCAAAACAAGTGACTTAAAAGAGAGAAAGGTGTAATTCTCTGTTGATGGCATTGATACATGAACAAAACCAGTGAACTACCACAGAAATAATCACAGTGAAATCTCAACATTTCAATCACATTTTTCTTAAGAAAAAATGGAAAACATTACAATGTCTTCCTAATGAACATGGCCTGACATTGTAGGCACACCAAGAATTGCATTCAACAGTAATATTTTTAAATATTACTGTATTCTAAGTATTCTAAAGTCACTCAGCTAAACTCCAAGTGGAAGTTATTCTTACATAGATTTTGTTGTTTTCAGAATTCAAGGAAACATTTGTCCTTTCCCTATCAGAAAGCCATGGCTGCTTTTAAATGGATGCATAGGGATAGATCCTAAACAGAGGTGAATTCTAATTGAGGAAATAAATAAATAAGTCAGTAACATGCAATTGCAACATGATCAGAAGGAAATACATGAAAGAAAAAACATGAAAATTTGACATGAAGAGGCATCAATAATTTGAAACTAATTTAGGATCAAGAAAGAAAAATATGCAAATCCAAATAGCAAATAAAATCCCAGATCACATATCCTGCTTAAGATACCACTGCATGAGGCATTTCATGACAAAAATCAACACAATTTATATTATTAACAAAAAGAAAGTTGCAGATACATAGAGAGGCAGAGAATAAAAGAAATCTATAACAAAGCAAACAAACAAATACATATCAAAGGGTGGTGCTGAATAATTTACTGGGATTATCCCAATTTGTAACTAGAAAAAAAAACTTGAAGTGAAGTGAGGGAAAATAAATAAAATTAAACTATTCCTCTATCACAAAACTGAATTTTAACTTATTTTGTTTCCTCTATGGGCATAAAGTGTCTTCTTTCCTTTAGGTGTTTGAAAACTCATTGTAGGGATTGGAAGTTGAACATCAAAATATCATAATAAAATAGCCATTTTGTTTTATTGTTTTTTTAATTTATACAATTCGAAATTTAAAAAAAATTCTACATTCAGATTATTTCTACATTTGCCAATACAGTTGCTCAGTATGTCTATATTTTCCATATAGATCCATTCAAGACAATGAAGGGAAATAAGAGATGCTGACTTCACTTGCCTCCTCTGGCTTCTCATATATGGTTTCTAAGGATTTTTTGGATAAAGTCTCTAACCATAAAAGGGGATAACAGAAAAATTAGATGGGCTGAATGCCAAGCACCTGAGCTCTGCCACAAAAACTTTTCCATTAGAAACTTTCTGCCCTAAGCACATTTCTTTGTCAGGGTAATCTACATGTAAACTTTTCCAAAGTTATACCAAGACACACATACTTTTTGTGGGGAAGAAGCATTTAGAAAGACATAGTGGAATCGATCTTGCTGTTAATATCTTTCCCCAGTTTTCTTTTTCTTCATTGGTTGTCACAGTTGCAGCTAGCTTGTAGCTGCCAAATCAAGGCAGATCTTCAACCTCGGTCAGCCTAGAGGTAAAACAGGTCCTCAGATGAGGCAGGGATAGGTTGGATTTAAATCTGCACAGGGACTTCTCCAAATACGTTCCAACCTGGGCTGCAGACATCTCACTGGTCAGGAGCTGAGCTGTGTGGGGATCAGACCAACCAGCAGTTGAGACCTGGGCGTTTTGAACTCCCTGTGTAAGAAAGCTCTCAACCATAAAACACACTGTTTGTCAGATGGAGCTCTGATGTGTGTGTTTTGTCCCTGTCTCTGACCTCTGACCCCACAAAATATGTGGATTCCCACATAATAGTGGTTTGCCTACTTTTTTTGTTGCTGGTGGGGTTTTCTTGGCTGGTTTGTTGGTTGGTTTCTCTTTTTTTTGATTTTTTTTTTTTGGTTTTGGGGTTTTTGTTTGTTTGTTTTGTTTTGTTTTTTGTTTGTTTGTTTTTGTTTGTTTGTTTTTATAATTGTTTGAGGGTTTTTTAGCTGTTCCCTCACATCCTTGGCAGATATTCAGTTCACTGGGAACTAAACCCAGAGAAAACATATCTCCCCACCAGAAAAGCTGAAAGACTGACCAAAAAAATCTCTTAACTTATTGATATTTTTAGATATACACATATTATTTATTATTTTATTTTGCAGAAGTGTAAAGAAAAAGGTGAAAACAAGAGATACAAATGAAGAATGGTTTTGTCTTAATTTGTGGAGATACAAAGAATAATCATGAAAATAATCTTTATTTCAATGGATATTAATTCCAAATATATTTGTGATATTTAAAGCAACAGCTTGATACTTTTCATAAGAGAAAAAAAGGAAATAAGAAAAAGTGTTTGCATATTAGAAACATGGACATGATTGTAATGAAATGACCTCATTTTTCTTTCAGTTACAGGACCTGATTATTATACTGAAAGATATCTTGCAGGAAGTAGAAAATGCTATGACTTCCACTACAAAATGTTGTTCGATGTTCTAATAATCAAGGATTAGCTTAAACCTCACAACATTTTTAATATACCTTTTACATTACCATATCTAGGCTTTGCTGTTACAGCTCTAGATTATAATTTTGATTATTTTACTGCTACAGAAAACATAAAAAGTCTTTCTTATGGAGGTAGCTTTGAGTGATTTTAGGCTAAACCCTTACACTGGACTAATAGCACCATCACTGAGATATCACTGATTAAGCTGGGAGCAACCAAGGGGATGAAAATCTTAAACACCAATTTTCTTTCCATTTTCAGGGGAACACAGACATTCAATAAAGGCAAATATTAAAGGATTGCACAATGGAGTTCCTCATCCTAAACCCTTAATCACTGCATTAGCTTCATTATTGAGCAATTGCATGGCCATAAACAGGTTTTCATCGCATTTTGATATCAAAATCAGCACAAGCAGATGCATTGCTTAGGTCATTTGCCAGTTTTTTGGGGAGAAATTTTTAGCAGGGTAATTGTTGACTGTCCAAATATGTATAATGAAGTAATTTGCTAATATATGGATATGATATAACAGTGATCTCAACAAAAATAGGGAGAGCATTACACTGCCAGGGCCATACTACTCCACTTAGTGAATAATACTCAAATACAAACACCTTGGAACAAAAGATAGTCACCAAAATCAATCCAATGTGAAAAGCAGTTCCTTCAGCATGATTTGGAGTTCATTATTTCCAATCACACAGTTGTGGACAGGGATGTTGAGGGATTTCTGCAGGAAAATGGACATACGCACAACCCAGTCTTCATTGAGACTGAGTCGAAGGTCACAATGCCCTTGAAGGACACGAAAGAGGAAGAACACGATCAGCAGCAGACGGTTCAGGATGTAAAGGCAGACAAGAAAACCGCAGTGAGACGCGTGAAGAGTAAAAACCAACTAAATTAACCGAAAGCTTAAAACGCGCGCACAGAAGGATTTAACCAGTTGTGTATTAGCTTGAGCATGTGAACAATAGAACACAGTATAAATATAGCTTACTTCTTGCAATAAATCAGCTTCATTTGATCACACTGATTGTGGCCTGATGTCCCACTACTGATCCTCCGCACAGGGTCCTCCCACTTGACTACGTTGCTCAGAGCTCCATCCAACCTAGCCTTGAACACTTCCAGGGATGGGATATGCACAGCTTCTTTGGTTATCATGTTCCAAAATATCATCAAACTCACTCTAAAGAATTTTTTCCTAATATCTAATCTAAATCTACTCTCATTCAGTTTGAAGCCATTCCTTCTTGTCCTGTCGCTATATGCCCTTGTAAATAGTCCCTCTCCAGGTTAATATTAAAGCCTCCTTTATGTAGTGGGAGGGGTTTTAAGGTCTCCCCAAAGCCTTCTCTTTTCCAGGCTGACCAATCCCAGTTCTCTCAGCCTTTCCTCACAGCAGAGCTGTTCCATCCCTCTGATCACCTTGGTGGCCTTCTCTGGCCTGGGTTCAAGAGGTCCCTGTCCTTCCTGTGCTGGGACCCCAGAGCTGGATGGAGCCCTACAGGTGGGGTCTCATAAAAGCAGAGGGGGAGAATCACCTCCCTCAACCTGCTGATCGCAAGAAGACCAGAAAAAGAAAAGGGGAAAAAATCCTACACACCACCAACCAACCAAAAAAACTTCCCACCAAAACAAAGGGACAAACAAAAACCAACAGACATTACCAGTGAAAAGAAAACCTTCGGATGACTGATCCTTTCTTAGACAGAGGAAAGGAAATTAAAAGCTAGGCTTTCTAAGTAGACCACTCAAGGACCAAGCAAACAGCAAATAACAAACATGCTGAAAGATAACTTAGAAAAGCTTCATGTCCAAATCAGAGAGCGAAAGGGGTAAAATTGATGCAAAGGGATGTCTTGGTTTTCTAGGGTATTTCTTTAGCCAGCAGAAGTGCAGTGTTACTGGGCCTTGGAAAGTTATAAAATTCTTATTTTTCCTGCTTCAAATACTGTGTATCATTAAAAAGACAAGAAGACAAGGTGACAGAAAGCCTCACAGAAAGCATGTGAGGAGAAAACGCAGGGTTGGATGGCACCCAGAGGTCCAATGAAGGCAGGCTGTCTATGAAACAACAGGCAGGCTCTTTTTGGGTTCAGTGTGTGTGAGCTGGAGCTGAAAAGAGCATTGCAGCAAATGTGGTCTGTAAAAATGAAAACTCTTTTAAGAAGAAGGAATGAGAATGCATTAAAATAGAAACTGATGTGTTGCAGTATGAAAAGAAAATGGAACAGCTTGGAAAATTTACTGCAAAAAGAATATTAATCTGATAGAAAGGATTAGTATTTGGAGAAAATACATATTCTTATCTCAAGGAAATTTATTTCACATCCACAGTGCAGACCAATTGCCCTATTTATACTAGAAATGTATAGTATTGGTAGTTGTGCTGGACATCAGTGACAGTGTTTATTACCTCTAATACAATTACAAATAGCAAAGATGTGTTTCCTATCTGCAAGTTTGTCAATGCATAAAATGGCCACCTAATTTAATGTTCTATATCACCCATAATGGTTCTTTATCATGAAATAAAAATGTCCTCATCATAAAAATACCATAGTAAAGAAAGATCTTTTGTTTTAGTGTTAATGAGAGAAAGTAAAAGTTGTAAGTATGAAAGAGTGATTCAGAGCAAAATTGTGGCTGTAGGTGGGAGTTTTGTGAGTTATCAGTTCCTGCTTCTAATGACCATTTTACAAATCCTTAGACCAGCTTTTACCAGTAAAGCTGCAACCGCATCTTATTCCTTATAGAATCATGAAATGGCCTCGTTTGGAAGGGACTTTAATGATATGTTCCAACCCTCTGCTATCAGACTAGGCGGCTCCAAGCCCCATCCAACCTGGCCTTGACACTTCCAGGAATGGGGCATCCACAGCCTCTCTGGGCAACTTGTGCCAGGTTCTCACCACCCTCAAAGGAAATAAATTCTTCTTAATATTTAATCTAAACCTACTCTCTGTCAGTTTGAAGCCATTCCCCCTTGTTTGAAGCCATTCCCAATTCAAGCTGTTACACACAACAGTCCTGCCTCAAGCATGACTTGGTAACACCAGAATTGTCACACAACAGTTTTAACTACAAGGTCACATTCGATGCACTTGGTTTTTCATGCCTTTGCTTTAAGCATGGATGCTTTAAAAGCTTTTCTATATCATTGCATTAATAAGAGGACTCTAGAAATTTGTTAGTAAGTACAGAACACAACAGAAAGCTTTCTAAATATTGACTTAAAGAATGAAAGCCTGAAGGTTTTGGTTTCAGAGAACTAATAAATACTTGCAGAGTGTGAAATATTGTTAAATTGTTAGCTGCATCTAAGGAAAGCAGTACCTTTTGAAGTGGTGAGACACATTTGCACGTGCTCCCCACTGTGGTTTGTGCTGCATATCTGCACCCTAGTGGTTAGGTTTTGGCAGACACAGAGAATACACTCAGGAGCCCTAAAAGCTAAATGAATCCTGCACAGATTGCTGTGCAGCCTAGATTCCAGTCTGCTGCCCTTCTTTCTCTTTATATATACTCTGAAATTAGAATTTCTTAGAATTTTGTCTAATACCCTTTCCAAGTTATGCACAACAGGTTGTAAAATATTGGCTTGATTGTTCACATTTATTGAGAACAGATCTTTTGAAACACAAAAAGTAAAATTTATACCATTCTGATTATGCACCACATATTAATATAGTAGTTAAATTTTACTATAGGTTTTAATTTAGCTCAAACTGTGGAGATATTTCTCTGCTCCTAATTAAATATTTGTCATCATAGATAACTCCAAATACATGTTTCTGTTACTGATACTCAACAGTCAGAATAAGGTAAAGCAGAAACAACGAGGAAGGCAAAAATCTGCATTATTTAAACACCACTTTGTTCCCAGGTAAAAAGGAGAAACCAGAAACAGTTTTCTGACTTTTTCATTAAGGTCTCAGCATTACCAATCCATAGAAAACTCTTACTTCTTGCAAATGGCTATTGTGGTTTATTCTTTTGAGACAACATCAAACCAAATTCAGAACAGTAATATTTTAGAATATTTCTCCTTCTTATGCACTAAATATTGAAAAAAATATTGTGAAAAGGAAACTTTTACTTACTTTTAAAAGCTACCTGAATGGCAGCTGTCATTCAAAGAAAGAGATTGGTCTAAGAGAAGAAAGAAAAATCAGAAATTCTTCCTAAATACTATGCAGTGTGTATGTAGCTCATTGAGCTACAAAACCAACTATCCAGTTTATTCTGAAAAGCAGATACTCATATACAATGTCCTAGCTTGATGGCTGAATGCAGGGAAATACCAACTTTCAGAGATACCAACAACAGAACTGTTAGAATTCACTGAGCCTCTGAAAAAAAGTCTTTAATCAATACCAGTAAAGGAAACTTAAGCCAGCATATTTAATTTTTACAGTTTTATTTTACAATCCCAGAAACACCAACAACCATGTTATCTCAGGCTGTGTTTGTGCAATGGTACAAGTCCAAAGGTGTCTTCCAGGAATTAGGCAGATGGACACAACTTTAGGTGTTGAACACTAACAGTTCCCTACTGACTTTAGCAGAAGATCTATGCCCTCTGCAGCCCTGTAAATAGGCCACCTTCTCAGTGCTTAGGCAAGAACTGGATTCCTAGCTTTAGCTATTTAATGTAACAGCAAAAGCAGACTACCAAACAGAACATAAATCCATTGCATAGTGAGATCTTGTATCTAAGACATGAGAAATAATTCAAATACTAAATACAGCATTTCAGGGTCTCATCAGAAAAAAATCTTGGTTGTATGTACTACACAAGGTCACAGCTCTTGGCTGCAAACCAGCTAATCTATTTATCCCAAAAAGCAAACTCCAAGGCATGATGTTCCCACTGAGCTGAATACAGAAGAAGCTCTTGTGGATAAGCATATCCACCTCAATCACTTATCTGTCTGATTCATGAGGTTGCAAGAGTTCAGGTTCCTCAAAACACAACCTCCTGAATGACAGCCAAATGCAAATAGCAAGTCAGCACTGCTGTGCAGCCACGCAGCAAGTGGGTGGTTTCACCCAGCTCCTCTGGAGTATGACTGGTTTTTAAAGAGGTTTGAGGCAGAACTTAGAGGTCATAATTATATATGAAATGTGGTGATTCTATTTACTGAGAAGGGAAGCTAATTAAAGCAGATTTATGTATACAAAATGGAAAAGTTTCAAGACTAGCTAAGCAAAAAATAATTTCAGAGCATAAAGTGAAACTGAAGATTGTGAGCTGGGTGTTGAAATGCCCTTAGGAAGAAGTCAGATGCAGAGTTCTCCCACCCTGGATGGTCACTCTTATGCCAAAATAGAGAAACTACAGATGCAGAGTTTTTTTACCAAAGGCAGTTTTTCTTTTTTCTTTTCTTGCAAGGTAAAAATTTTTGTTTACAGATTTTTTTTTTTTTTACATGAACAAATTTTGTCAAAATTTTGAAAGAAAGCAGTATTTTATTATAATTATCTTTGCTCCCCACTCCTGTGCTCAGTTTTTCAGTAAGTAAACCAACTGTAAAATGTTATTAAAGTACTTATCCAGCAGATATTTCATTAAAGTTCTAGGAATTTTCCTTCTAGTTATAGTTTCTTCTATTACTTTCCTCTAATATTTTATTCCTACTAGAAATCTCCATCCACAGCTGTAGTGAGAATAAGGTCTTTGGGGAAATTTTTGGATTATATTTGTTTTGAAAATATTTTGATTTTTTTTTTTAAATTTGTTTTGGCTGAGGTTTTTTTCACATTGGACTCTTGTGGAACACTGCAGAGTACTAAAAAAGAGGGAAGGTACTTATGTGGCATTCAATTTTGACCTCTACTATTCTTAATTAAACAGAAGGTCAAGACAGATGCTTTATAAAATAAAGCAGCAGGTACCTGGACTCTTCACACACACACACACACACACACACACACACACACACACACACATATGTATGTTTAAAATGTATTTATTTGCCTCATCCCAATATACAATCCCCTACAAAACAGTTAGCTTAGTAGGGAAAACAAAATAAATTCCATGTCCAATTCTCCAGGGGGGAAACAAATCCTGAAGTATTTAAATACAAGAAAATAATGAAATTGCATAGTGGGTCAACAGTTTTGAATAGAGCACTATTTTCTACTCTGTATTCTTTATGTACTTCTTAATCTTCTTTCCCAAGGTCCAGTTGCAGCCATCTCCCATCTCTATCTCCAGTGCTGGCAATCAAGTAGATTGAGATCTTTATTCCTTTAGTGCCTCACTTTGACCTCAGTACAAGAAGAGTTAAACATTCAGTGCCCTCTTGGGAGTAACACCTCCTACAAACGCCTCCATTTTTTTCTTCTGTTAATTCCCTTGAAGGTCCATTCTTAAATGTCTGAACTCCTTGATTTGGTTGCTGATTCTGCCAATCACCTACTCTGATAATCTCTTCAAGACAAGTAAATAACAGACTTTATTTCTCACTTGTTGCATGGATAGTCATAAGAAATCATACAAACTATTTTCCAGTACATCACAAGAGTTTAAAACAAACAAGATAGCAGAAGAGTAAAATATGTATGCAACTGAATAGGGTGAAGGTAAATTTAATACGCAACTAAATATTTATTCATTATCCAAGTGAATTTTACCTCATGCGAACTCCCTCTGAGAGGATAACTTGGATATGTCCTAAGGCCACAAGTTCTGAAGTATCCACATTTCAGGTGGCATCAGCCTTTCAGGATTATCATGTTTTTATCCTTTCCTGGACTAGAAGCTATCCGTATCAGAAAACTAAACACAAAGATATTGCCACTCCTCAAAAGGCAAGATGCTGTGTGTGAGGCAATGACGTCTTGTTTTAACACAAAATAATGGTTCCAGATTCCCAATAACTTCATACCATGCAAGGAAGCAGAACTTGTTTGCCTTAGCTTTCTTAACTCATGCTGGCTCTCAGATTTTAATTCTACCTTATGCCTACTTACAGCTGATCAAAGTTTGCTGACTGGCAGAATGTTCTCAAGCCTTCCAGTGTAAGTTGATAGCTGTAGTACCGTGACACCACTGGCTCTTTTGATACCAGTTCAGAAGAATATCTAAGAAATATACTTTCAAGAAGAGTACAAACTATTCAATTAAACTATCTCTTGCTGCAGGATGACAACCTTCATTAAAATTTAATTCTTGGGGTTTCCTTAACATTGCTGGTGATGTTAGGCCTATTGGAAATATCCATGGGAGAGAGACATTTATAATCATGTCTAAAGTAGATGAATAAATGAAAGGCCAGTTGAATGACCTATAGAGTTTTCTTTCTGAGAAATGCACCCTAATATTTACTTTGTATGAGGATATTCAGAAAAGGAAAAAATCAGAATCAAGGAGGCAAACTTAAGAGAGTCAAGAAACACCTAAATTCTGTGTAGCAAAATAAAATAATAGAAAATATAAAAGATTGTCTCTGTGTGCCCCAGTATTCCAAATTGTATGTGGGGACCTCTCAAGGGTTTCATCTGTTTTACTCTCCTGTCAGATTCTTCAACAGCCTTTGTTTGCACTGTTTTGCTCTTTTATGTCAAGTATCCTTCTTTGTCCTTTTCTGTCTACACCTTCCCTGAATTTTTTCTGCTGGTGTAGACAAACAGAATTTCTCGTGAGCAAAGGTATTTCAAATAAGCAATTATTGAAATTCACTTGGGCAATTTTCAGCTACCTTAGACAACTATTTCATAAGTTTCAAATTTATACCCACATGTGGGGAACATGCAGATCAAGGTTAAAGCTAAAAAAGATACCAGAAACATATTCAGAGTAAAAATGACAGCACGTTTCATTGTTATAAATGAAACATATTAATGGTTCTTTAAAAATTAACAGCACTATGAATAAAACAAAAGACTAATGTACAAGTGCCATCCATGCTTGTGGGTGTTAGAAAAGCCACCCAACCTCCTGTCAATCCTTCCGAATTCTAACTTTCATCACCTCTTTGTTTTCTTCTTTTAGTTCTGTTCCTGAGCCAGTGATGATTATAGGAATTGAATTATTTTCCCTATAGAGCACTTGTTTGTCAGCAGCTGGCCTGCTCAGCAAGCAAAGTGCTTTGTGTCACCTTGCCTCCCAGAAGATTTTCCATTTATCAGTGGCCATAGCTTAGATAAAACACAGTTCCACACGGCTCTGAATTCAGTGTCTGTAGTATGTGAGAAGCATGACATCCATGCCTTCAGCTTGTTACTCATCCAGCACTCAGTATCTTACCCCTGGTGCTTTCAACAGCTACCTGGATAATCTCAAAAATTAATACAAAAGCTACCCGTAGCTGGATAGTTGCAATGGTGTTTGGATTGAGGAGCTGCAGTGGAAATGTCTGGGTTTATTAAATTTTAAAACATTTTGTTACAGAAATCATAAATAGAATTTCTGCACAGAGCATTTGGAACCACAGCAAAGTTCAAGGTCCAAGTCCAGGACTAGATATTTAACTAGACAAGTACAACACAGGTTAGGGTTCTGATGTACACTTGAAATGAAAAAGAAATGTAATTAGAACCAGCTAACTATTCTTCAAAACTCAATTCTACTCTACCATGGTTATCTGCAACACAAAAGTGATGAAGTTCCCTCCTTCATTTATGATTCTTTCATAAAATGCTTCTGATGCTTCAGGAGGTAGAAACAGTTTGCCCTAAGGACTTTAAAATGATACCCAGTTTCTCATTGAGGACATACCAGAAATTGTCAGTTTGGAAGTGGATTACAGTTGTCTTAAGCAGACTTTGACCATCACAATAAAATTATTTAATTGTATTTAAATTTGTTTCACTCTAGTGGGTTAAAACAAAAGAAGGCCAAAAACATGATCATACTTTTAAGAAGTTGTTGACATGACATGTCTCTAAAAAAAATAAATTATTCTTCAAAATAAGGGATAATTTTCTAGATTCTAATAGTTTCTGACCTATGACTGTCAGAAATATTATGACATTTAGGTTTATTCATGTCAGTTACACCAACCTACAACAGACAGCCTGTAAGTTCATTTTCCAACTAAAAATTACTTCATTAGCCCATCAGAGAATGTTGTTAAGCCCTGTATTATCCTTAAAATTAGAATAAGTTTGTGTAGGATGCATGAAAGCCTTTTGAAAAGAAGGAATAAGACCTAAATAACCACATTTCAATCAATTTTTTTTAAAAGTTGAAAGACTAGTGATGACATCTGTTAAAGGTGTCCAAAATTCTACAAAGATTACAACTTCTGACAAGACAGCAGCTCATCCAGGTAGTAAGCAAATAAGACAAAATACCTCCCACACATACTGCTGACCACACAATAATTATACAAGTCTACACATTAAAATGATCTGTAAATCCAGTACATAGTTAATACAGCCACTATATTTATATATATATATGTGTGTGTATATATATATATATACACACACATAATATGCCTTCTTGTCAGAACCCAAAATGCTTTTCCGACATTTTCAAATATTCCTATGAGTCAGAGACCCTGGCAGACAGCTGGAGACAGCTGTGATTTAATTTTGAGCCATGGAATGAGTTACCAGCTCTACAGGAAGAACAAGAAGAGACAAAAATCTAGAATTTACAGTAGATAAAGTAGAAGTAGTTATAAGTTAGAGGAGAATATTTTTACATTATGTTCATGGGGGTTTTGACCGATGTACGGGAGGGTCAGGATTAGTACAGGGGGGGTATGAAAAATCCAACATGGAGGATTTGGGGTGTGACTTGTCCTTTTCCTCCTTCTTACCCTCCATCTTCTTTGGTGATGTTGGCATCTTTTAATTGGGTTTTACTGAAAACACACTGTCCAACATAGGTGCTAGATATTGGTAGGAAATAGTAAACATGTAGTACGTAACAAGTAGTATTTAGTCTCTGTGCCTGCCCCTCGAGAACAGAGATGCTCCCTTTCTGCCTTGCTGGACAGACCTCAGCAAGGACACAGAGAGAATTGATAGATAAGAAATATCAAACAACTGTTAAGAAGTCTGCGCCTTCTCTCGGCCAGCAGCCAAAGAGACAAGCTCCCTGATAATTTGAAATAAATTATCCAGAGACCGAACACTGCGGCTGCTGCGTCTTCCTTCATCAGTGCAGGCCAGTGAAAGCCTTCTCCACCTTCCTGGAGTCACCTCAGCACTAGAGGGACATCCGAGACCTTCTCCCACTCATATAATGATATTTATAAAATAGTCAAGTAATCTTAGGAAGAAAACTGTACTTATGTTGAGAGCAAGACTGGTTAAGGTATAAAAGTGTTCTGAACAGTTAAATCACATGATTTCAGAAACCGTTTTCTCTTTCCATCATAAACTACTGAAATTTCTTCCCTGTTCAGCAGCTCAGTGAACCTGAGTTACCTCTGCTTACATACTTTGTTGAATGCTTCTTTTGAAAAAAATTACCACATAAGCCTCAAATAAAACTGAGGACACCAGGACCAAATAAGCTGCTGTGGTAAAGACTGTTCAAGGCAGGAAAGCTAAGAGCATCTGTTACTGTCACAGCAATTCTATTTGTTCAAGTTTCAGAAATAAGTGAAAAGTTTCTGAATGCTCAGAAAATTCCATGTGTCATTTCCCTGGTTTTGAGGGGCTGGGGGAAAAAACGCAAAGAACAACCCTACAATGTTCAGCTGTAGGAGTTTCCTCAAGTGATGTAAGATGACAAAATAATTTAATCAATCAGGTTAAAAATACTCTCCCAGAACTATTTAAAGTCAGAGTTACCAGTAATTCTAGTCTGTATTGTCAAAAAATAGAAGTTCATGTAAACAAATTGGAAAAATATTACTTTATAAGGTCAGACGGAAAAGCATGCAACCATAGTTATTGTTTTTACAGGTTTACAATGCAAATCCTGCATAACCTAAGTCCATCCAATGAGGAAAGAAATTAAAAGCACTACTTAATTTCAATTTAAAAAAATCCCTACTTCATACACATCCTATTGTCTTGGTTACTAGTGATGTAGTGACTCCTTATGTCATATGACTTGTCTTAAAAATGTTCCAGATTGTGTAAGAGTTTTTACTGTAAACCACAGTTTGCATTAGTAAAGATTTAATGCTAGGGATCTCAGATTGTCTTTTCTTTTTTCCTTTTTTCTAATACAGTGAGATCTATCAGCCATCATTATGCCTGTGCCAAATTGTTCTGGAAAAAAATACATTGTTGAAGGTAATTCAAATTGAAATGTCAGTAGTTTTTTCTGTCAGTAATTTTGACCTAAACTTCAAATCCCAGAGGAAAAAGTGAGAGTACTATCAGATTTCCCAAAATCTAAATCTACATGTAATCCCGTGGCTATGTAAAGATAACCTAGGGAGAATAGGATTACAGGAGCCTATATTTCAAGAAAAAACCTAAAACAAACCACATACATTGAAAGCCCTATGGGTATGAAGTCTAGGTTATCCAAATTACTCGAGGAATCCTCTTCATCTCTGCAGACAATTTGGCACTTATAAGGAGAGTAACAATTTTATAGGTATTAATACTTCTCTGTAAAATAGGACTGAAAAGCATTTTATTGTTAATTTATTGTTCAATACTAGAATTCAGTAACAAATAGAGGAAAGGTTGTTAATATCAAGAACACTGTTGTAAAGTTACCCAAATTACTCCAAGGAAGGTATTGTTCATTAATATACTCCAAAAAATAAGAATTTGAAATAAATTATTAGCCACTGGAACTACAGCCTTAGTCAGCAGGAGTCTAATTTCTAGGCACCCTCCTACTTAGATATTCCAGACACACAGTTTGAGGTATTTTTGCCCATTTGAGCAGTCTCTGTCAGGTAAGCATATCATGCACTGTCTGAAATAGCTAATAAGAATGGATGTTTTCCTGGAAATACTCATGCAACTTGCTCTTTTTGTCTATGGCTTGGGCTACAATGCAGCACCTTATTGCCATGGAGAACAAAAGGTCTGTCCTGTCCTTGGGAATTCTACACAGTATCTATTTGTAAAGCACTCAAACCCAACTGAGCACAATTTCTCATGCTCTGAAAGAGAAAATTCCCCATTATCAACCCTACTAAAGAAATGACTGGATTTCCCTCCCAAATGAAGGGAGTTGTCATTAATTTACAGCATCACATGCTGCAGCACATGGAAATCTGAAGAGAGAACGAATTCAAGAAATACAGAAAAGAAAATGTAATCAAAATTTTGTTCAGAAGCAGATTGCCATTTAAAAAAAAAATCTATCTTTACTCATGATATAACATATGTAAGCAAACTTCTCATCTCAAAATTCATGTTTGCAACTAACAGATATTGATGTTAAAATCAATATGCTATTCCATTATCTTTACACCAATCATAAAATATCAAAGCATGTGGAAAAGGGCTTTATTTTTAGGTTAAAATATATGTGTCAAAAACATTTCTGTTTGCCAAGCACAGTCTCAAATGCTGGGAAACACCACAGAAAGCGATGCTGCTCCAGATGACTAAGGTAGGGGTGTCCCACTGATTCCTGGAATTTCTGGACTACAGCAAGAATGAGGCAGAGGATCCATTAAAAAAAAAGCATGCATCTGTATAATTTAAGTTTCCATTGTAAGGCTTATGTGCAAAAGGGCAAAATTAAGTTTGAAGGATGTTAAGTACCTTTTAAATGCCAAACCATATGGTAACTCAAAATGGTCATGCAAAACCAGAGGCATCCCTCAGATTTCTGAGAATTTTCACTAATCTTCTTGGGTTATGGAATTATGAATATGCCACTACAGTATAATGAACACAATTAGTGCTAGCAAGAAATAAAATTATGATTTATGGAACACTGTAATTGTCCATATATTGTATACTGGGTTTGCTCCAACAGTCCTTGCTCATGTAGGAGTCCACGTAAAGATCTATGGAGGCAGATGAAATTACAGAAAATTTAACATTCATCTCAGCAGTATGAGTGTCTTTTAAATCCCCTCAGGTTCTGTTTATACACGGTGTAGAACAACTACAGGCTTACAGAAGCTACCAAAATTCAATATCTAGAAACAGGGCACCTAAAACAAAGAAGAGAAGAATAGTATTTACTCCCAGAATTATTCAAATTTCAGACTAAAGACATATATATATCACATTAAATATTTTTTCCCAGAGGAAACTTGGTTGTACATTGAAACCAAGAAAAATATTGCCTCACTCATAGCTACACATTTTCAAAATCTAGAATTCAATGAAATGGATATCCAGGTAATGTATTTGCATCACATAAGTTTTCACAAGAGATATTTTAACATAGCTCAAAGAAAAGTAAAGACAATGACAACCCAAGTTAGTTTCTTAAGACTTGGGGACTTTTTGCAGAGTAGTTCCATTTAGTGACACTGATTCCAGTAAGTGAAAAGTAGCAAGCAAGATCAAAAAATGGTTTTGTGTCAAAAGGTTTACGTCAGAACCACAAATTATATTTAAAACAACAGATATTGCCCTAAAAAGGATGATTGGTACAGTGAAATTTAAAATACAACAGCTATAAAATAAGCATTGCATTAAAAAAATCCTAAAGTCTATTTTAAATTTTATATATAAATATAAAAATTGTATAAAACATAGCAGTTTCTTGAGAGTGCCCACAGGCAGAATTTGTGGATTTTTAGTTAGCTTATATATTATTAGTGTTTTTAGTAAGTGTTGTCATTTCTGTGCCAGCATGCATTTTTGATGGGTGACAAACATATCATCATTCCAGTCCTACACTTTGGTTTTATCCTATCAGAAGTGTTTGTCTGCATGGTTTTCTGCAGTAAAAACTGATATCTGAAGAAAATATGTATGCTGCCACACATATTAAAGAAAAACTTATAACCAGCAGGCACATTGATCAAGAATGAGTTGAGATATATGTGCACAGCCAAAAAAAAAAAGGTCTTCTTTCTTTCTTTCCGATTTCCCCTTTGTTGTATTTTAAAGAATGGAAGAACAAAAAAAGATAATTCTCAGGCTAAAGGCATTATGCAAGGATATATCTGAATTCAGGTTTCTGATCCCACAAACCTCCTGACAGACACTGGGGTCAAACAGGCTGCTTTTGAACCTTGCAGCTGAGAGTAAGTAAGGCCCATCCCACAGCAGTCCAATTCCATGATAGGCCTTTAAACAGAACCCCAGAGAGCAGGTGACCTACATCCCAACAACAAACGAATCAATCCACCTTACGACAGACTAGCAAAACCTACAAAAGCTTTAAATTGGACTGTAAAGCACAAGATTTCTTTTTCACTTTCAAAGGCAAACATTCTACTAACTGACTGTGTAACAAAGCAAGTTCCCTGGTGAGCAGGTTATTCCAAACTTGTCCGTCAGTCCATCCTTTTGATGCCACCATCTGTCCCACTAGCTCAGCACTGCTGTGTGTCTGAGCTACCCTGGTGATCACCACATTCAGTGGCTACACCAAATTACATCTCTATTTTGGATTGTATTCAGTCAGAATCACTCAATTTTATGGTGCAAATACTAATTCAAAGAGTTATTGTAAGAAAAACATGAAGACAAAATTGTGTGCTTTGGTGTATAGTACACATGATCAATTAATTGCAAGAACCTAGGGTCACATGTTGATCACACTGAATATTTGTTTGTTGATGTTTTAATGAGGATAAACTGGGGACAAAATTTGGTGGGGTGGGAGATTTATGTCATATGTCTTGGTTGACTCAGTCAACACAGGCTTGATTCTTCCCATTTATTGAACACTCTCTGGAATACACAGTTCTGTAAAAGTCTTCCAAGGTTGTAAACAGAGCAAGTTATATCAGTCTTGTTTTCAGGTCTTGTATCTGATAATAAAATACCAAGTCATCCTCATTGCTATTTAGTACTTCCTGTTAGATGCTCACATGGTATTAAGTCTTACTATGAAACCTGTTGGACTTTGGACAGATATCCAAGAGGAATTTTTAGATGCGAAAAATTCAGTGGAAAAAAAAAAACATTAAAAAAATGTTAACATTTGCTAGCAAAACCAGCATGAAAGCACAAAACCAGTGGTAAAGTAGCTCTGGAGAGTTGCATATGGTAAAATTATGGGTTAGGGTTAGGGTTAGGGTTAAGGTTAGGGTTAGGGTTAGGGTTAGACCCCCCGTTAGGGTTAGGTTTAGGGTTTGGGGTTAGGTTTGGGGTTAGGGTGAGAGGTTCGGTTAGACTTACTTTCTTGTAAGTTCTAGAAAACACTTGTGATCAAATAGTATACAACTGACATAGAACACAGAAAGCACAGGGAAAAGAAATACATTTTTCTATCAATTTTGTAAACTATTGATATATATGTATGTGTCTTAAAGGACTCCCTTAGTTCCTAAGCTTCCAGTAGACCTTCATATAGCTCCTTTCACGTGGAGAAAGTTCCAGCTTGGGAAATATGCATAGGATTTTATTCTTACACCAACAAGAAAAAAAATAATGCTAGTGATTAATGAGTAATATAGGATTTTTTGACACATCTGATTCAAATTTAAATTGACAATCTTAACAATTGGCTCTATTTACACAAATATTTAAACTTCCCTTCTCTTCTACACCTGTTGAGGATCTTATTAGCTCGGTATTCTGTCTGTATTATACCTCTCTCCTTCCACTTCTTGTTCTGCCTTTATTTTATTTAACAGACTTACTTATCTTTATTTCAAAGATATTTCTGGTTTACCAGTAAAGAAAAGTCAACAGGGAAAGTCTAGATAACTTGCTGCCAGAACAGAGATAGCATGAGGCTACTATCTACAGAATCAGTCGCTACAGCTGCCTATCTGTCTAGCAGTTCCCAGGCAAAGAGAAGTTATATCAGCTCCTGTGCATCTTTAAGGAAATGTATACAGAAGGGAATAAAGCAGCATTGATTAAAGGCAGGTAAACCAGTGGTCTTGGAACGAGGTCTTAAAATGTATCTGAGGAGGCAGATAAGAAAGAACTAATATGGAAGGGGATTTCAAGGGCCTGGTGTTTGCACTAGGTACAGTGCAATAACTCCAAAGCCATAATTAAGGCATGTATATTTTTGTAAATCCTGTTTACGAAAGACTGTTTTAAGTCAGAGATAAGCACACTGCAGCAACAATAAAGTCAGCTCGGTGACCTTAAACCTACTGTGACTTGCAAATGTTCTGACTCCTGTGGATGCACATCCGTCGTGAAACCACTTACTCTGTCAGTCATGACAGGGTAACTATTCTGTCTATAGCTACAGTCTGCTGAAACAAAACTCTTAAATGAATTCACTTTTCTGATGAAGCATCATGTAGGGCACCTTGAACTTAATGGCAGTTTGGTTCTGCTTGCGAAGTGTGAAGAAAGTGCAAGTCTCTGAGCTAATATAGCTCCAAGATTAATTTCTAGCCTTAATGATTTTGTGGAACAGCCTTTTGAAATCATTGTGATCATACCAATTAGCTATGAAGTCCTTGTAACAATGTGCCCCCACTTTCACAAAATACTTCTCAAGCTGCAATTGAGGTCTTATTTTTATTAATGTGTATTTTGGTAAGTATATCAATAAAGTCTTTGTTAGTAGTATACTTGTGTGAATTTTACCAGAGTACAGCATTTCCAAGAGACTAAATTTAACAGCAGTACCGACCGTGTCTAAAATTTTATCTCCCAAAATAAAGTGCTGAACTATTCAAATACATATCCTTTACCTCTTTCTTTTCTGGTATAGGGGGGTAAAAAATAGATTCAGCACATATTTAGCTTTAAGGAAAGCTACATAAGATGCAGGAAAAATAGAAAAGGGCTATTAAACAATAAAAATGAACAGAGATATATGGCAACACTTGCAGTGACAGGGAATGCAGAGAGTTGCTGTATACATTGTAGCAAGTATGAATTGATTTTCATATTTTAGAATATACAGTTGTACTCTAGAATAACAGCACTTGGTATGACACTTTTCACTTTTAGAAAAATACTGAGCTATTTGGAGGTTTTTACCTTGGTTTTGCTACATTAAAAGGCTACCCTTGCTCCTACAGTGCATAAAGGTCAGTAACATAAATGCTTATTTGTGTACACATGCAACCACAGTAAATGAAACACAGCATCTGGACATATTTAATTCAGAAATCACTGAACCAAAGGAATTGGAAATCAAAGCCAAGAGAACAGGCAATAGTAAGTGTCATGGTCTGACGGGGATAGCATCAACAACACACGCTGCACTCCCCCTAAGGCACACTTAGACAAGGACAAAATCCTAACAGCATTTGGTAGAGGGCATGCTCTGGGTGCAGTGGGGTCCTCAGACCCAGTTTGGCAAAGCTGGTAGCCACAGAGCTGACAACCTCCCTTTAAATTATGGCTCTTATGTCAGAGTGCTGTGCTTGGGGTAGTCCAGACCAGAACTAGTAGCTCCTCCCATAGATGTGTGGCACACAGTGCTACCAGTGACCACAGAAGTGTCTGCATCCAGCTGTTAATGGGCTTTTCAGTATCAGAACACAATACTCACTTGGACAGAGAGAAACCTAGAAAGGTTCAACAAGGCATGTGTATTGTCCTGCACTCAGGGAGGAATAACCTCAAGTACCAGCACAGGCTGGGACTGACCTGCTAGGGAGCAGCTCTGCTGAGAAGGACATGGGAGTCTTGGTGGGTGACAGGTTGACAGGTTGACCATGAGCCAAAACCTTAAAATATTAACTAAAGTTAAAAAAAAAAAAAAAGAAAAAAAAAAGGAAAATGGGAGAGGATGAAGTATTCTTCTATTGCCATTCATATGAAAAGGTCTACATAGCATATATCTGTCTTTATATAAACATAGATATAAATATGTATTAATCTGTTAGAAATCTTAAATGTATGATTCACAACAGAGTTACTTTTCTGAACTACATCTGCTTTCAAAACTGAATTGGTGAAGCACCTGGAAAAAGGTCAGTCTGAAATAATTCTTTCCATAGTACTACAATAAACAGATTACAGCAACTATTTGCTGTGAATAGTAGTTGCACTGTGTCTGGCTGAGACAGAGTTAATTTTCTTCAGAGCAGGGGGTGTGATGCAGTGTTTTGCATTTGTGGCCAAACAGTGCTGATTACACACTAACATTGTAGCTGAAATATGTTTGCACAGCACCAAGTCCCTCCCTGTTTCTCACTCGACACCTCCAGCGAATACATCGGTGGGTGCACAGGAGGATGAAGGGGATGCAACCAGGAAGATGACTTGAATTAACTGAGGAAATAAAACATCATGATCAGGGATAAGAGGGGTAGATAAAGGGATTTAGGCAGGTTAGCCATCTTTTGCTCAGAAACCAACTGAACATAGGTCTACTTATGGGAGATGATGGTAATTGTATTTACATCATTTTTATTTTATTTTTGTGTTCTCTTCTATTTTTCCTTCACTTATTAATCGATTTTATCTTGACCCACAAGTTTTCTTGCTTTTACTCTTCCTTTTCTCTGACCCCATCCCACTAGGCAGGAAGAGGGACAGAGTAGCTATGTGGTACTTAGGTGTCTACCAGGATTAACACACAGCAACAGACTTATTAAAACTAATTTTATTTTGCAACTAGTGAAATAATCAAAATTATTATGCTCCATGGTTTAATCAAAGTAACAAATCTAAATTCCTCTTTATTTTCTGCTATAAAGTTGAGGTCTACAAATATTATTTTCTATTGAGTTTTCATTCTTTTTTTTTTTCTTTTAAACCCTCTAATAATCTAATTTTTGAGAGAAACTCATAGAATGGTTAGGGCTAGTAGGGACTTTAAAGATCATCTAATTCCAACCTCTCTTATTTCCACCTTCTCCCACTAAGGCTATGAAAGAAGTGCACAAGACAGTTCTTCTGGCATTTTTTTCAAGAAAACACAGGTGTGCAACAAGGAAGGTAAAGGCTAGGCATGTTTTCAGCTGGAGAAGGAGGTGCTGCCACTACTTACCTAACAAGAGGGGCTTGAACATCTCAGGGTAGATCTATGATAAGAGACATAACAAGGAGGCTATGGACCAGGCCCACAGCCCACATTCACAATTGTGCTTTATGCATGCATTTTTCAAAAGTTCTTTTTCATATGTATGTTAAGTACTAAATATATTTCCATAATACATATGTTGAACACTGTAAACGCCCCACACAATCATGGAGAAAGGACTCTGGAAATTAAAAGCTTAAAATATTCAAAACTCTGGCTGCTGCCTGAAGAACACTTTGTTGTCAGCAAATTTGTCCGAATCCAGCATCTTTGATACTGCAAATCTTTGATTGTACAGATGCAAGGATTACTTAAGCTCTCTGAAGGTGAGTCTTCTTCAAACATTGACTCTGGTTTCAAGTGCTCAAATCTACACAAGTTTTCTACCATAAATCTGTTCAGACTTGCAGGAAAATAATGTAGGTAAATATATTTGTCTCTAAACTTTCTTATTCATAGTCACAGTGAAATGGGTAGTGCCCACAGACACTACTGATGCTTCCCCTGTAGATTTCAACTATTTGTACATAAACAAGATGGCTTTTAGGAGAGTTTGAGTGAAGGTTTTATAAACCAAACCTCTTTATTCACTATTTTCAATTGATTTTTCAGTAAATCTTTGCTTGTTTGTTTGTTTTAATCCCTCTAAAAATGCTAATCTTTGAAAGAAACTTCAATTTTTTCACTTTGGAGTTTTTTTAATAAATGGTGTCAGTACACAAATCTTTTTCACCTAGGCTGGACAGTACAAAGTAAATGCAGAAATGAACCAGTGTGAAAATTTAACACCACATTGTCTCAGCATCTCCCATTCCTCATGTCTGCTGACTGCGATGTTTGTGTAATCCAGTTGCGAAGCAAGGTTTTGGGCTTTGAAGTGTGAAGCCTTAAAAACTTGGGAGACAGTGAACAAGAAGTAACAAAGTCCATTTCCTATGACGTAACAGATGAGATTAATACTTTGCATCACCAAAGCATCGCAATGCACCAAAACCAGTTGTTTGCTTTTTCTACTGTCGTTCACAGCTCACATAACTTCATTAAGTTTTATATGGTTAAAAGCAAAGCTTAAAGATTATTCATCAGTCAGATTGTCTTGGGTAGCATTTCCAAAATCAAAGGATGACATTGCTTCATTCTGACATTAGAATGTTATGATAATTAGGTTTTAGTTTAAAAATAAATTTCAGATCATGTACCAAAATATAAGAGGATAAACATGAGTAAAAATCTCTTAAAAATTACTCTCTATAATCAATAAGGCATATGTAAACTTAGAAACTTCATGCCAATTCCAGAAACCAACCTGAAAGTAATTTCCAAGGAAAACTAATTGTTTTAGCATACACACCTTAAAATTTCTAATATTTTTGTTTTCTTTACCCATAATTTTCATGTTACATATTGCAATATCAGAAGTTCATCAAAAATCAAATTCTATGTATAATACTGTTTTTTCCAGTAATTATATTTCCTTTTTTTAATACTCCAGACTCTCATCCTGAAAGGTTTTCAGTAACAATTTATTCAAGAGTGTATTTTCCATTCAGTATTACTTACAGCTAACATTCCAAAAATCATCATGGACTCAAGAATTTAGGATTTAGCAGACCAAAAGCCTTTCAACAATACAGTGCATACACACTCAGTTATTTTTGTGTTTCCAGGAGTAGGTACAAAAGGATTGTACCTCTACACTTAACAGGAGCAGAACAAAATAAAAGGCTCCCACACATACCTCTGAGGAGAGGGAAGATAATGTAGCTACATAAGCACAGAGCTTGAATTTTAAGTTTATTTAGAGTTTTCTAAGTTTCTTTTAGAAATTGAACTCCACAGTGTCTTACATGGTGTTGTGTGTTACACAATTGTCATAAAATACTTAATTTGGTGTTGTACACAAAGCACTATCTTGAGGAACAGGCAGGTTAAGAATCCCTCATCTCCCAGAGAATAAGTATTGTTGCTGTTATCAACTTTTCGTGGAAGTGAGATCTAGCCCTCTTTATACTCAGTCCAGATAAAGAGGCACAGCCTTACATTTGTTTTAGCTGAAAGGCTGACACTCACTTTAAATTTTTATGTAGCACTTTCAATTTAAGATACATTTTTCCAATGTGCAAGAAATAATTCAAATTTAAATAAAAATGAGAGCAAATTATGTATGTGACTCTGGTCTAATTGCATGGTACAGTTTTGGAAGAACAAAGTTGAAGTTCTTCATCCCTCATCCAAGAATTTTATATGTATTCTCTCTAGTGAGAATTACACATCATTCGATCACAATCTGAGAACATGTACTTATGTTACATCCCAGATTTGTTAAATATGACTGTCTCTGTAGGTTTAAACGAAACCCTTAAGATCTTGTAAGTCACCCATAGCACAGTCCTTACAGTCCTTACTCAGGTCCCCTCTGAAAGGCTAATGACACAGTAAAGGTCCCATTGAAAACAGAAGAAGAAAGAAAAAGAAACAATAGATAAGCACAGTTTTAGTAACATGGCCAGACCTCAGACATATGGTGCTTTCCACCTTTTTAGAAAATTGCAGCTGTCTGGCACAACCATATCCTCTTCTTTCTCAGGAAGCCTTTGATAAATATTTAGAGATGCAGTACAAGCTACAAAAATGAGTTTCTCCTCTGCACCCTGGCCTGACCAAGAACGGCCACCATGTTGCTCACAAGCACTCTCTCACCTGTTTATTTGAGATAGCAGATTACTTAGACTTTGACTCTTTTCTAATGAACCAGAGGTGGCACAACATTTGCCCATCAAATGACATCAGCTCTGAAAGTAATTATCTACTCCAGCAGTGAATCTATCCCCTCACCAGCTATGTTACAGCCATAAACAAAGATGATTTTAACACCTGTATTACTTCAGAAGAGAAATTAGCTGAAAATCAGTGGTGGTTGAGTTCTTCCTTCCAACCCTGTACCTATCTGCCTCTCCCAGCCACCTCTGGGAAAAAGTCACTGTATACTCAGACAAGTTCCTTATGCCAGATATATTAGATATAAAGCTGACCTGTTATGATAACAGAGAAGACGACTTAAAAAGCAGTAATGGCCAAAGGCAGTTTTAAAAAAGAAGTCAGAGAAGATTTAGACTTCTGGCTATATGTTATTGGTGAAACTACTTTGGGACTCATGATGCCTCTAGCTGAATCAGTGAAGTTGATCCTCTGTCTCACTGGAATAAATGTAAGCCTGGAAACCCACAGCTATATTTTCAGTCAATGACATTTCATTTCATATTGGTCAATATTTAACCTTTAATGATTTTCTGACTAGACATGCGCTTGCTGAGTCACTACTTTGGATAAATGCTGAAGAAACCTCTAGCAGAAACAGTATAATGCCACTGAGATAATCTTTGCCCTTTGGTTTCCTGTAACCCCTCCCCAACCTCTGATTCTCTCTAGTGTTTGTGATTTGTAGCCCAGCAATAGTCAAGTTTTCATTTACTTCATGCATATGCACTAAATTAAGCCATTTCCCTCCCACCCTTATGGTGGTCTGATATGCACAGATGTTATTACAGTGTTCTGTGCCACATAAAATCCCAACTGTAATATTAAAAAAAAGCAAAAACAAAAACAACCAAAAAAACTCACCAAACATAAAAAGCTCTTTTACTCCTCTTTCAAAATGGCAAAACAATAGAATATAAGCCCATAAGGAACTGAATAAACATAAACAGACCCATACAACATCTGACATTGACATAGATAAGGGAGAGAATGTGAGAAACAAAAGATTAGTATTAAATTAGTATTATTAGTATTAAATTTCAGGTAGTGACAATAATTAATTAAAAGATGCTAATCTTTATAAAATAGCGGTTGACAAAATACTTTTGACAGTCCACTAAAAACACAAGCAGGCTCTTATTTGCTAAGGCTTCTCAAAATTCTGTGTTGCAGTATTTTTTAAACTGGATTGGAGGAGTGTAAATTTCAGGAATTCTGTGTTCTATAGGGCAAATTAACTAACTGTAATTTTTTTTTTTGCAAATTATTTCAGTATTTTGCAATTAACAAGTGCCTTTCCCTTTTTGATCAAACATCCATACTCCCAGAACATTCTCAATAAGTCTAAAACCATAGCTTCTAAACCCAAATTCATCTCAAAGAAGTTATTTTTTTCTTCAATACTGATTATAATTTTGCTACATTGATATATTAATCAAATCTTGCAAATCACTGTGTATAGTTCCTGATAGGCTGAAGAATCACACAGCACCCATGCTAGAGTCTCAAAATTTACTGTAGTCATCCACATAATTTGGTGCCTTAGTGACAATTGTGCCAGTAGTTCATGTAGCCTTTTTGTTTGTTTTGGTTTTTTCTTTGTTTGCCTGTTTGGTGTTTTCTGTTTTTTTTTAGAGACCTAAAATTAAAAGTGTTCTTTGCTTTATAATTGAAATTGTAATTATAGGCTGATTACAACTTCCAAGTGGTACGTGCTGAACATCAAGTTGATAAAAGCAAAGTACCTACACATAAGGTGTGCATGTGCAGACTCTTGGGGTTCTTTTTCAGTGACTTATGCAATAGCAGGTTTTACAGAACAGCACAAATACACTCAAAGCTGGATGACTCACTGTTGTGAATGAGTGTTTTAAGGTCACTCCAACAATCACTGGCACAGTAATCATCAAAAGCAGGTTTAATATAAAAGTGAAAGCATGACAAAGATCATTGGCAAGGTTCAACCAGATAGTTAAAGCACATAGAGAAAAATCAGACTAAATCTAAAATCAACCAACCTAAACCCAGAATCACCACAAAAATTATCTATGTGGAGGCTGCAGTGAAGGGGAGGGTGAGTAAAGGGTAAGTATAGGAAAGGATAAGGATAAAAAGAAATAAGGGACACCACCCTTTCAGTCATAAGGTGGAAACCCCCCTACCCTGCCAAGCATAGCCCCAGACTTAACAGTTTAACCATAAAAGTTTAACAGCACTTAAGATTAACATCACTGAATCAATAGCTTAAGTTAAAAAAACTTAACAATAGGTTCTATGGAATTTCCTGTAAGCACAAGACAAACTCATTTATAGGCCTGACCTTCTTATGAATATAATGTACTTAAGAATCTCAGAGAGTAACACACAGCACATTTGCTATAGCGCGCTCCCACTTGCACACACACAGACCTGAAGAGCACATACAAGGTATATTCCTGTGAAAAATTCCCCTTAGGCTATGTTGAAGAGTCACGTTGGATGGCTTTGCATCTTCTCAGTGGGCAAAGTGTTGAGCCTTGGGGAGTGTGGGGATATCAGCCACTGTGTCCCAGGAGAGCTCAAAGACTCCCACTTAGGACCACTGCTTACAGGGTCACATGGCTTTAACCATAACAATTTTCCATCATGCTGCAATGCAGATTGGAAACTTTCTCCGAATGATTAATAACAAAATATGTTGTTCCACTAGTGTTTTTATTCAGGCAAGGAAACTAAGTTTCCAGGGCTTTTGGTTAAAACCCAGGAGCTTGTTAGACAGCATAAATTCTTGAGGGCAGGCAGTGTTTCAGATAAGCCCATGAGAAGCTGATGCCAGGTGCTGTTTACCAGGGTTGAGGCATAACGAGCCTTTCTGGGATCACAGTGCTGCCCAGGGGTGGGAAAGGGAGGACTCACACTCATACCCACTTACACTACAGTCCCAGCAAAGAGTGTGGAGATGCCCCTGGCTGTGTGTGAGACAGGAGGAACTCTTCGGGATTTGGGTATTTATTAACATCTTGTAAGCAGCCAGGATGGAAAGGTTATTCGTTCTGTAACTCATTGATCCTAGAGGCATAACTCACTGTTTGCCAGCTAATTGCACGTCATTAGGAAATCAATAAAACCACTTTGATCCTAGTTTGCTTTAATTATGTAAAATGAGCAGCTTTTCCCTGTGATAGCTGAACTACGGTATCTTAAAGTCACATATTTGTAGATCAGTTAAGAAATCCTAAAAAAAGATAAAAAAGAAATTCAAACTAGGCCAAAAGTCTAGACTAAGTATTTTGGGCACCTACATCATTGGTCTCTAAATAGATATTCTTTTCCCTAGAGATATTTCACTGCCTGAGACTGGAGTACAATGTTTTTGTTGTTAAGTCATAGAAGTCAACAATATAAACCAGAAGTTTACTCTACAATTTTGGAATAAATATAAAAATTTTGAATTAATAAAGGAAGAAGTCGGGGGTTTGGAGCTGCAGAAGCTCCAATGCCATGGTTTAACAAAGCCTGGTTTTCAGTTTGGGGGTGGGGACCTGCTGGAGCCAAACAACTGGCTAGTTTTGGAAGAGCCAGTCACCCGGCTAAGCTTGAAGACTGACGCCCAGTTAAACCACTTAAAAGAGCTGAACGTGCCCCTGTGGAAAAGCACATTGTAAAACTAACAAAGCCTGGGAAAAACTCTCTTAGTTTCTGGCCTCTGAAGTGATAACTGGCTGACCAGGCCCCACACGGCCTGGCTGAGATTTTCTGCCCCCGGAGGGGTGGTGAGCAGGCTGCCGAGCCTCTGACTGGGGAGCCCACCGGGCCCTGTCCTGGCAGGTGGCTGGTCCTCCTTCCCAGTGGATCCTGGGGACCAGCACGGGGAATAGCCCCGTGGTTGGTGCTGGGGGCGGCCCCGAGGCCAGGAGGGGCTGGGGCCAGCGGCGGCCTTGTGGCCTCCGCTGTCCCGGACCAGGAGCGACCACGTAGCTGGGGCAGAGCAGCCGGGATCGGAGCAGCCGGGGTGATGCCACATGGCCACATGTCTTGTCACATGGACACATGACAATGTCTTGGCATTGTCATGTATGTATATGATAATTCGTGCAAATAAGATTGATCACATACAGTCACGTACTATTAAAATATACTCTTATGAAAGTTTTTAAGAAAGAAAAAAATAAAATGCACAAGCCAGAGATGGGGAATGCAACACCGGGTTGAAACCACCTGAACAAAAGAGGGAGGGCTTCATTTGCAAAAGTAATAAACAAGGCCATCCCGGAGATGGATGATCTGTCAAGGTGGTCTGAGGAACACCTGGACAACGAACACGCGATAAGTACCCGAGAGTGAGATAACCAAAACCATCAGGGAGATACATCTGAATACCGAACTCCAGGAACATGATCACGGGTGATCATCACTCTCCAGATGGGTTCTGTTCAGCTTGCCACAGTGGAAGAACTCCACATGAATAGGTGCAGCCCAGAAAAAAAGAAAGGGACTTTGCCTCAGGCAAGAAAAACCGTATAAAAATCGCTCGGACAGAACAGTCGGTGTGAAGCATAGGGGAACCTCTGCTGCAGTGGTCGAACCTGTGTCTCACCCAGCACTGATACCTGGGCTCGGCACTGACCTTTTTTGATAGTGGCTTTTTTTTTTTTCCCATTTTTATTCTCTAAATATCTTTTGGGATCATTCAATAAATTTCCATTAATTAATAAACTGGAGCATTTTCATTTATAACAGCATGATTCGTAATGGACTTCATTTGCTTAGCTGCTTTTAGCCAGCTATGCTGATGACGGACAAAAACAGTGGCAGCAGCTTTTCCTTTTCCAGTGCCCCGCATGAAGGAAAGGTGTGGGGTGGCACTGGCAGCCAGCACGGCTTGCATGCTGCCAGCGGGGACCACATGATCAGCAGTGAAAGACACCGCGATTCCGTGATTGCGGAGCCTGGACGAGATCAACGTTTCAATGCAGCAGAACTCTATAAAAGCTGTTTCAATTGATAAAGCTTGAGAACAAACAAACGTACGAACACCAATTCTCTCCCAAATCAGGAAAAGGAAAGGGTGAAGACACGTAGAGAAAACAACATGGGACACTGAGGTCAGTGAAAAAGGAGTTAAATTCCAGATGGGAAGAGATGTCTTAGTCTTAGGCTGAAGTTCTTTTTGTAAGGCCATGATGAAGATATATTTGATATATCAGACTTTGTTTTCCCCTGAGACTCATGGAAATGCATTGGGGGGATGTAGCGTTTTAACATAACTGTGACCTGAGGCACCAGTATTGAAGCAAGTAGATCTTGCTGTAATCCAGTGAGAGACTTGAACAGAGAGAGATGAGACAGATGAGAAACTTTGCCCCAGGGATAGTAATAGAAATGGTTGGATGAAGAGAACTTTTTTTCTTTTGTTTTATGCTAGAACAGCTCATCCTTAAAATAGCACCCCAATAAGTTGACATGGGCCATGAAAGCAGCTGTGGGAAAGCTGTAAAGCATGGGAGGGACTTTCACACTGTGAACAGAGAGAACTGTTTCCTGTGGAGAAGTCTCCATGGCATGGCAAGAGAGACTACTCTCCCTAAGTAGACTGAAGAAAGATTATTCTAAAGATTGTAAACTGACAAATTCCCAGGTTTTGTCTCTTTACATTGTCAGTGGGAAATAAAAGAGGGTGTAGGGTGAGGAGAAGTGTTCTGAAGGTTTATTCTGATTTATTATTTTTTCTATTATTTATATTTCTATTAATTAAAGTTTTCTTTAAACCCTTTAAAGTTTGAGCCTGTTTTGCCCTCTTCCTAAAACTTATCTCACAGCAGAAAATGAATAAATAATTCTAGTGGGTGCCTGGCAATTTAGCCAGTGCTAGGCCCTCTACATCCAGCCATATTCCACTTCATTTTGCAGCCCCATGACAAGTACGAACTGTTTCAGCTGAAGCTAAGCTAAGAAAAATCAATGGCAAAAATCTAATGCTGCAGTTTTACCATATTATTCCCCTGAATAACTGTTTTCTAACTTTTGGTCCCTTAACCATTGGGTAAAATAACCTTTCCTTGTGACAAGTTGCTAACATTTCTAGGATAAAGGCACATGTTAATATGACTATCATTTTTTTAACCTATTCATAATTTCCTTTATGAACTCAGATGATACACGGCTGCACTACCATGTGAGTTCGACTGAATTGTAATCATTCGAGCAATGTTCAGCTGAAACTTAGATATGCACAGTTTCTTTGTTACTATCATGTAGTGTTTGCATAGAGAGAGAAAGCAATTCATACATTTTGCATGCCAAAATATGTATAACCAAGAGGACATTTGCTCCGGGGATACTGTAACATAAGGTATTTTAATAAGCCAACCAAACCAGTTTTCAAACCTCAGATAAAACAGTCTTTGTTTTTTTTAATTATCACAAACACACTCTTCACTGGACTCCTTCAGTTTCATAACCTGTGGGTTTGGGTCTGCAAAGACACATGGCACATCTGAACTCCAGAAACAACGTTTCCATCTTCAAAGAAGTAATAAAGTCCATGAGTTATTGAGAGGGCTATATAAACAACCTCACAAGTAAGCTGGGAAAGATTATTGTTTGGAAAATAAAGGACTCCAAGACACAACATCATAAAAATATGTTGTGATGTTTCATTACAGAGATCACCAGTGAGAGCAATTAGCATGTGCTGCTAAAGCACGGAAACCAAGAGAAACACTTGTTTTATTATTAAATTTTAATATAAATTAATTTATTAAGTTATCCTTCTACTTTTTCATCGCTCTGCTTTACACAAAGGTAAATTTTTAGCCTTTAAAACTCATCCATAATTTTAAGATGTTCTATATGTAAAGATGTGATGCTTGATATAACAGGACCCTGGGTCACTCTTGCAGAATCTATTTCTCCAGAGCATTATTCCTGGAAACCCTCTGCATTAACAAAAAGCCTTACTTCCACAGAAGACGCACAGGCTGGAAAGCAGAAGGCAATAGTCCACCATGGTTTCCTTTCCTATTTTAGCACATTGGCTAGCTGCCTGTTATCCTACCAATTGCATCTCAGAGGGACTCCATCGTCCAAAAGCTGTAAGGAATGCAGAAAGCATTCATGTGTCTTGGTGCCATTTGTGAGAAGGCAGGTAGGAAGATTAATGGAGAAGCAAAGATCAGATATTCCCTGATTACTTTTTGAAATAACCAGCTGAGATGGAAGAGTCCATTGTATTCACACTGAAAGTGAGCTGTCCATAAATCCCAAATATTCTGTTCCAGGCACCACCAATAACAGAAAATTATTCACAACTTCAGCATCAGGAAATTAAAAAAACTAATGAAAACTCACAGTGCGGGCCACACAAAAACCCAAAACACCACAATCTGAAAAGGGCAACAAACAAGCCAAAAAATAGTTTAACCACCTTCCTTCATACTGTGACTTTGAATAAAATAAGAATTCTGACTCAAGTATGTTCAATGTGATAATTTCTCTATTAGACCCAAATACAAATGGGTGAACAAAGTAGGATAGCTTGAATGTTTTCATAAACCCAGCTTAAATGGTCAAAAGGAAGAATATGAAAAAGGTGTCTGCACTAAATTGATTCTCATAAGAATTTACAAAATAGAAGGATTTTTCTGAAATACAAAATGGTCACCAAGAGACAGAACTTCATAAAATATGAATTCTTCTCAGAAAAGAAAATTTATGTCTTCCCAGGGGGAATAAAATAAAGTAATAAAAAAGAAACCCAGCAAACAAACAAACACACACCAAAACAGTAACAAAATACTAATGCAAAATAGAAAACTCTTTAGCTGAATCATGTGTTTTTCATACCTTAAAACAACTTAAAAATAGCAAACATAGGTATATGGTTATCTCTTTCTGATACTTTTAGTCTCACTTCCATTTAAATAACAAACAGAAAATGAACAGTATAAGCCAAACACTCCAATTCTATTTTCAGAGCATTGCAAGACTTTTTAAATTTAAATACATATCTTCAATCTCTTCTAAAAAAATAATTTCAGTCTTTTAAAAGAAATGTTGAAATCCAGACAAAATAAATTAAAAAGGACCAGGGGAAAGATAAGAAAATTAATCTGATGAGAGCATGGAAGACAGCAAACATAGCCTGAACTAGCCAGTGGGATCAGTGAGGTGAAAGACAATCTCATTACAAATTCCTAGTCCCCTTTTAGGATTTATGTCAGATTTGGACAGGTTTCTTAAATAAGTCATGCCTCAGTTCTCCACTTCTTAAATGAGAAAATGCCTTCATTTCAGGGATTAAAAAAGTTAGGATAATATAATTAATACTCTGGAAGTACTTGGAAGTTACCAAGCTACGCAAAGTATTGCTATCTTTAACATGCCATAGCAGCCCATCAGAATGCAATACAAACTACCTGCTGTGGCAATAGGAAAATGGGGAATAACAAACACAGAACTGGGGACAAACTGCTATGATGGTAAATATGACTAAATCAGCTAAATAAATAATAACAAAAAAAAAAAAAAAAAAAAGGTAGTATAAATCAGTAAGCAAAGTGAGCAGGGATCATTTAGAGAGACATTAAAATGCCACTACCTACCTCTTCCTCCCCCCTTCCTCCAAAATTGTTTTAAAACACAGGCACACGGACACTTCTAGTCATGAGGCCAACTCATGTATCTCATGACTACAACCTACATATGAAAATAAAAGCAAATAGCTGTACTTTACTTATTAGCATAATACTTTAAGAGTAAAAGGCACTCAGATTTGTCAGAGAAACAGTGTATCTTCCATAAATCACAGAAAACAAAGGTAGAATCAGTCTCATGTGTGTGTTAGCTTCTTTGTGCTACCTAGTGGTTTAGACTAATACACCTTTCAATGCAGGTGCAAAACCATCTATTGGTGAATGATAAATAATTTGGGGTCTATTTCAAATAAATAACTGACTAAATAACCCGAGAGGCATAATAGCAGGTAGCCTCAAGGTTAACTCTGGAGGAGAGTTTACGGCATATTGCATATATCTCCTGACTGTTATTTCAGAAACAAAGGACAGGTCAACATATAATTTCCCATCTGACCTCTAAGATCCCCTCTATTACAGTTTCATTCTATACTAAGTTGGTGAAACTTAGTATTTCAAGAAAGAAAGCGATATTACAGATCCCTTACGTGCATCACTTTCCATAAGCAGTTTAAAACAGTGTGTCAGAAGTATAGACCTAGAGAAGATGACAAAAACGAACAGTTGTGTTAACAAAAAAAATTCCAGTCTGTTAGTATACATTATACTGCACAGATTAATACAGCCATGGTTTAAGAGTGACTGTCAGATTTCTACATAATGCTTTGGCCTACTTTCTAAAGAACTTTATCTGGACACAGAGAGACTCTGAGATTTGAGCTGTCTTGAAAATCTGACTCAATATGGTTGCTCTCAGCACGAAAAACATAAACAAGATTAACTTATTTACAGTCTGAAACAAACTGTAATCAAATGCAAAGCGAGAGATCTATTCATTATGACTGAGCTGCATTCACTTTCATTATATCTGAATTTACCTAATTGCTTCTATAATTCCATTGTTCAAAGATAAGTAGATTTAAAAGGTTGAAATATAAGCATTAAGAGAGGCAAAGACTTTTATGCTATAAATAAGAAAAATCCAACGGAGCTCTACATCAGACCAAATTTTTCATATCAAAATAGAAAATTGCTTTCATCTGTTGTTTTTTTTTTAAAAAAAAAGCTGATAAGTTTGTTTTCTCATTATAGTTAGGTAATGAAATAGATGTGGTTTTTTTGATTTTCATTTTTATTCTCAAGGAAGTATTTCCTTAACAATGTTGTGCCTGTACCAGTACAAATTAATAGCACAGAATACCAGTCAGGTTTTTTGCTATCTGAAGCACCACTCCCTTAACAAACTCCAGACACATTCTCAAGAAATGGTTGAAGCCAGTGCCTCTTTATTCGTGTTTTGTGTTACAATTCATGAATTGTAAAGATAGCAGGTCTGAAGAAAGTAAAGGTACAACACAAACTTACTATTTACACTCCAGAGAGTTTTAAAGCATTTAGTGTGTTGTTACTTTATGCAGGAGTAGGAGTAATTGAAGTGTCAGTAGAGGAGGGGCTCAGGTGATAAAATGACAGCATGAATAGAAACACAAAGAATTAGAGCTTACAAATATTCTATTGGTTTTAGTGAATGCATTTGGATTTTTGATGAATTTCATGGCCATTGTAGGCCCTATTTTTCATAAACAGTAAATCTGGCTCCAGCTCTAACTCTGAATACAGCCTATTTTGGTTGTTAGCTATCTAGCCTAGACTATTCTTCTGCTAAAGAGAGTGAGAGTGAAGATGCAAGTGAGTAGTCTTTTCACAGTTTAATTGAAGTAAATTCTCCTTAATTCAAGCCCTTTGTCAGAGCTGCACTAATTAACTGCAGAAACAGACACAAAGATAAAGTGGAAAAACCAGTTTGGTGGTATGGAACACAAATCTAAGTTTTCTCTGCTTTTCCTTTAAGCTGTTTGTCTGTCTCTGCACCCACTCTTGTGGGGAAGCCCAAAGGAAATTTTCAGTCCAGCTGTCAATTTTTAGGACTAGGAACAGTCACATTAACTTGTCAGCAAGTTTCCACTGAATCCCCCAGCAGTAGGTTTTAAATGCACAGACCCCGTGAGTTACTACCACTGAATATAATTGCACTTCTGTTAGGCTGATCTCACTTGAATGATGTCACCAGATTTGTTTCAACTCAGAGAATTTTTTTTCCTCTTTGTCAAAGTAGCATTTACCAAATAGATTTTAATATTTTACTTTTTTCTTGCTATCTCTTACACCTCTTACACACTTACATGTGTTATTATAATCTGAGGTTGTCTTACTTATCTCAGACGTAGTGATTCATTATGAGCACATAAGTTTATGTGAGTACATTGCTATGATACATGTTGCAACTGGAGATGACTGTTACCAGTCAGAGGCATCAGGCTTGATTGTGATTCCTTTTCATTAAACTATTCTGGTTTTTGCACTTTAGAGATTAATAAACTGCAAAGATCGATATTGCAGTGTAATGACTTCCACATTTTTTTTTCAAAAGCTGCAATATATATAATTGAATTCAGAATAATTTCCTACTAATTCCATAGTTTGTAGCTATAACTAGGTTCTAGTCAAGTTAAGCCCTACAGTCTTCATTCACTCTTAAAATTAGGATATAATAAACAACTTCATGAAATACACATAATTGCCTTTATAAACTTAGTTCCTTTTTAGTAAGAATTGGAACCTCAGACAAAGCATGTACTTGTCTGTACTCTTAATCCAAACTATATTTCATATATTTTGAAAAATAAGTGGGACAAATGTAGCAAGAGCTAATAAAACCTCTCTGTCACAAAAACTGATTTGAAACTTTTTGCTGATATTTAGTGTCCTAAGGTATCTCTACAGTATAACACAATTATTAGAAATTAATAAATTACATTGATTTCTTCTTAAAATTTTATGCGCTTGTATTAGCAGAAATTCTATAAATAGGATCTCCCTCACATGCTGTCTCTTTCACAAGTTCTCTTTCACTTTTTCTCTACACAGAATCCTCACTTGAATTTCTGAGTTATTTTTCCATTTTTGATTCTTATGGTTCCAAAAGTATCTGTTTCTTCCACTACTGAAGGTTAAAATACTCTTTTTAAAACTTGCTAACACAATAAATTGAGTTTTAACATTGCAAAAGACCACACTTCCTGGAATTGAAGCTTTTTGCCTTTTACTTTCCAGGAAGGCAAATCATTACATTGTGTTGACATCCAGTGCATTTGCAGATCCCTTGCTCTCTCACATTAGTGATATTCTCTCCTAAATGGAGGCACAAAAGCTCAGTGCTGGAAATTTCTACAAAGAAGGCTCCCATAGAGGGGGAGAGAAGGAACAGATGCAAATATTCTCACTGTCATGACAGGACTCCAGGAGTTGGACTTGATGACTCTTGTGAGTCCCTTTCATCTCAGCTTATTCTATGATTCTGTGATTCTGTGATTCTGTGATTCTGTGATTCTGTGATTCTGTGATTCTGTGATTCTGTGACATTGGGAAAGGTTTGGTTTGGATATCACGAGAAAATGTTTCATGCAAGGGTGTTTGAGCATGGAAACAGGTGCCCCAGGGAATGGTCACAGCCCCAAGCCTGTCAGAGCTCAGGAATTGTTTGGACAATGCTCTCAGACACATCTTGGGATTATTGGGCTGTTCTGTGCAGGGCCAGGAGTTGGACTCCATGATGCTTCTTGATCTTTTCCAACTCAGCATGCTCTGTGATTCTATTATATTTGCCACTGCTGGGGACAGGCACTGGGCTGTGTTGGGTCCCAGGGGTGTCTGGGCTGTCCTTACACAGAACATGGTTCCCCAGGGGCCCCATGGATGACCGCCCATTGCCCACCCTGTCTGAGCTCCAGCTCTGGGAACGCAGACAAAGAGCCTCCAGAAATACTAGGCTTCTGTAGGGCAGCAAACCCTCCCTATATCTGGGTTTTTGATACCTGTCACTGTCACCCTCCCAGATCCACACAGGGCTGTGCCCTGTGGGCAGAGGGCCCAGCTCAACTTACATTAGGTCACTCTGGAGAGTATCCCACTCCCGCTGCTCCCTGATGGTATCCTTCCAGCCCAAGTATTTCTCTGCTTTCCCCATTTCACCCTCTCAGTACACTGAGAGAAGAGTTCAGTGTTCAAACGCTGTTGCACATTTACAGAGATTAGAAGCATTTCACAAGTCCCAGCTATGGAACCAAGCTCTCATTGTTGGGCAGCACTTCCCAAGATGCAGGTGATGGCAGTGGCAAGTGGAGTTGCCAGCCTGGCAGGAACTGAATGGTTTGTGTCAAATTGCAGAGCTGATAAGAGTAATACAATAGAAAAGAAGTAATAGTAAAAGAGTAATATAATAGAAAAGAAGGGAACTAGTTTCTGTGGAGTGTAATGCTTTTCACTCTGGAGACCCTCTGTTCAAACCTGAGTTCACAAGAAGAATGGCAGTTATTTTCACAAATATGTGAAATGGGGTATTTCTATTTCAGCCTCTAACTTATATTCTCTCTACTGCTTGGTTACTGCTCCTTCCCTTAAAAGAAACTCCCCCATGCAGGTGAAGCTTTGGTGCCCTTGGAATAAGAGTCCTGCTCATTAGGTGTACCTACTAAATGAACTATTTCCTTTTACAGTACCAATATTTTTGATTACTCCAGGTTAAGCCTGCTAAAATGATGAGCTTTATCTCATGAACATACTCTGCTCATGGGTAAAAATATCACAGGAAGGGGATCTGTGTTGAACTTTTAATCTATAAATCTGTCATGCTGTCACTGTGGGCTTTGAGGTTTTGGTTTAGCAGTCCCAGAAGGTTAGCTACCACACCTTTCACAGATACTGCCTTGGAGGGCACCGCTGGTGTATATCACAGTGCTGTGAGTGCTACCAGTCAACCTGACTTAGCAAGAGGTGCAAGATTTCTTTTTTTAAATCCATGTAACTTTGCCAAGCACATGCTAACACAGACCTAGATCAGCCACAGACTGGTAGACTTACAAAGCCATGAAGACATAGCACAGGTACTCCTGGAGGAAGGACCTAACACTGATCCTGGAAGCAACTTTATAATCTGCTCACAGATGAGCAGTTACGTATGCATAAAGAAGATGTCTTCAGAGAAACACTGACTTATCCAGCAGAGTCATCTGGAACTTTAGGTTACCTCAGATTTAAGATAACAACAAAACAGGACCTTAGCATTAATGTCCCCTGAAAGAAACATTGGCATGATCAAGGTACTTGTTATTCTGGATCTGCCTTCTTTTCATAAAAGTTAAGGTAGTTTTAGGTTTGTTCTGTTGTAGAAAGAATGGTGCTTAAATGCATGGAAGGAATTTTTTCATTTAGGATATATACTTCCCCTGTCTAACGCTGCTGGATACAACAAACTGCTGATATTCATTAAGGAAAAGCTTAATGGAAAGACATTAAACTGCTGAGGGCATTAACAGGATAACAGTCCTACAACTGCACCCTCTTACTATTTAAAGAAACATAGTTCATGTCAAACATCATCCTAAAAAATTTGTCAGTTCATTAAGTACTCTAATTGTCAAAAACCCTGAGTAGAAAATGTAGCACAACTGATACACTTTAGCATCTTACAATACTCAAACCTTCATTAGGACCCATGAGAAATTTTCTGAGATTTCATCAGAGGTGGAATTTCATACAAGTTTTGCCCAAACCTAATCTTCCTAGATGAGCATATACCTATTGTTCAGCGTGCCCTGCTCCCTCTCTAAAGAGGCTGGTTGTTTACTTGATGTCGAACCTTTTCTTTCTAAATGGTAATGAATAATTGCCCTGGAGACAGAGATTATTTAAGAAATGGAATTTAGTACAGAAAATGTAATGAGAGTCTGCAATGCCCAACAATGTTTGTAAAAGATGTTCTATAGCTAATTCTCTAAGCAAACCTCTCAGTTTATAAATTTAGAACATTACCATTCCCTCAAAATGTGCATACATCAATTTCTTTGGAGAGCATGTTATTACTATAACATGTATTCTATGTGAGTTTTTAATTGAAAATGTAATAGAAGTTTTAATATTCTGAATGCATAAAAATCTCAACATTAAAATGCGATCACTGACACTTACAAGCCTCTGGCCAAAACACTGTAGTCACATCCCTTGCTGTCTTCCTTTCCCTTAATTTCTTTTCTCTCTCTTACAATGTAGTGTAAAGATAAGCTAATATTAATTTACAATGGAACATTTCTGTAGTAGAGATAATTTGCTTTCATTTGCTTGCCCTGATTTGCATTCACATCTTCTTGCACTTTATGCCAGTGGCCTTTATGGATCATAGCTACATTGGAAAATTCATACAGTACAAAAGTAAGAGCTTTCTGGCACATTAAAGTCAGAGTGATTCTTCCAGCTGTATCTATAGGTCAAAGGCAAGTAGGAAAAAGAGCGTGACATACAATTAAATTGGAGTCAGACAGAGGGCAGTCTGAAACTACTGCAAGATTTTGCCATGGGAGGTGAAACATATTCTTTAAACTATCATTAAGTAATTATTTTCAAGCCCATCCCACTGCACACTTAGCAGTATGCACACCAAAAAAAAAAGTATGCTTAATTATGTCTGTCATCTTTCCTTGGGTCAACTAGTTTTTAATTGTACCCTTAACATTTCCAGTAATTCTACTGCACCCTCCTTTTCTCAGGCTTCGTACATTATAGCTTTTCTCCTTGTAGAAGTTTGAAAGTTCAGCAACAATTTCCTGCTGAACTACTTTAATTATTACCTTATGTCCCTTGGTTTTATGAAGTATTGACTTTCAATCAGAGGTTCAGTTATAATGATTCTATAACATATTCTGAAGTGGAAAAAAAGGTTAAAATAAGATCCTTTTCTAGGAATTTAGAATTTCATTTATATTCACGGATTTGTACGTTCCTATTTTTCACCTTAACCAGAAGATATTTTTCTGTTTACTGGTGAAAGAATGTCAGTGTTAGAGACAAAGTCAAGGTGAGCAAGGTAGGTGTTGGTCTCTTCTCCAAAGTAACAAGTGACAGGAAAAGAGGAAAAGGCCTTAAGTTGCGTCACAGAAGGTTTAGACTGAATATTAGCAAAAATTGCTCCAAAAAAGCAAGCAATTTGTCAAGAATTGTAAGAGGCTTTCCAGGGAAGATGTAGAGTTACCATTCCTTGAGGCATTTACAGACAGGTAGATGTGCCACTGAAGGACATGATTTTGCAATGGTCTTGTCAGTGCTCTGCTTATAGGTGGTCTTGATGATCTCAAGAGGTCTTTTCCAATTTAAATAATTCACAATATTATTCTAGAGTTCTCTGAACCACTCAATAAGAGCACAGCACAAGCAGAAGAGAAAAAAGTCTTATAAGAAGGAAACATGTCAGGGATGTTAAAACCTGAATGCCTTTGGGAGCTGGTTGATCTCACTCTACCAAAGTCCTGAAGGTTCAGCTGTGTCACTTCAAGTTGCTGCTGCGCCAGATTGTCCTCTCTGTTCCTGGTCAGAGACTACTGTCCATCACCCAGCTGTGCCTGTTCCATTTCATGATTAACCTTAAAAACTTTTGGCACTATTGGGATCTCTGGAGAGAACACATTACAAGACTGAAGAGGTCAGAAATGCAGTAAACTAAGAGAGGGACAGGCATCTCTGCCAGGGAAACCAGTTCTCTCCTGATGGTCTGCGCCTGCAAAAAGATTTCTGTGACAGATTTTGCACTTTCTCATGATCCTCTGACTGACTTAAGACTTGACTTTCATGACTTGCTTTTCCGAATGCATCTTTTGCAGTTTAGTGAGGAGAAAACATGCAGAGCTTGTTAATCATTGACACTGTGCTGAATAAAAGGCACACTTTCATTAATTTTACTTTTGTTTTATGTCCATCATATGCCGTGGACTGGGATGTGAGTATTTGCCAGATTAACCCAGATTTTGGGCATGTTATGCCTTAAAACTGTGTAAACTGATAACCAGCTAACTGCTTAAAAAGGCCTGGTTTTTGCAATAAAGCATCTCTCTTTTGCACTGCCTGGGGACACTGTGTCACTCTGCTTCATATAGATTTAGAATAAAATACAGAAAGAATTTTAAGGTTTGAATTTTTAAAGTGATTTCCAGCATAGCTGCTATTTATTTAGTATTTATATATATTGTTTTGTATCTATATATATTGTATCTATTGTTTTGTATATCTATTATTTTGTGTCTATATATATTGTATTTAATTGAGTTAAGGACTGACAAGGACAGGTCTATATTCTTGGACCTGCATGCCAATTCCAAAATGGGAATCTCTAATTTGGAGAAACTTAACTTATGAATTCCTTCATACAGTAAGAATTCTGCATTAAGTATCCTGGGGACTTCCTGTAACTTAGAGTTTTCATAATTTCTTTTAATTAGACTACTAACTTATGTTCCTTTTATGAATGTAATGCTGTCTGCCATGGCATAGATTTTGCAGAGCAGAGAGGTTCCTAAAATGCCATCTAAATCTTCAGAGGACAAATAGTGTTAGCACCCAACTAATTGGACATTCAGACATAAAAAAGAGCCTCTTTTTGATAAATGTGCTGCTGAGGAAGAATTGTATCATATCTGACTTCATCCAAGTTCAAGGCTTATTTCTTTCCTATTTAACTTTAGAACCAGCTACACAAAAATTTCAAAGATAAGTGAAAAGATGAGGTTTTGCTTACCGGTGATTGACTGCATCAGATAATCAGACAAGCCTGTTGAGAACAAAAACCAGCGCTGTGGTCTATGGTTTTAGAAGACCTCTCTTGCAGCAGACAAGTCTCAAATGAAACACTGGAAAAATATTTTTGAGGGATCACCATCTTTGAGCTAAATCAAAGCATAGACAAGCCCTAGAGAGGTTTTACCAAGTAGCTGGGTGTTATCTTTGCCAGTGATTACAGCTCTGGACCTCCTCCAAGCAGAGGCTGATTACCAGCTAAGGGATGTCAGTGTCTGGGAGGGTGTGGAATGTCTAGGAGATTAATTGAATCCAGAGCTTGCAATCGAACTCACTTTCTCTGCAGTGGTTATCAGCACCACTGATAGGCCAGGTTACTTTCTTCACTGTGTTACTTACTGACTGCTCTTTCAAAAGCAAAAGATTACGATGTAAAGTTATAACTCTAATATTATAGATTCATTATCTGTACTTCAGATGATGCAGCTGATCACACATATCAGATTGTACTCAGCAACTATTTGATACAATTCTGAAGTTTTTTTAATCTCTTATACAAACCCCATAATTTCCTCACCAAATAAGCAAGGCATGTGCACCAAGGGACAAGCTAAAGAACATATATTCCTGAGAACAGTTTTTACTTTAAGAGATCAAACCATGGGTCAGTTGGAAGTGGAGTTCTCATAGGCTTCATAAAGTGCCTTGTTAAGCAATTTTTCCACAAGTTGCTTAAATACATTTATGCTTACTGATGAAATCATACCTTTTTGACAGTAACAAAATAGGGAGTACATTTTCCATTTGACCGGAATTGAACTTAAAATGTTAGTCCAACACATAATCCACCCTGAGGTTCCTGGTTTCTTGTAGAAGAAACAGGTATGTCAGGCATCATTGATATTTATGATTCTGCAGATTATGCTAGATAGCAGTAATATAATGCTCAATGGCTTTGATAGAATGAAATCCATAATTGTAGTAAGATGTTAAAAAACATGACCAGTTTTAATCCATCAGGAACCTGATGAAATGAAAAACAACTGGGGAGATATAGTTCTGAGTTGCATATATCTTGCTGTAAAGAGATAGTCCATATTATAACTTCATGTCTCTGAGGAGTACCTACATTTATTCTGGTGGAAGAAAGTTTATTTTCACAGTATTTAACAGCTTCAGAAAGTTAAAATGGCAGAATTGAAGTAAACTAGAAAATAACAGTCACACAGGAAAGTTACACATTCATGCCTTGACAGGAAGGGTTAGCAAATGGTAGTAAGGTCTAAAAGACCACTGTAAGTGACAGGAAATATTGAAATGCTGATATGACAACTTGTAACCACAATGTGAGCCAAAAGTAGATTATTCTCTTTTTTTATTTGTTGCTAGGTAGCGTGCAAGCTCGAAGATTACTAAGCAAAATATTAGCAAGATATTTTCATTAAAAGCATAATATTGAAGTCATCTGTTGGAAACAGTGAGGCAAACTGTGTGTGGGAGAAAGCAGATGTGTTCCCTCTCTGGATGGTAAGCAGAGAGGGCTGTAAAGGGTCTGTATTCATTGCAAACATGGCCAAAACGTCACAAGCACACAAGATGGAATTTAGGAAGGGGGTCTTTTCTGTTAAGTATAACTGGCAGATGCTGTAGAGGAAATAATGTAACATACAGGGAGGTAAGGAGGACAGTGATCTTGGGAAACAATTCTACAACTATTCAGCTATTGCCCTGGCAGTGTAACAGAGAAAAATGTACAGTTGTTGACGACAAAATAGAAGTAATTGTCATAATAGAGACAAAACGGACAAAATAGAGATCAATTTAATTAATATACACTAAATGTAATTGAAATTTCGGGCCAAGGACTTAAATTAACAACCTTCCAAAATGGAAAAGAAGGTTAGAGTTATATTAGTATCATATTTGCAAATGGTACTGCACCACACCCACAAATACTGATTACAAAACATGGAAAAATGTCAATGTTGGATTAAAACTTACACTCTCAGCAAACATATAAAATCGTATATAGGATGTGTATGGCAATGCATTCAGGTCTCTACTGGCAATCACATCAGCCAAGAAAGGATCAGATGAGAACTTACAAAAATAATGTTACATTCATGCACATGTATAATTGATTACTTGTCCAAAATGTGACATGAGTGAAATCAAAGTCTGCCAGAAAAGGACCAAATCAATATCTTTCAGAACACCTGTGGAAAAAGGACAAGTATGATTAAATCTAGAGTTCTCGCATGCTACACAGCCAAAATCTCATTTCTATCTAAAGGTGGAAAGATGAAAGTTCAAAAATGCTCTTATGTCCTTTGTGGTTTCAATTCTCCAGCTTATTTTCTTCACTGCATCTGCTTTACAGGAAAGACTCAGTTTACCCAATTTTTTTAGCAAGAGTATGCACCAGCTTAGAAAGAATTCCATACATCTGGCAAGGCAGAGAAATACTGAGCATTTCAGAAATGGCTTTGGCAACTTTTTTTTTTCTTGTAAAAAAAATAGTTCTTCCAAAGTGAGGTAAACTGAAAATAGATTTTTGAAATTAAGGACAGTGTGGAAGATAATGTACAAAATAGCCAAAAGCACAGCATTTTTTGAACACACAATTTTTTTCAAAATATTCACTCAGCATTAATTAGAGCTCAAGCTGTTGGCTTCCAATCTTGAGTTCAGACTCTTTCTCTCCCTTTGCCACCCACTGTGGCCTGTTACTCCCATTATAAACACCCATAAATCTCACCAAGTCTAATGGGCTTATTGCAGTCCTGCATATGCATCAAGGGGAGGATAAATGTCTCTACTTGTGCCTTTAGATACCCGTAACTGTTTAGTAACATAATGAGATAATGTTTCTAAAACAGCAAAAATCAGTGGGTGTTTTTCTGTGCCCTTTAACATGATTTATAGAGCTTTTCAGATTAAATCATTCTAGATTTCAACTGTGGTTACTAGCTTTTGCAGGCAAAGAAAAGGCAAACTTTCACCTGAAGATAGTAGAGGTAGGAGATAAGGGAGAAATTTCTCCCCATTCTGCTGAAGAACCACAAAAAATGTTCTGTCACCAATAAAGAGAGCATATAAATGGATCAGTGAATTTGAAGATGAAAAGGTACAGAAAAGAATGATCCAGAAAGTTTTTTTTTTTCCTCATGACAAATGAACAAAAGGACTTGTTTGATTAGATTAGAAAAGTGAAGGATGAGGAGGAATAGGATTGCTGTCTTTAGACACAACAAGAAAATGAACACAAGGGAGAGAAAATAACCATTTGAGCTAAAGGAGTATTTGGCACAAGAGCAAATATTCATAAACATAACATGAATAAATTTAGATTTAATTTAGAAATGGGCTTTGAGCCTTCCTGCCTATCAGATTTGAAAAAGGTCTTTCATTGAAAATAATGCAGACAAAAAGAACTTCAATACTTATAAGAAAAATGAGTAAGTTTTTAAGAGTTGAATAGCATAGTGCTGCAAGAGATTGATTTCATAACCTAGAAGCCTGTACCTCAGCTTCTTTGTGATCCTGTTTCTTCCTCTTTCTCTACTCACCATGGAGAGCTCACAAAATGAAGATATAAACCCAGAAAGAAAAATACCCCCAAACAAACTAGAATTTAGTGAGACACACATTGTTATGAGGGATAATGGCAAGATGTTTGCCATAAAAGTGCTATGAATTAATAACATTTCAACTTGACCTGAATATAAATCTGGAAAAAAACCATAAAATGTGTATGTCTTGATAATTCTCTTGGTATCAATTGACACTGTCTCATTCTCAGGCCATGACAAACATTGACCTGCTAACTGAAAAAATTATTTTCAAGGTCAGTAGGATCTGGCCTAGTGCTATTAAAACAGCAAGTGCATCTCTTTATACATTTATAAGCAGATCAAAAGAAGCAGGACATTTTGTTGGCAGTAGTTCCACTTACTGGATGTCATCAAATTGCTGATATTTACCATTTAAAAGACATTAAAATAATGACAGGAGTTAAAAGTGTTCTCTAAGTACTTGTTGTTAGCTCTATGCTATAGCTGCTTGAAAAGACACAAATACCATTAAAACCCACCAACAAAACCATTATAAATTACTGCTGAGTGTAGAACAATGCTCAAGTTAATTGACTTTGCATTTTCAGCAAGCACTTTGCCAAGTAATTATTATTTATCTAACAATGGTTTCAATGCAAATTGATGGTGCATATTTGCTATTAATCTGAAGTCGTTGCAAAATACAAACAACAATTACTTTCTGAAATTACCACAGAAAACAAAGAGAACATAGTTTTGTCACTGGTTTACACATTTAATTTATAAAAAGAGAAACAAACAAAGAAATGACCTTAAATATTACTGTTTCTCAGCCCTTAGTGCTAAATTGCTATGTTAAAAAATAATGAAGCTAAGTAAAAGGAAAAAACTTTTATGTGTGTTCCTTGCTACCAAAACAGATGCATCAAATATCCATATGTGCTAGAGTATCATAGTTTTCCCTCATGCTTCTCAGGAATAATCCTGGGAAAGCTGCCAGATCTCAGAATGTTGTACTTCCCAGACAAGAGGATCACCAGACCATGGAACACCAAACCTTATTTAGAGGAGACAAATACATTTAGAATATTAATTGCTCCTCTATAAAGGATTACATGTAAAATATCTGGGGGAATGATTTAAAATATCGTTGAGAATGATTGCTTCATATTGCTAAAATGTTTTCTGGGAGACCACACTCTATAATCAGCACTTATGTTATTTGGTATAATCTTTCAACACTATGGAATATGAATTATAGAGATGGAGTTCTTTAACTACACCCTTTGATCTACTCTAGCTTTAAAAATTACACTGATCCCCAAAAACCAAAATTCATCTGTGATACATACTAGACACGAACAAAATTCCAGTCAGAATTTAGACGGGGAGACAATAATGTCTTGGAATCAAACTTACCAGTAGGGAGAGAAACTTCATCTTTAAAACAATGGTATAGATAAATAACTTCACTATATTGAGATAGTCATTATATAGGGACACCCAAAGTAAGAGGACACATTTCATATCATTTTTAACCGATCAGTTACCTAAACAGAAATTCTTAAAATTCCTTTTGGTCCAGCCTACAAAATGGGAGCAGGAGGGTCAGTGGTTAAACTCACACTGCTGTAGACACAGCCACAGAGACTCAAAGGAAAGCAGTGCCCAGATTCACCTCGGTACTGTGGGAGCATCCCTCTGGGGCTGTGATCCTACACACTTCAGGCTGGTACATGTACCTGCTCATGCTGGAAAGAGCAGACCCACAATGACCCATTCACTCCTATGATTCTCTTTCAGCCAGGCTAGGAACTGTGCCTTGAGCAAATTCAGGGAATTACCCCACTGAAAAACCTTTTCTTCATTATTTATTTATTCATTTTGTGCTTAGCCATCAGCTGTCTCCCTTCTCAGTGCACCTGCTCTGACCTCACTCATCCTATAGATACACCAGATACTACAAACCTTTTAGCATATAAGAAGGATAGCACAAGAGAAAATTCAATCTTGCTCTTTCTGTGAATCATTTTTAAACAACTTGTTTTGCCACTTCAAAGACTTTGTTATATTTGAAAAATTTTTAACTTACCTTACACCTTCCATGGAAAATAAAATAGAAAAAGGGAAAGGAAAAAAAAAAAAAGAACAAACCTATCTCATCTGTATCAGATGTCTGACCAAATAGCTACTTTTACTGTAGTACCCTGAGTGATACTTTCACATTACCTAGTCAGGAAAGATATAGATTCATTCCACAATGCAGCAATGATATCCAAAACAACATGTGAAAATTTAAATTATTGAGGGATAGATAAGTCAAGATATATAGCAAAATCTAATCTAGGAATTTCAGTGTATAGGTAAATCTATTGAAGAAGGAAAAAAAAGGTACACTAAAGTCTTGAATAGTCATTTTCTATCAATATATCCAGAATGTAATATTTATTAGTGGTGCAATTCATGCCTGACATTACATTGTTGAAGTAGCTTTGAATTTCACTTTTATATACAAATATACAGTTATACACAAATGTACACAAACCAGGATGAATTCACCACTCCATGCAAAATAAGCACATAGACTAGGTGTGCAAAATGAAATATTTTTGTGAGATAAAATAAACATATTCAGCCACAGAAAACTAAAACTCCCTGTGTGGAGGTATTCCTAGTGCTTCACTTTTTAGTATGAGAAGATTTATTCTACTACCATTGTTTGCATTGCTTTGCCAGATGAAATCCAACCATTCTCTGAAAAAAACCCCAAGAAGAACACAGACATGACATGCAAGATACTAATGTAGTATACGAATCCTATTAGACTTTTAGCTGTCTCTGGAGACAAAGTATTGATTAAACTCCTGTTTTCTCTCTGAAACAACAACAGGACGTATCTCAGTATTGGTACTCCATTAACATTTCTGATGAGTTGGCTAATGGAACAACAAGAAGAGGGGACAAGAAGTGCTTCCCTCCCTTTCTCTTGTGTCTATACATGCAGGGTTGGATGTGGGTTGTGAAAATTCTGTTTGAAAGATTGTTTCCACAAGCTGGAAATAATTTCTCTTTCCTTGGCTTTTCATGCTGTGCAGTATTTAGTAATTTCATCCTGGAAAAAGGTTGCTCTCCTCTGGAAACCTTCAGACAAGTGTGCTTTGATTCCTCAGCCAAACTCATTGCATGAAAAGCTTGGAAGAGAGTTTTTTTTTGTTCTACAAGTTTATTTGTTTGTTTTCATTTCCTGAATAGCAAATACATAGTACTAACACAAATACTGGATACTGTCCTTGGTATTAATATATACAGTGCCGATCCACCTGAATGTTAACTAAAATATTTTGTCCAGATTAACTTCTACTGTGCAGACCCTGTATATATGTAAGCAATGTGAAGGAATTCTTAATGTACATTGTGGCCCATTAGAGGCTATAGGTGTTATGAATTGCATCATATTAAAGAAAAAAACAATTTTTTTTACTGTTACAAAACCTAAAGGATGAATGTAAATTTTCTTTCTGCACTGGAAAAAGTTTTTTGTCATAAAATAATATGTGAATTATTTCAGAAAAACAATGGTGTTATATATAAATATACATAGTAATTTAAACTTTGTATAAATCCCTATAAGCTTAAAATTGAGTTACACACTCAAAGTACTGGGACTTGGCCTATGTTGTAACAAGGACTAATTTTTAATCATAATCGGTGCTATGGTTCTGGGGTGATTTAAATCAATATCAGCATTATAGAGAGAGATATGATTTGGACATCAAACCTTTTCAGGTGTCTCTCAAGAAGACTTAAAAGAATGAGGACAAAAAGGAATTAGATTCTCCATCTGAACATATGTTTGCATTCTGTTTAGGGTGGGTTTTTTTGCGCCATTTCTTTTGCACTTGAATAATGAGCACAATGACGTAAAGCAGAAGCAGAGTGCTGATCTAATATTTTGAATAACCCACTATGCATTTCTGACAGTGTGTCAGCTTTACACCACTGAAGCACAGGCCAGATTTCTGATTTGTTAATAGCAGGATTGAACCACGGGGATGCTATCTGCAAAACAGGTGTTCAGATGTCCTTCCTAACTTCCAGAAAGAGGGTACCATTCAATTTCTTAGGAATTACATAGTTCCACTGCATAGTTGCTGTTGAAGCAAACTCTATACTGCAAAAAAATAAATACAGTATCTCTCCTGAGCTTGTGATGAGCTGAGACATCATCAGCTGCTTGTGAAACAGAAATCTCTGGACTGTACCCAAAGCAAGCCAAATCCTGTGCCTTGCTTCTAGAAGCATTTTTTTTTTCCCCCGCGGATATTATTTGGCAAATCCACAAATCTAAAATTAAATCTTATTTTTGCAAGTAGAGCTATTTTATGCTAAAATAAGCTGAAATTATGTTAGGTGATTATCCCTGGGTTTGTTTGGTTTTTTGTTTGTCTGTGAAACACAGGCATTGGTTCAACACATTTCCATTCCACCTTCATTCTCAGGATGTGGGTAACAGTGATGGGCCAGCTGGCTTGCCCTCAGTGAAAATTTTCTGTATAGATTCTGAACCAAGCCCCATTTTAACAGCTTCTGTACCACTTCTACCAGTTTTAGAGGTTTCCACTGAGTCTTTCTCACCAGGGTACCCTGCCACACACTCTCCACATCTGTGTTTGCAAAAAATCAGTCTCTAGGCACAGATACTCCTGGCTCCTGTTTTAGAACATCATCTCTCTCTCATATCAGGTTTTCCTGGAGTAAACACCTATGTCTGAGGGGAGCTATGGCAGATAGCCATAAACTCCTCTAAAGGAACAATGAGAAATAAGAACTGTGTTTTATAAAGCTCAGCATGACAACTCTGGGCGGATCTCATGTACTCCAAGTAAAAGTCATCCTCACTCCATGCTTCTCATCCTTTTGACCCAGTGGCATTACATGGAGAAATATAACTCATACATATTTCTCTGACAGGAAAAGTTTGTGAAGAGCTTGTATTGTGGTCCAAAACCCCATAAATCATATTAACACTGAGACAGACATATGGCACAAGGCATTTATATTTGTGTGTTGGTTTCTTTTTCTTTAGAAATGTTTATTTTTAACTGAAATCCACCTAGAAAAGGTACTTTTCCTTTTGGGATGATATCTACTAATTCCAGAAAGATATGGCTGCAACATGTAGGATGGGTGTTTCAATACGTTTTGTGTTGTCATGGTGTGCCTTTATATATATATGTCTGGGTGTATATATCTGTGTGTATATATCTATTTATATATTTATTTATGTATTTATGCAAGCACACAAGCATATACATTTAAAATATTCCTTGTCCATTTCATAAAAAACAGATTCCAAAAGAAAAATCTTCTTTTTTTCCCTTTTTCTCTGTGAAAAAAATCTAAGGGCAGAGAAGCATGGCCAGGATTTAATCAAATTTGGTACCTGCAAGAGGAATGAATGCAGGAAAACTAAAGCCTTAAGAACCATTGTGCTTACAGGAGACAACCAGGTTGGAGGTGTGAGTGCCCTTGGTGAGCTTAGCTGTCATGATGCTACATGATGGCTTTCAACATAACCAGCTTTTTCTAGAAGGCTATTTAGTTGTTTCTGCACAGAAATCAAACTGCTTTCTGGGTTCAGATTTCATGATGTGTTCTCCCCAGGACAAGTTAAGTGGACCAACCCTAAGTGCCTTTTACCATCATGAAGAAAGACTGCACACTCAAGCAGACTATTTGCTGCTTGAGAGTTTTTTACATCAGAAAGTCACTCCACAAAGCAGATGCTCTGATAATCTAAACATCTTCAGCTGTTAAAAGTAATTAATGAAGACTTAAATTACAATGGCACACTTTTTGTCCCTTTCCTATAGATCTGCATCAAGTGGCATATCTGTAATAACTCTAATTCAACCGGTCACATAACTGCTTAACTTCATCTGGGTATTATATCCTGCACATTAAAGGAATGATCCTAGCTTTTAAGATTCAAAAGATTAGATCTGATTTACCTGATTTGTGATCCTTTGTAACACAGTGTCCGTGGAAGTTTAGAAATGAGCCAGAATGGTGCTCAATATTCAGTCTTGTTTTATTCTACTTTGTTCACAATTCTTTCTTTGAGTTTTGAGTGATATATGAAAGCCCATAAAATTGGACCAAAGATACACGTAAGTGGTATTTCTAAATGGGGACTTTGCCCTTCTGTGTATCTGACAAATGTACCTCTCTGTCTGCCAGCCATTTCCTCTGGTAAAGCTTTTAAAAGGGCTTTTACCAATCACTGTTGGTATTCCTAGGAGAAAAACCTCCATACAGAATGAAAGTTTCAGTGGCATCTACCTGAAGGGATATGTCAAAGAATAAATGCTCAAACAACAAGATTTATTAAAGTAAATGCCCAATATCTACCACAGAAATCTTGACATTGCTTACCCACAAACCATTTGGGAAAATTCCCTTATTCTCTTTCTCACTCTCTTTTCTAAATCTGGATTTATATGTAGAAGGAAGGGATGATGACTGAGGTCTGATATGGCATTTATCTTCACAAGTGAGAAGACTAATAAATCATCAATGACATTACCACAACTGAGTTCTGAGGTCTGCTCACAAGTGAAGATAAATGACATAAGAGACCTAAGACAGCATATATTACATGAAATGTCTAATAAGTCTCACTCTCAGCATAGTTGGATTTGATGAAGATGACTGAACTTATGTTGCATTTTAAATCCACCATCCAAGGAAAAAGAAATTAAATTTGCCGGCTGAACAAAATTGCCACCAAAACAACATTCCAGCCTTTTGCCATGCTACCAAGCAGATCTGCTCTGCAGATCTGCAAGGAGCCACATGGTAGTAAAAATCCATTAAAATGCCATTACAAAACACAGTATCAACTCACTCTTCTGTGCATGAAGCATACCTGGCTTTCATGCCTTAGGCAATATCACATGCTTACAAAGGCATGTCTGCATGTTCCTGAAATATGTACAACTAGCTTTTATTTTAGGTTTTGCAAAGGATTGCAAGTTTCCACATCAGCTTGTGTCCTTCTGTAGGGTCAGTGGTGGCAGCATGGTTGAAAAACTGAGAAGTTTTAGAATTTCTAATTAGTTTAAGGGTACAATAGTCCTTCTAGAAAGTGAGATCTACAACTGAGATATGCCAAAAGCGTGTCTGAACCAGGGGCTGGCAGTGGATTTCAGGCAGCGTACCATAATAAACTGGGCAAAGAGATAAATACTTCTTCTGGCTCCTGATGTGTGAGAGGTGCCCTGAGCTGGACATAACATCTGGACCATCATGTTGAGGAGGGAGATGTTTAATTTTTATTACAGCATTTAAAAACCCAAGTCAAATACTAATCTTATTCTGTTGAGCCTACCAAAATTCTGCAGTGGAAAGAGTCTCATTTGCAGCTGAATTTTGTCTTGTGTGGAATTTTCAGGTCTCAAAACTAGTTTCTGAAAATCTGAGAGTAACACAGTTGTAGGTCTATGAAGAGTAGTGTTGCAAAATGTACATCTTAAATCTTGTCCAGGTACATAAATCATCATGTCTTTACCCTTTCTGGGCACAGACCTGTCCAGTTTACAGATATTAAAATGTGTCCAAGTTTATTAAAATGTGTCTCAGGTTTTAATCTAAAAATCTCCTGGACTAATATTCCACTTAGAAACAATTTTTCTGCAGTAATATTGCATTTCATATTAATTCAGTATACTTGTAATCAAGTGCCCTCACAGTAGAAGATGGTCTGAGTGGCATAGCAATTAAAGAAAATTGTGCTTTTCACATTTCTCCGAATGTATTACATTGTGGTCATGTTCAAAATTACCAAGAAACCAGGTAAGTGCTAACCAAAGTATTCAGCAGTCTGCAAGGATAAGAAAAATAGAATTTAAATAGTCTTGTGAGTCTAGAAGTGTTGTGCTTATGAGTCTACAATTTAGTTTTTGTAAAGGTAATCAGAAACTGAGATTAATGAAAACATTTCTCATTTGCTTTCCAAAGGTGGTTGTAGAGAACTATGCAAATGGGGTAAAAAATTGGAAAAAAATTTAAACCTGTTGCAAACAACATTAGAAAAGGCTCACCTGTTTTCATTACCAAGATTAAGACATGAAATTATTTGGGAAAGGAGAAACTTAAAGTAATATTTTTTATTGATATTCCTGATTTCTAATGTTATTAAGAATTTTTAAATTAAACTTTTCCTTTTGAGAGCATTTGAATAGTCGTATTGAAGTTCTCTCAGAGAGAGAGGGGAAAAACAAGTTGTTGGTACACAGCTAACACTGGCTTGTGAAATCCCATGTAGCTTAGGCCAAGCATTAAAAATAATGTAAACCAATCAGTAGTTACACTTCTAGATTTTTTTTTTCCTTTCATTCTCTTTAGGGCCTTCAATTGTGTTCACGTTCTGGATTAAAACTCGAATTTTTAAAATAAATTTGACAGCAAGATGCGCATATGGGAACCAAATCATTGAAAGGCAAGAAATATCAAGAAAATTCTTGCTTAAACATAAATAATGAGCAACATTCAAAATTTAACTGAAAAATTGCTAAATTTCTACAGCTGTGAATTTCTCTGTATGTACAAAGATGTGAATTTGCATATATTAGCATATATTACTGTTTCTGCTATTGAAAGTTTTTAAAAAACTTTCTGTTTCTGGTATGAAAACAGCCTAGTTGGTAAATAGGTCCTAGGGTTTCTCTGGAAGAACTGCAAGAAAGGGAGAGGGTGCTCTGAAAATTTCAGTTGTGAATAATAAAAGAAAAGGCCCTGTGAGAATTTTCAATATTTAAATAACTATTTATTTCTTCTTTCATCTTCTGGTAAAAGTAAACAACAGTAAAAGTGCTACTAAATTCTTTCCCACCCTTCCTCACTTCTGTGATTGTGGCAATCATGGAATTCACAATGCAGGAAAATAATGCCTTTAATAAAATATATTAGATAGTTTTCCTGATATGTTTAACTAAGTCATTAATTGTAGAATTATAGAATATTCTGAGTTGGAAGGCACCCACAAGGATCATCAAGTCCAACTCCTGTCCCTGTGCAGGGGACCACACCCCAACAATCCCACTACTTGCCAGAGAGCATTGTCCAAATACTCCTTTAGCTCTGTCAGCCTTGGTGCTGTGATCACCCCCCTGGGGAGCCTGCTCCAGTGCTGAACCACCCTCTGGTTGAAAACCTTTTCCTGACATCCAACCTAATCCTCCCCTGACTCAGCTTCAGGCCATTCCCTGGGTCCTGTCACTGCTCATCATGGAACAGAGATCAGTGCTTGCCCCTCCTCTTAAATTGTAACTTCAATGAGGCCTCCCCTCAGTCTCGTCCAGGCTGAACAGACCAAGCACCCTCGGCTGCTCCTTGTATTGCCCCTCAAGGCCCTTCATCATCTTAATTTCCCTCCTTTGGACCCTCTCTAATAGCTTATTACCTTTCTTATATTGTGGCACCCAAAACTTCACACAATACTTGGGGTGAAGAGGAGCTTATTGATACTCATATAACAATTCAACAGAGTGCCCTTGGGACTGAAGCTCACAGTTTCCAGAGGGAAGATGAAATATAAACTTCATTTTTAATACTGATATATTTCCTGCAATTTTCATTAAACTCCTTTATTTGGCTTTAAACTTTGCCAGTAATGAGGCTTCCCAGAAAAAAAATTTAAAAACCAAAAGGGAAAAAAAAAAGAGGAGAACCACAAATTCCATTTTGCCTTTAGTGCTTTGAGAACTGATCTAGAAGCACAGGATGGAGAATATTTCTTTTATATGGCTGTAATATCTATGTATTTCACTAATTAGGATTATATTTAACTTTCCTAAAGATATTCCTTGGACATTATATTATTTCTCACTCACTCTCTATTCCATTAGTCTTTGTCTTATAGCTTTCTTTTATGTTGCAATGTTTTGATAAACAGGTTATTGTTTAAGCCAAACACCAGCTAATTATTTGTCTAAATAACGTGCATTAAATGGAGAACAACAAAACAAAAACCAAGCAAATGACAACAATAAAAACTCAAATAAATTCCTTTGAGAAAACTGAAATTAATTTCCTGCAGGATTTTTTATTTGCCATTTCAGTCTTTGATCACATACATATAAGTGCTTTCCAGCTGGAAGAAAGACTGTGAGTATGGACCAGTTTTGATTTCACACAGAAACACACAGACATGGTTCTAAGGTTTTTTATTAATTTTACTCTTTAAAGTAGAATAATTTCAGTTGGAAAGCCATTCTTGTGAGTCATCTAGCTCAGCTCAGCACAGCAGAGGTGGCTGGTGGATTTAGTGGCTTACACACATCCTGGATGTGTGCTGTCTCGTCTAGCACTGAACAAACCACCGATGACAACTCTCAAACATGCCTTGGCAGTCTGGCGAACTGCTAATCTGTAGTCACAGTCAGAAGCTCTTTTTCCCTCCTCCTAAACTTTACTTTTCACATACTGAAAGGAAAATTTATACTTACATGAATTCAGTAGGATGGTAGCATCTAATACTGAGTTAATACCATCAAGTCAAGCAATTCTTTGGGAACCTGCAAGAAAGATGGAGAGGGACTGTGATTCTTCTGTCATTCCTGTGCTTTCTACAAGAGCATGTAGTGACAGGACAAAGGGGAAATGTCTTCAAAGGGAGAGGGGGCTTAGATCAGACAATAAATTCTTTACTGTGAGGGTAAAGAATCCCAGGCTGGATGGGCAACCTGGTCTGGTGGAATGTGTCCCTGCCCATGGCAGAGGAAGTGGAAATAAATCATCTTTAAGGTCCCTTCCAACCCAGGGCATTCTCTGATTCTGTAATCTTACAGACATACCTTTTTTCTTCAAACTAATGACTACACATTAGTTGCAAGCACTTCTTGTCTCTACAGTTTATAAGTGGTCTCATGTCAGTGTTTTTTTTCTTTCAAGACATTGAAAGAAACTATTGTTTTCTCAACTAACTAACTTTTTTATTGCTTTCTCAATTGTCTGTCTAGCTTTTAACTTGCCTTATTTTGTTTGGCTCTGACATACCTCCCTTCCATCAACAGTTTCTTAGTAAAACTGCACCAAGGTCACAGAATTGTGCTGCAACAAATCAGACCTGAATAGCAGGCTACTCATTCCTTGGGCTGCAGGTTATAGAGTTGTCAGCCTTTTAAAGCAAATTGTTTAATTGTCTCATTCTCTTACGTTTACCATATGTAAAAAATAGCATGCTAGCACTTGTCATGTCATGTACTGTCCCTATTATAATAGACTTTACAGGTTATGATTAATTTCCATCTAGTGATTTCTCCTCTGTGAATCACTTACATGAAGCTTTTCACTTTTGATACAAAATGCATCACTGGGAGGCTAACTTTTACTTCACCAGATTATTGCTACACCCACTGCCTGCAGGTCATAGCCCATAACTTGGAAAACATTGCCTGCTGCCAGAACAGCCCATACTGTCATAAATCATGTTAAAACAGAAAAATACACTAGACGAGATCAGGCCTAGGCCTCCTGAATCCTAAGAATAAATTAGATGTTGAATCTAAAACGTGTTAGAAATTCAGTAAGGAAGAAGGTATTTTCAAAGATCCATTGAAAATAAGACATGAGCATGGAAGTTTTTCACTAATTGTAGCTGGAAGGAAAGGTAGAGACATTTTTACACCTAACCTATATAACTCCACTTGTGGCTAAGTGCTAAATTGAATTCATTATTAGCACAGTCTCTACAAATCAATTAATCATTATCAAAAGCAACCTTATTGTCTAGAACAGCTTCAATCCAATGCTCTCCCCCACTTCTGAAAAAAAATAATTCAATTGCCTCTTACAAGCTATACTTCCTACAAGCTCCCATTTACCTTTAAAAAATTCAACTCAGCATTTGAAATGTGGTCCTTTTAGGAAAGAAAATATCTTGGTGTTTGCAAATGAATGCAATTATTTAATATCATTGCTACATATTTGTTAATATTTGGTAATTTCAATTAAAAGATCACTTTTTCAATTGTGTGTTATTTTGGCAATCCTTCTCAGGCACATACCTTTTCTCCTACTGGATCTCATGCTCACACAGGTGTATCAGAAAATTTCACACAAAGATGTTTAGCAATTTCATAGGGAAGATAAACACGTTGTTTCACCTCCCATCCTCTCTGCAGCAGATAGGTCTTCCCTGTTTCTTACATTTGGACTAACAATTCCCAGTCTGTCAAGAATCCCATGTGAGTGTTTACTCTGTTCTCCTGACAATCCTGCAGGTCCCTGCCCCCTGAGCCAGAGTATCACACCTTGACCCCAGCCCACACCACACAGACAGATTAGGAGTTGGTGGGGTCAGAAGGAGGGAAGGGGAGAGGAGGAACAAAGTGGGAAGCTGGCTGGGACAGAAAACACAGGCTGAATTCCAACACTGATATTTTCCTTTATTTGCAGTACTCTGGACCCTTTAGTTACATAGTGGGTACCTGGAGATAATGCCAACATTTTTAAATTTACTTTTGTACTAAATTAAGATGGAAATCACTACCCCACTATTGTGTGGTGTGAAATATTCAGATGTTTTTAGACTTAGAAAGTTATCTGTAAGATGGAATTTTAATTCAAGTTAATAGCATCCTGTATTCACCTGAGTATATTCAAGTCACGCAGGAACAAAGTAAAACATTTTAATATTGCTGGAACTGCATTTTCAACCAAAAATTGTTGTTGAACTGATTTAATATGTCCCTATATAGAGGATTAAAATTTCTTTTTATGAACAGTTTTCAAGTCTGCTGCCTTCAACCTATTGTATTTAATACAGCCTTTGGCTTCTTTCACTCAGGTTGCAAAGTCCTTCCTCTGGCAGAATTTCCCATTCATGTGCTATAAAGCTTTTTGCCAGCTGGATGTTAGCAGAGTACACAGAAAGGAACCAGCCAATTCCTTGCAATATTTGCTCTAATCTTTATTCTCTCTTTCATATTACTTCTCTTCCTACTGTTCTCTGCCTCCATGGAATTCTAAATCTTCATACAGGTCTCAGGTTGTTGATAATATGGAATTATTATAAAGCATAAAATCCCCTTTCCCTAGCCTCACTCTCCCAAGGAAAAGACTGACTTTAAAACTACCACACTTAAAAATCCCCAATCCAAATCACAAACATCCCCCCCCCAAAAAAAAAAAAAAAAAAAAAACACAAAAAAAAAAACCAAGACCAACCTTAAACCAATACATACACAAGAACTAGAGTTTGAGGATTTCTATTTTGATAGTCTGGATATATTTTACTTTTTTTATTTTTTTTTTTAAGCATTTAATTCAGTCTCAAAATTTTAGCAGTACCTGGAGAGTTCAGAAATTACTTCTCTTTACTCTCAATTTGTGACTGAAATTTTAAAGAACTGTAGCTTAGGGGGGACAAACAACTGCATTGAACAATTTAAATAATGAAGATTTATGAAATCTCACAAAATTGATCCATTACCTGTGTTTCATTTTTTGAAGACATCTATTTTGGTTGCTGTTGTCACTATCAAATATTTAACACTTTGGTAGTGTCTTGCAAGCATTAGGAAAATAAGTAATATTAACATATTTTACTTATTAGGAATGGTTCAGAAGAAGAAATTTGGCTGAACATGAGCTAGGAATGTGTCCAGGTGGCCAAGAAGGCCAATGGCACCTGGCCTGTATCAGCAATAGTGTGGCCAGCAAGACCATGGATGTGATTATTCCCCTGTGCTGGGCACTGCTGAGGCCACACCTCAAATCCTGTGTTTGTTTTGCAGCCCCTCACTGCAAGAAGGACTGAGAGCTGCTGGAACATGTCCAGAGAAGGGCAGCGGAGCTGGGGAAGGGTCTGGAGCACAGCTCTGATGAGGAGCAGCTGAGGGGCAGCTGGAGGGGCTCAGCCTGGAGGAAAGAAGGCTCAGGGGAGACCTGATCACTCTGTACAATTGCCTGAAAGAAGATTAGATCCAGGTAGAGATTGGTCTCTTCTCCCAAGGACAAGAGGAAATGGCCTCAAGTTGTGTCACAGGAGGTTTCAATTGTGCATTAGGAAGCTGAAGGGGTTGTCAAACATTGGAACAAAATGTCCAGGGAAGTGCTGGAGTCACCATTCCTGGATGTGTTTCAAAGATATGTAGATGTTGCACAGAGGGATAGATGTGGTTCAGTGCTGGCCTCAGCAGTGCTTCATTAATCATTGCACTCAACAATCATAAAGGTAATTTCCAACCTAAATGCTTTTCTGATTCTATAATTCTAAAAGTTAATATTTTGTAAGGGCTGTAGCTAGGAACAGCAGTGCAGGTGAAACTAGAAGAGAAATTCCTCATTGCCTACTCATCCCCAATGTGCTGGCTGGAGATAGGTGTGGTGTCCTCCTCATTGGTATGTCTCCAGCCCTGTACCTACTCCTGGCCCTGGAAATCCAACACCAGGCACATCTATCCACTAATCTGTAATAAGTAGACTGGACATGCCCAGGGAAGGGCAGGTTCACCACACATAACTGCAGAGCCCAATATTTCCACACCTGTGATAGAGGCTGTTTCTGAACACACAGTAAATCTTGCTCTTCCACCCACAAATCTTCTTTCAACATTCTCCAGTGATACTGGCACAAAGTAATAATTATTGGAGGCCAGAATTTGCAGCCTTCAATGGGAAAAGCACCTGTAAGCATAGGCACTGTTTCCAAATGAGCTCAACTAGATCCACCTGAAAGTTCAGACCTAGTACCTGTTGCTCTCCCAGTAGGATATAAGAAAGGTTTTAATGGTCACTAGTGTGTACTGGATTCTTGGTGTGTGACTGGAGAGCAGTACTTTTAAAGGAAAGAAGTTTGAGTGTCTGAGGAGGGGGATTGAAGAGAGAAATGGTAGTGAATAGCACCCTGAGGAACAGCACTGATAAGGGCTGCTTATTCTTGAATGAGCATATCTGAGGATAATAATCTTTTTATAAAGTTTTGTGGATTTTGGTCTTTTTTTTTTTTTTTTTAATAAAAGATTGTTACAAAGATGTTCTAAGACTTATGAATGTCTTGAAGATTTTTTTTAGTTTTGAGAAAAATTCAAGTGGTAGCATGAAGCTGCTCTGAGTAGCTTCTCATGCTTTTTGTTGAACTCTGGATAAGGCAAGAAAAAATTGTAGGATGTTTTTATTTGTGTTTAGACTTGTGAGTGTCAATGTTTTATGATGCAGAAGCTATTCTGCATGACTTATTTAAAGTTATGAGGGAAGCCCTTGTCAGTTTTAGTTTTTCATATTAAGTACTGCTCCTTTCATGTTGCTTTATCTGCCTACCCTTCAGGAAAAAGAGAGTATAAAAAAGAAAAACTACCATCCAAAAGCTCCAGAACAATAATGTTTTTCTGTCTTCATTTATTTTTGAGTTGTTGATTAACTATAAGTGTACATTCCATTAAAAGTGTGAAATTAGACTTTTTTTCTTATGCAGTGCTCTAAACAGTAATATTGTCTCCTTATTTTCCAAGGCACCCTTTCAAGCCTCTGAATGCTACTTATTGTAAGATATTAAATTATTATAGTAGCTCTATTTAGAAAAAAAAACTATTGAAATATCTGAATTTGATATTTCATGGACAATAAATAATTAGATAAGTAAATTGATAGTGGAAAAACAGGTAATGAGAGAAGGATTAGAAAGATGCATTTGCTGAAGCTAGTTACAAGTGGCTATTGGTCTAAACAGTCCCATTTGGGACTACAAATCTCTATTTGTAGGTATTTCAGGAAGGTAGGTTTTAAGGAAGGATTTAAAAGAGGATAAAGTGATATGATCTCCAGGATTATCAGTGATAGATGAAATAAATGTGGAATAAAAGTGGTAGGCAAGTTCAGGGTTTTTTTTAAGTACTCTGTACCTTTAAGTCCAAGACTTACATTGTGAGATAACCAATTTGTCTTCATCAGTAGTTTAAAAGGTTTTGCATGAGCAGTAGTAGGCTGGCGGGGTTTGTTGGTATGCTTGCGATGTAGGTGAATGCTTTCTCTGTGTAACAGTTTCCTGTTTGGTTGAACAATCAGATTTCTGAGCATTAACAGTACAAGTTGATGTTAGTACTTCCCAGGCAAGCTCTTACTTCTGTGAAGGTGATGGGGGTGTTGCAAATGAGTAGTTAAGTTCACTTAAAGAATCACCATAAACAGTATTGTCAAAGGCAGATTTTGATAAAATATATGAAAGTGTGATAAGGCTCTATAGCAAGGCTCACTGTTTTACTTACTGCATAAAGAAAACATGCAAAGGAAAATTGGCTCAAATTCACTTTAGAATTATTTGCATGGAGAATGGGCATTCAAAGGATAAGGGAAAACCTTCCCACCGAGTCCTGAGGTTCAGATTAGACACACCCACCACCCCTTGCTTCTTTGAACTCTTGAAAGAATCTGGATGTTGTTGGATCCAGTCTTAGTCCCAGACCTGGTCAACAGTTATGTCTAAAGGACTTAACCAGTACTTAATCATTGATGAATTGAATGCTTATCAAGTGACTCAATAGGATATGTTATAATTAAGCCACTGTAGATTTGAAACAGCAATATTCCTACTATTCTTCCAAGAGAGTATAGGGATCAATTCATGCACACATATACATATATGTAATATAAATGTATGAAGGTATCTGTCAAAAATTCTCCTTGACTTCAGTGAAATACATTTAATGCCTTTGCAATGCTCAGAGGACAAGGGATTGAGCCTAGAGGGGTGGGAGGGTATTGGCTCACATCTTATTGTCAGCTTTTGGTGATTTTCCTTGAAGTATTGCAGACTTGAGATCTGGTGACTTCTGAGAAGTGTCACACTCCAAGGGCGATGCTGGCACAGCCTCCTGCCATCCAGGAGAGCTTGAAGGACCTCACCTAAGACTGCTGTTAAAAGAGTTCAAGGTGATTTGCTTTAGTCATTAGTCAGTTTTCATTCAGACCATGATCTGAGTTGGTAACCACTGAAGTTTTATGGAAGTCTGGTAACAATGGCACCATTCCACTCAGACTGTGATTAATGGAAGTGAAGTTCCAAGGCTATCAGGGGTGACTGATTATCTCTTGTTCCCACCTTAGTCAGCCAACAGCTATCCCTGATATGAACAATTCTGCTCCCACCTTAGCCATGTAATGTATGGTCAAGGGACACTTCAGTACACAATTGGAACCATTTGCAATCTACCTTTACCAACTCTGCAAGAGTTCAGTTGGCTGGTGTGTTTATCTGTTAAATTGTCGTTATACTTCCTAGCATTTATAGCAAAATATTTTGACAAAGGAATGTTTCAACAGTGTTCTGTTCACTCCTGTTTTTTTTTTTTTTCCCTTTCTACCTCTTTTAATTTATCCACAGCTGGCAACCAAGCCCCACCCATGATACTTTCTCACCCTCTACATTGGGAGGGTAAAAGTGGGAAAATGTTGAGATCATGACAGTTTAATAGGAAAAACAAAAACTGCACATGAAATCAGACTAAAACAAAGAATTTATTCACTACTTCCTGTGGGCATGCAGGTGTTCAACCATCCCCAGGAGAGCAGGGCTCCATCACATATAATGGTGACTTGGGAAGATAAATGTCATCACTCTGAGTGTTCCACCTTTATTGTTTTTCTTTCCACAGCTTTATATGCTGAGCATGACATCATATATTATGGAATATCCCTTTGATCACTTGGCATCAGCTGTCCCAGCTGTGTCCTCCCAGTTCCTTGTGCACTCCCAGCTGCCTCACTGGCAGAATAGTCTGAGAAGCAGAAAAGACCTTTGTAAGTTAGTACTTAGCAATAATAAAAAATTAGTTAGTTTAGCAATAATAAAAAATACTTTTCAGCACAAAGCCAAAACATAGCCCCCTACTAGATGCTATGATGAAAATTAAATCTATCCCAGCCACAAACCAGCATAAAACTCAATTCTTCATTCTCTTCTTTGGAGTTGTAATGAATTAATCATCTAGACAGTGGATCAGAACAGAAATATTTGTCATTGAAAAGTCATAAAATCCCCTCTAAGATGGTTTTGTTTGAAACCCTGTACATCTGGATGCTGGTCCAAAAGAAAGCTTTCTTTGTGATCTAATGTCTTATATTCACGTCTTATATTCACGTATAAATCTAAAAGCAACATAACCTGTTTTGTTTTTTTTTTCATCGTCCTCCTTGAGAACACAGACCTTGCAGTCCTTCCATAAATGTCTTAAAAAGTTACATTTTCTCCAGAATTTGTTGCAGAGCGCTGTTGGTAGGAGTGGCTTCTACAGAAGGAATTTTTTGGACTAAAAAAAAAAGGGCAATAAAAGCATTCTTCAGAATGTTTCATTCTACAGAACTGAACAGTGTGCTTGAAGTGATGCCATTAAAAAGTCCAGCATGCTAAGGAGATTTTTGAAAAGTGCTTAAGGAGGAAAATGTCTGCAATGAAAACCTGGCTAATCCAAAAATATTCTGTTTTCTCCCTTTATGTGTATAACCTGCAACAATTAGTTTGCTTTAGGCTACTTATATGCAGAAGCAGAAGAAAATGCATAACCAGAGCTGCTGGAAGTAGGGAGGGAGAAGGGAGGGGTGGGTGAGTAAGACAGCAAGAAAGCTATTTTTAAAAGAAAGCTGATATTTTCTATTAATGGAACCCTGCCTGGCAGCACCTTGTTCGCTGCTGTTCCCTTTGGCTTCCATTTTTAGTCGTTCTATATCAGTGGTGCCTCTTTTCTGCAGTTCTGCTATCTGCCCCTTTAAACATCTTTCTGCAAGAAACTTCTGCAATTATCATGTAGTTGTGACCACAAAAGACAGGTTAAATACTAGAAGAAGAGCAAGCAATATATATCTATAACTTAGTTGAAATAAAGATCACAGATGGGGAAAGGCCATCTGAGTTTCTGACAATACACAAAATGTTTCTGTGTAGGAACTAAAAACCATCCTCTGTTGTACTCTAATCAAAGAAACTGCACTCTGCAGACTCTGTGCAACAGCTTTTGAATTCTACATCTTTTCAGTGAGTTTTAAGGGAATTATGTCTGTTTTGAAGGCAAAGTAGTGAATGAAGCTAAATATTAATAACCTTTTTTTGTATGTGTTGGGGAGTAAAACTGGTACTAACTGTAGCTATGCAACACACGTGTGAGTATGTATGCCTACACCCAGGTGTGGGTGTGTTATAAAAATGCCCAATAAATACCATATTAAATTAAAACTCTGTTTTTACTGGGTAGAGAGCCAAGACTCTCTTATTAAGGGGCCTTAACATTCACAGAAAGAGTTTGAATAATTTAATTCCACTGGAATAACTGGGATCCCAGATTATCTCAGAATGGAAGGGACTTCAAAAGATTCTCTGATCCAAATTTCTGTGAGAAAGGGAGCCTAGATTAGATTATCTAGCACCTTGTCCAGTCACATCTTGAAAAACCTACAATGATGAGACTCTACTGTATCCCAGAGGAGGTTATTCCAGTGGCTGAGTGTTCTTTCTGTAAAAATAAATTTCTTTCCTGTTCTGAATGAAGCTTTATCTTGTATTTGTTGTCCCTTGGTATTCCATGTAGGTACCTGTGAAGAGAAAGGTTCTGTCCTTTTTGTAGCTGCCTTTTAAGTACTGAAATACTGTGATGAGGTTTTTCTTCTCCCTCAGCTTTTTCTTCTCCAGGGAATGAAGGCTTAACTCCTCCAACCTTTACTTATAGGGACTACTCTTAGACCTTTGAGCATCAAAAGAATGCTTGACTGGAATAAGGTTATTGACAATACTCAAGATTACTACTTTAAAACCTTTATACATCTATCTATCTATCTATCTATCTATCTGTCTATCTCTATATATATATATATTCTATTTCTGTTTAAAGCCTCAAAGATCATGGTAAAATAAAATCCCCAAGAATTTAAAAATGCAAATTTACTGGGAGTTCAGGTTTACTCTTAGACTCTTGAACTTTTACACTTCATGTTTTAACCTTATTTACACACAGGATCTGTCTGAAATTTCCCCTTTTGAAAAGGTGTTTTCTGTGTTACTTGCATGATAGCAGAAACTTTTGCTTTAAGAAATATCAGAGGAGCAATAATTCCATTACAGATTGTGTAAATACTAGAGATTTAGCACAGAATAAAAGAGGAAAAGTTTTCATTTCAATCTTGAAGCCCACACTTATTTTGTATAAACTGAATATTGTTACTTTCTAGAATCTCCTCTTGTCTGTATAGTCTCTTTTCTTTTAGATGTAGTGATCTGAAATACTAAATGTATACTAACAAGATAAATTTTGAACAGTAGTTCTTCCTGTGAAGAATTAACGGAGTGTAAAGTCTTGTCAGATGGACAAGAGCCTCTCAAGCTTTTGAACATCATCAGCCTTAAAGCTTCAAGCATCAACCATGTTCCTCTCATCCTAAACAGCTTTAATTTTTTAGCCTGGTTTTCTTACAAAAAGAAGTCTCTAATCAAACAGTCTGTCTTTCTTGCTGTGAACCATTCTTGAGATACTTTTGACTGAGCTAGCAAATTCCAAACAAATTTGACAGGAGGGTGGAAGCATCAAGTACTCTTCTCTAAGTTGTCTGACAAGAGGTGAACAGATGGTATAAAGAGTACCTGTTTAGCACTGTCAAGGAGGAGACAGTTATGACCTGAAGTTTATGCTTTACTAAATATTGTGGAATACGAACTGATGATCAGCTTTCTGACTTTTTTTCCTAGTTTCATCGCTTACTAGAAAACACGAAACAAAGATTTTTTTCTTTGGGTTTTGTGTGTATGTGTTGGTGGGTGGGTTTCGTTGGTTGGCTGGTTGGATTATTTTGGTGATTTTTCTGTTTTTTCTTTGAAGCAGTTGTAAATTGTATTTGTCAGATGCTATATAACTGTGAAAGCATGATCACATTTTCTGCACATCAGCAGACCTGCCACATTCTGGAAGAGAAGTGGTGGACAGGCTTTCCCATGTTGTTTTCCTCTGGTAAACTGTGTAAAATAAGATGGGGAGTCATGTTCAGTGTCAGGTGTGATGTGTGATGTTTTATGCAATGCTACTCTTCCAGTTTCCCTGTCTCTGGATTCTGTTGTAGTATACAACAGAGCTCCAGTTTTCTTTAAAGGAAATCAAATTGCATTAGGAAAGGTGAACTCCCAGATCTAGTATTGCATGTTTGGTTTGTAAGGGCAGCCAGGCTTTCATAACTCTCTTGTAATGCAAGTGGAATCAAAATATGCCTGAAATATTGATAGTTATGTGATAATACAGTTTACATTCTGAGGCAAATAGCCCAGATATCTAAAAAATAGATGCCTGTTCCAAGTTGTTCCGAGCTTCTCTTAGATCTCCCTACAGAAAAGGAAGATAATCAGCTCAAGACAAGGAGGAACCTAAGTAACCTGCTTCAAGCAAATCATTTTTTCTAACTATCCAATTAACTTTGACAGCTAATTCTAGGAGATTTAAGTCTCTTCCTGCTTGTCTGACAATTTTACTGAAGGTTTAGCAGGTGTTTTATAAACCTCTGGAAAATCTAGTTGGAAAAAAAAAAAAAACAAACTCCAACAGTCTGTGCAAGCCTTTCAAGGGCACTACTCTAAAGAAGTAGGGCTCCTGCTCTAAAATAGGGATTGAAAGCTGTTTCTCTGTTGTGCAGGCATAATCATAGTTCAGTGCTGGATTGTCTTTAAGCTGTGTGGCTGGAGTGGTGCTCTGAAAGGTGATGAGGTGAGAAGCTCTTCTTTTTGTTCTCTCACTCTTCTCTGCTCATTATCAGTCTGCAGCTTCTTTGTGTACCTGTGCTAGCTCTTTTTAGAGTTCATTTCCAGTGACTGTCGTATTGGAAAAAGTAGTGCTTGCTGCCCAGCTTTTGTGTTTCAGCACAGGCTGCTGCAGTGCATCTTTGTACTGGTGACTATGTAGTGACTGGAGCTGCCAAGGGAAGGAAAGGCCACTTTGTGGTATAAACCCTTAAGTTCTAATTCTTCCTAAATTAATTTTTCCTTGATAAAACTTAAAATAGGTTTGAAGTCTACTGCATCCTTTCCAGTCTCTGGATGGAAACACCAGGATGTCTAGCAGGGTTAATAGAAATGAGTATGCCTCGTTACTCACTGGGTGAGCATCATAGTTTCTGCTCTCTTCAGGAGCAACTTGCTTCTTATTCTGCTCATAGGATCTAAAGATGGAAAACAGTACCAAGCCAAAGAACATTTCTGACTCCAGGGATTTTTCAGGCAAGGCACTAGGGTTATATAGGAGCACTGTGCTTCTGAGGGTTTTCTACTTTGAAGTCTTCTGTCCTTGGTGCCACAGAGGATTCAGTGTGGATCTGAACTGTTCCTGGCATCTTTTTGTAAGGCTCCTTAAGGGGGGATGGGAAGTGCATCTATGTACTTTGTCATTATAATGTGGCTCATTGCTTTTTCATGGAGGCAGAGGCAAAGACAGAGGTGAAGAAAGCTGCAGAATTGTCATGTCTGCTGAAAACCTGCAGCTGTATCTGTAGGTGAGACAGCAGGTGATCCCTTAAAAGCAACATCTTTCTGTGTTCTGTTGCTGATCTGGTCTTTCATGTAGTGGAGGTAAGAAAGCAGTAGCTAACAAGGATAGATGTGCAGTCTAAGGTAGGCATCTGCAATGCTTCATCCTCACTTCTGCATTCCCACAGCACTCAGCTATCATCAACAGATGCTTTTCACCAGAGTGCAGCTTCCTGTTGGGTAGGGAATCTGAGAGTTGGTAGAGGAGAGTGTGGAGGTCTGAGGAGAAATGAATAGAATCTATGCCTCTGCAAAAGAAGGGAAGAAAATGGAAAATGTAGTCATTGAAGAAAAAAAAAAAAGGAAGGTATAGTGAGAAAGTGTTCTCCTTGAGCCACACATAGAATAAAGCTCAAAGAAACGTCCAGCAGTGAAGAACAACTCTCCTCAAAAAGCAATGAACTACAATGTTAAGATCTGTGATAAGGGTAATAGAAGTTCTGTAAAACTCTTTACATACACAAATGAAATCTGTGGTCATCTGCATAACGTCAGCAAGAATTCTAGAATAATAAGGACTTAAATACAAGTGTCTAACTTGGGGGAAATGTAAATGTTTGAAGCCACAGTGCAACAGCTTTAGTGCAGTACTTGCATGTTTTATTGCTGTAATTTTAATAGTTTGGGATTTAGAGTGGTGACATTCTCTTGTTGCCTGCTTCAAGGCCTCTTTCTACTGTCAGTTCTAAGATGGGATTTTTTTTATTTCCAGAATAAAGAATTGAAGGAACAGGAATAGCCTCCACACTTGCCAGCAGCCTAATAAAGTATTGAGTAGAGAAGGAAGTAATGGAAACAGTAAAAGACCTGTAGGAGCAAAACTACATAAAAGGACCTCAAATTTACCTCAAAGCACACTTCACTGGAGAGTGAGTTTTCAGAAGAATATAAAATTAGCCTGTACATTTGGCTTCTGGAGAAGACTGCTTAGCTACAGAGCTCAATTCTAATGCACAGTAGAAGGGAGGCAAAGAGGACAAAGACTTCAAGCAGAGGGCCAGAAGAAGGAAAAGCTGATGAGAGAATATTGCTTTGAAGATGTAGGTTAGCAAAAGGACATTGTCAACCTTTCAGTATGCTACAATTTTGCCGCATTTCACACCCTGCATGCAGATTGTGCTAAAGCCTTTACTGAAATAGAAATCTGCAGCATGTCCTGTATCTTGCACCCTCACTCTTCTGAGGGAAGTGTGACTTGGGGTCACAGTCCTTGCTGGCATCAGCAGGTTCAGCTTGCCTGGAGTCAGTGGAGCTGAACATCTGATCTTGGCACAGTAGTTTGTCCTTGTAGTTTTTGCAGGGTTTTTTCATAGCAGAAAAACAACAATTAACAGTGCTACTATTGACAACATATAGTCAATAAAGGTAATAATACAGCATGTAACAATCTGGATATGTTATCCATTTATGTCTGTTATGCAGATTATGTTTAGCATCTGAGATGGAGAAATATACTTAAGACAAAGAAAGCAACTTCTTTTTTTTTTGTCTCAGAGACTAATTTTGTAAATGCACTGGAAGAGGAGGTTTGCTTTCCTTCTGGGCAGAATAATTTTTTTTTTTTTTTTTTTTTTTTCTGAATGAATCATTTTCTTCTTCCTGTTACTGTGATTTCAGCTCTGCACAATTCCTGTGGAAGGTAACAGGGATTATCTACTGATTATTGCACAGTGGTGCATGCACAGAATATTTCAATACTATTATGTTAAGCACAGATGCTGCAGAAGCACAGCTTCTTGCCTTATTATTTTCCTTCTTCCTTTCCTTTCGTAATTCCCAACTACTGTCTGTGTTGGGCTTGCTAGTGACTGTATTCAGAGCAAGTTAGGGGGTGGGGAATAGCCACAGAGAATAAAACTCTAAAGTAGCTAAGACATAATCACCTCTGTTATCTAATGTCTGCTGTCCCAGGCCTTTGATGACTGTACCAGCAATGGCAAACCTGAATGATTCTGGAATGTTTGGGGCTGTCTTGAGTTTGGAATATAGGTATGTGTGTTTTTGCAACAGGTTGTTTCCTGAGGGATGTATTTATTTATTATTCTGACACTCTCCTCCATGATGCTGCTCTGAACAAATATATAAAGACAGGTGGCGCTATCTTAACCTTGGTCTCAGAGACGCTGTTGACTAATTACTTCTTGGCAGTACAGCCAATGCTGATATGTCTCAAGGAGAGGACAAAACTCAATTTTGTAAAAACATGAAAATAAATTCTGGGAACAGGGAGGAGGTGGAACAGGATCTTTGAGGCACAAGGAAAATGGGACAGATTTCTAGGAGGGAACTGTGAGACATGGAGGCTGTGCATTGAAAATAAAGCAGGAAGGGGTTAGTGGAGATGTCACTGTAAGAGGGGAAAAGGCAAAGAGGGATGAGTGAAATTTGAAATGGGCAAAGTGACTTTAAGGAAGAGAAATGAGCAGTTGTGACTGCACAGCCTTTACAGGAGCAGTCTCCTGGGTTTCTTCCCAATTCTGGACAATTGTTTGCTTATCCTGGATCCTGCTCTGTGACACCAGTGGTGCAGACACAAACCTATGGTACAAGATCTGTGCAATTTATCATAATGAACTGCAGATCTCTTGAAGGTGCCATGAGAAGCTTTGACTAAATGAAACATCTGAAGCTTATGATGAATCAGAGTCTGAAAATAAAAACACTGCATGGGGGAAATTCATCAATAGATACTGTAATTTAGAATAGATAGTATGCAGTACTTATGCTCCAAAATAAGTATTTATCTAGTTCTTAAAAGCATCAAGGTCGGGGAGGGGTGGTGAAGGAGGAGTGGTACCAAACAAGATATGGGTTTGGGTTCAATAAGCTAAGAAAACAAAACAACCCATTTTTTCCCCTTGCTTTCTCTGTTATCAAGTGACCTAAGGTGTGTTTATCTTTTAAAAGAAAAAGTGAGATGTAAACAAAAGGTCTGAATAAAATTATGTACAAGTAGAAATAGAACATAAAAAAAATCAAATAATAAAAATATATTTTGGTAAAATGTTCTGTTGGAGAACTAGGCATGACAAACACTTTATTACTCCAAAAGTTACTTAAATGTCTGAATTCATTGAAAGCTCACTTTCTTGTCTACCAGGATAATTAAAATATTAAGTGTATACAAAATTACATACACTTCTTTTCCTCTCTTATCTCATGTTTTTGACAAAGCAGTCATTTCCAGAGCCGTAAAAATTATGGACAGTTTTCATGTTGTGACACCTGTGAGTGCAGTAGAATAACATTTTTTTTTCCACAATTGGTAAATATACAGTGTGTTCCAATTATAAAATTTTACTCTACATCTTTAATTGTGCTGGGCAAGCTAAAAAAATTCTGAGCAATTTGCCTTGATTTCAGATCGGGTAAGCTAACTGAAACAATTAATTCACATCTGCATCACAGTGAGGTCTGGCAGATAGAGATAGGCAGTTGAATTAAGGTTAGAAAAAGAGGCTGAAGCTCCAGTGTCATGCTGCCAAGTCTCAGATTAAGTCATAGCTCCTTCTAGCAATTTAACTTCTGGGAAGGTGGAGGGAAGGATTTGTTCTGACCTCTCTGGCTGTAAAATATGAAGGATGTCTCAGTCTGTGTGAGCTATGATGGGTCCCTGTTGTGGTCAGTGAGCAGGCCTGCAAGGGGAGGCTCATCTCAGCCTCTTTCAGTATTTTCATCTGAAAAGGTGTGAGTCATGCCCATGATACTCCTGTTTCTCTTCCCTGGCTATAAACCATGTAGGATTGCACCACAGATCTCTAGGTGTGAGTTAAGGTACTGTCAGGCAGATGACTCCTAACCTGTCATGGTCAAACTGGGCATCAGAGACTGTGACTTACCTGAGATTAGGCAGCATGTCAAAGCTGGAGCTGCTGATGCTGCTTAGGTTAAGGTGTTCCTTTTCTGAAAATTATGGTGGATAAATCCCACAATGACATAAGCATGGGTGAATTCTCCCATTCTTGCATGATATTTGATGCATAAACAGTAGTTTCTATGTGCCACAGTAAACCTTTTATTTTTCTGTCAAGTAATGGTCATAGACTTATAAAGAATGGACTTTAGTTTAAAGAAACCCTGGAAAAAAGCAAAACGAACCCCCAGCCAAACACACCAACCTGTAATATTTCCTGAACAAACAACAAAGTGCAGAAATTTTCACAGCAGACATAATAAACCATATTTTTAAAATTATGTTGATGGAGTTGAAATGTCCTTAACATTTAACACCACTGATGTGCACATGTGCAGTCAACACTTAGATTTGTAAATTGAACTTCCATAACTATCAGCACAATATTTGAATTTCTAGAAGAAATGTGTTTCCATTTTGTTGGAATTTTTTAAAGAATACATTTGGGAGAGTGGAGGGATCATCCTCTTAAGCTTTAACACAAGTTATTTGAGAATGATGATCTCTATGAGAACTATCTGAAAAAGTAAACAGTGGGTTCAAGTACCTGTATCAAAGTGGAAAAACTTAACAAGTGTTCTACTGGGGCTTTCTTCCAAGTTATGTAAATGAGAGTTAAGATTTATTTACTTCAGTAGGATAGAATTAGTCATTTGCATATCATCATCATTATTGCTGTGGAAGTGGGATATAGTGTTAATGACATTCACAGCTTGTCATAAATTGAAAAGAGTTGGTAGTGCCAACCGAGAAGATAACAAAGAAGCAAAAAGAAATAAAAGCCAAGGCACTTAAATGTAAACTAAAAGGAGGCAAGAGATAAAAAATGTGCTCTAATAGAGATGCAGACTGGTGGTGGACAGCAAAGTTGGATGAATACTGAAAGCACTAATTCTTAAATAATTATCCCCTAAGGAAATGTCAGCACTTACAGCTGGTAAACTATTTAGATAGTTCAAACAAGTAACAGATTAGAAATGCATTTGTCTAATGCTGTAGCCACAAAAATGGACTGAAGTCTTGATATGGAGACTGCAGGTATCTGTTACAGAAGAGGTCTGTCTTTTGAGAGCTCAGATATACTGGGCACTGTAATAGCTACCAGTTAATGGGTAGGTATTACTGTGCCTAGTGCCAAAATCCTGTAAAGTTTGAAGAATTTCTCAACATAGATTCAGTAGTAGGACTCAATCCAGTCACTCCTTTGAAATCAGGAGCTCCCAGCAATTTACTGAGAAATGATGAAACAGTTTTCAACTTCTCAAAGAAATTGCTGTGTTTTATTGTCCAGTCCATACAATGGTTGCTGTAATTAGGAAAGGGAATGCCTTGGTTGATATAGCAGCAAAACCTGTGTCTTGCCAACTTGTGGTAAAGATCACAGCAATTGCTTTAGGCAAGAACTTGAGGTCCAATGTTGACCATCCAAGAAAACTATAAACTATATTGATGAAACATGACAAGCAAAGAATACTGGAGAAAATGGGAAACAGTAGAAGATTAAGACAATATGGAAAATGGGAGGGAAAATCTGTCTTACTGAATAAATTATTGTAACGAAGTGGTTCCATAGTAAAGCTCACGGAGGACTGGAAGCAGTGGCTATCCAAGTGCTACAAGTATGGGTGGCATTGAGTGACTGTGCAGCCACTAAAATTATTAATGCCTGTCCTATCTGTAAAAAATTCTCAAATATAAAGCCGTGGAAATCAGCCATTTTTTCCCCATACTGAAGACTTCATGTAAACAATGCTGTTGTGTCCACAATATGTGGTTATAAATATTTGCTAGTTATGGGAGACCAATTATCAGTATGGTTGGAGGCTTTCCCAATAAGAAAAGCAGACACTGGAAGAGTAATAAAAGCTCTCCTTAAAGAAATTATTCCTAGGTATGGAATACAAGAAGCTGAATCAGAAGAAGGTCAAGTTTCACAGCAGGAAAAATCAATTGATTTTATAAAAGGTTAGGAATTAAAAAGATTGCAGACCCTTATCACCATCAAGCATCTGGACAGGTAGAAAGAATGAATTGGCTGTTAAGGAAAGAACAGCTAAAATTTACAATTATATGGGGTTAAAATGGCCTGAAGCATTAAATTTAACCTTATGGGACATTTGAAATGCCCCAAGACAATGCCTTGGACTATTGCTTGATGAAATTCTTTTTTGGAGACCCTAGTCTATACTGGGAACTTACATCCCAGCCCAAAACAGCTTCTTGAATGCAGATGAGCATTTGACACACTATGTCCTAAACTTACAGGAAAGCTTCAAAATTGAAAGGGATCATGATTAGTGGTACTAACCTATGTCTCTGGAGGTATAAGCACATGATTTGTAGCCTGGAGATAAAATTTTATTAAAAGTGTTTTCCCATAAATCTGATTTGGAATGTGGGAGTGGCTGCAGATAGTCTCATTAAATTCTTACTTTGCTGTAAAAGTTAGAGGACAGGAAGCTTGGATCCATCACTTGCATGTTAAGTGGTTGTCAAAGGGTCATTCAGTGATGAACAACAATGCATGCAGGAAGAATCCAACATGGTCACCGTTTTAAAAACTGAAATAGGTTTTGGTTTTTTTTCAGACCCTCTTGGGTGAGAGGTTTCCAAGTGCCTGAGGAAATTATAGAAATCCTACATGTAAAGTTAGTAGTCTTTGCAATGCTTTTTTACATGAGATAATATCTAAGTTTATACAGCCATGTTACAAGGAGGGAACAATTTTATTTCAACAAATTAAAAACCATAGTCCAAATTACTGATAAAACCCACTATTGAATATGTCCTTTCCTTCCAAGCCACTTGGCTTTGAACACTACTCTGTTAGGTATCCCTGTACCAAATAACATCTCATGGACTACGCTGTGTTCAGATATTTCTTTCCAACAAAACCACACACACAACAGTGGGAGGTGGCAGTTGCAGAAGCAAAGGACAAATATGCAGTGTGTAAAACATTACACCTGCCTCATTCAACTTATGCTCCTATAGTAATACTACTCCTGTAAGCAGCCTTGATGATTGTAACCAAACAATGGGCATATAAATAAAAAGAATAATTGGGGGCTTTTCCATGCACCTTGGCCTATACCTGAGTGCAAAACGTGATCTGGGATATGTGGTAAGAGAGGTCACAAAAAATTACCAGGAGTGTGGTCAACAATTTTTGTCTTAGGAGCCTCAGCTTCTAATATTTTTGTTCTCAAATTTAGCTGTGATATCAGGATCATGGTACAAACATTTGTTCATAGGATCAAATGTAGTAATTTATTAGTAGAAAGTCCAACCACATTCCACTCCTTACATTTTTTTATCTGATTGGGAGTGAGTGAATTAGAAAAGGACTTAGTTAACATTGCAGTGATAATAGAAACTTTAGGCAGTAATACTGCTGATGCAATTGTGACATTCCAAAAAAAGGTTTCACAACTCTGAAATTTCACTGAAAAACAGAATGTCAGCAGACACTTTATTTGCCTCACAAACGGGAATGTGTACAATTATTAATACTAGTCGTTGCATGTTTGTTGACCAGAGTGGGAGAATTTCAGCTGATGTCTGGAAGTTGTGGTAGCAAGTAAATTTAGTGCATAAAATACAATTGAATACTACCTCAACAGGCTCACCTTCTAGATAACAGATATGAGAGCCTGGGCAAAATGAATTCCTTATGGGTTATTGATTTTTATAATAGCATTTGTCATACTGTTTATATTTAACATTGTAACACTTGCCATACTCAACTGTGCTTACACCGTAGAGGCTACAAATATTCTGCTCCCATATAGTAAATAGCATGAATGTTAATAAAAACAAAGGTGGGACTGTTCTGGAGAGGGCCATTATATAATTAAGACTTATCAATTGTAGATTGCATGCGCAGACAAATCGTACAGATTGTGATACATGAACTGCAACAAACATATTGCAGCTGCTGAAAATATAACCCCAGAACCCATTCAAACAAGCCTGAGAGGGGGTGAAACATGAGAGAAAAACACTATGTCTGGCAGAAAAATATATCTTCCCTGATGAAACAACAAACAAATCAAAAAGGTGTAAGACCCCAGATCTTAATATAACTATTGGTCCAAACTATTACTTTAGGGACAGAAAACTTGGATTGTAGCAGTACAACTAGGCAACAATTTCTTTGTTCAAGTTTCCTCTTTGGAGGCATGCAGCTCAAGCTGTAGCACTATTAATAAAGTGAACTTTATAAAAAAAAACTCCTCTTGTCTTCCTGACTCAGCAGGATCCTGGAGTGTAATCTTGTTATGGTGGTTGGCATGTAAAATTTACATAACATCAGGCCAGTCTCGTGATATTTGATGAGCATGCAGACAGGTCAGGTGTCAAAAGGATTATGCACACACAGGTAGTGGAATTAAGAAAGAAGAACTCTTAACCTAGATTTTTTTCCCCCCATAATATGTTTCTAAATGGAAAAATAAAGCACTAAGGATAATTCCAAAGTATTTGAATTAAAGAATCTCTATTTTTCATTTAACTTGCTAGTCATGTTCTAGAAAAGCAAACTTTCCACCCAGAAAAACAAAATCTATGTTTTCAGTTATATATTCAAGTGTGCTAGATCCTGGTTATAGATTTAATCAATAACTTTGTAGCCCAGTTATTAGAAAGCCTGCACTTCAACATGGGAAATCCGGCTTTCTAAGTTTATTGTCTGTGTTGTAGTAATAAGTTTCTTGTTTGTGGTTTAGAGGGAGGAAGATTCAGTGGTTTCTTTTGGAGGTGGTTTTTTTTTTGTTTGTTTGTTTGGTTTGGGTTTTTTGTTTGTTTGTTTGGTTGGTTGGTTGGTTTTGGTTTTTGTTGTTCTTTTGGAACTCACTAAATGAGTTGTCTTTGTAGCTATAGTTTACAATGTTGATATTTGAAGGTGATTAACTGGATCAAAATGTCCAATAAGACACCATGGTTTAGATACATGCTTTGAAATTCTATATCTAAAAAAAATAATTTAAATTGTGTAACACTGTTATGCTATATATCCAGGGGTTTTTCTTTAATCGGGAAAAAAAAAAAAAGTATGTGTGTTCAAGATAGATTCTGCTTACATAAGCACTAACACTCAAAGATGGTTTAAAGAACTTGTGAAACTACACGTGTAGAAAATACATCTGTACAAGAAGATGGGAAAAGCAAATTATTAATATGCTCTCTCAAATCCACTATGAAGCTGTGTCCAAGTAAGGATCAGATTTCACTGGCCAGTTGAAAGCAGAATTCTTATTTTCCCAGGTTTTGATTCTCCTGTGAACTTTAGGAGCTTCAGATTCTGTATCAAGGCTAACCCCAGATTTTGGACCTGAGATGTTATTCCCCACTAGAATGGTGGTGGTGTGGGAAATCCATAATTTGTCTAGTAGTAGTTTCTTTCTAAATTGACTCAGCATGACATTTCCCATATCCTCTAGTGGCGTTCTGTCCTTTAATGAGTGAATAATTTATGAAAAATTTTGCCCTTACACAAGCTGTGCTTTTCCCCCCTTCCATGGAGAAGCTTCCCTGAATTCATGACTTTTTAAGAACATAACAGAGAGAGGGAGGTCAACTGATGAGTATATACATCATGCAGAACAGTGATAGTGCATGTGGGAGCATTCATATGTGATAGAGTATTTATCTTTTTCTATACCAGCAAGTTGTCTGAACATGATGCACTTAAAAACTTGTAGTTATTCCCTACATGTGCATGCACCTTCTATCTTTGCAAGCACAATTGTGAATTTTTCAGAGCTAGAAAAATTATCTTCTGTTTCTCTCTTCACACAATTCCTGAAGCAGTACACACATTCAAAAATTTTATCTCAGGGATGATGTCTACAGCTTGCTGTAGGCAGCAACGGGAGGTGCTGAATGCAAATTTCAGTATCTACTACTACTTTTCATGCAGAGTAAAACAGAGATGTAAGATGGGGAACATAACCTACTAAGAATGAAGAACTAAATAAACAGACTTCAACCTCCAGAGTTAGAGAAGGACAGGTGAAGACATCACAGTGACCTTCCAGTATCTGAACAGAGCCTGCAAGTAAGCCAGAGGGAACTTCCTCAGGGACTGTAGTGACAGGGTGAGGAATAATGGCTCAGACTGAAAGACGGAGAATTTAGGTTACATATACGTAAGACGTTTTTTACTATGAAGGTGATGAGGTACCAAAACAGGTTGCCCTGTTGAGAATCTGGGGATGGCTCATTTCTGGAAGTGTTAAGAGCCAAGTTGGATTGGTCTCTGAGAAACCTGGTCTGGTGGAAATGTCCCTGACCATGGCAGGGGGTTGGAACCAGGTTAACTCAAAGGTCCCTTCAAACCCAGGCCATTCTATGATTCTAAAGCCTGTATTCTACTGGAAGCACTTCATGATCTTACACACTGCTTGAATTTTGCAGTTAACAGTCAACAAGCAGAATTTTACAGGCCATTAGTCTATAAGTGAATTAGTGCCCCTGGGTGTTGTAGAAATGAAAAACATTATTTCATTTTAGAAATGCTCTTTTCTTTGCAATTAAAATTTCATTATGATATTTAGACACATCAGTGTAGAACATGTGCCTAGTAACTGAATCAGCATTAAAAGATTTTAATATTGCCTTTGGAACAGTTGGTCTCAGTATTTATAATCCACAAAATGAAAGAATTGAGACAAAGGATAGAAGCTTCTGTAGTAGTCCGTAGTAGCAAACGATTTTATTTAATTGATAATATATCCAAGAGTCCTGAAGACTGTTTAAATAATATATTGCAAAACTGATGTTAGCCAGTAAAATGGTAAACATTTTAAAAAATCCTAAGCATGAATTCAGCTATTGTGAATCATTCATTTGACTGTCATCCAGGGAGGCTAGAAAGGTTTCCCAACCTTTGGAGACTGTGTAAGGTACAGTTTATGTATTAAAGTTGGACAAAAGAGAAAAGCCACGCTGGAGCATACAAACGAAGTAAGCCACAAAAGCCAGAGCTTTCAAATTAAAATAAGTAATTTGAAAGATGCTCTTGCTTTTGAATTTTCAGGATTTTGTCAGCATATATCTGAGCCATAATGCTTTTAAATGCAAGTTTTTGTCTACATCAGCTTTCTGATTGAAACAAGATAAAAAGCTGTTTGAATTCATTGTTCAGGTGTATTTGTAGAGCAAAAAGCTGTCCCACACAAGTGTCAAGCCAGATTTTTTTTCCTTCTATTTGATTCATGAGACACAGGGATTGTGATTCCTTTTACATTTAAGACATAGAGAAAAAAATTTGCATTTAAAAATGACATTGTGGATATATCTCTTTCCTAGCAGCTACTTAATAGCATGTTCCTTAGCTTTTTTCATAATATAAAGTTCTTTCTAGAAAGACTATTAAAGACAAGTATAGTAGAACTATTATCACCATTAAAATTATATGATGGAATGCTATTATGTAAGCACATAAACAGAAAAGTCTCTAAAGAGATCAATCCTTAACACATCGGTTGAGCCTTATCCAGCAAGTAATTTCTGCTTGTTGCATATGTCAGTGTTGAAGAACTATTAAAAGTAATGAAATCTAGTTTGGGAATCTCCTCTTTAAATCCAGTTGCTTCAGTATAATTTCAGACTGCCTCACAAACTGGACAAGCATTGTCTATATTTTCATTCTTCAAAACACAATCTGTTTTTGCAAAATATCAAGCCTTCCTTTTTCTTTTCTTTTGCCCTTTGAATTCAGCGCTTAAAGCATTTGCCTGAAACTTCTTTTCAGCTTCCATTCAACATATCTCTTCCCATATCCATTGCAAAACCCTAACAGCTTATCCTAAATCTTGTGCTACACTATAGTATATACACCGTACTTTCTCTGCTTGTGCAGAAATATTAGATTCCTTAAACTTACACTGTTAGCACTTTCTGAATATTTTTTTAACTTATTTCCCTCTACTCTCCTTCAACTTCTCTATAATTTATTTTTTCCTGTGGGGTTCTTGTGAATTGTAAGATTTCAGGTTCATGATTCTTCTTTAATAATCTTTGTGAGAAGATTTCATGTCCACATGGGTATTGCTTCCTGAATATCAGTCAGTGACTTAATGCTATATTCTGACCTCTGTCTCAATTCTTCAGTCCTAGATCTCCTGTATCTTGACATTAGTCCTTGTAACTGACTGCCAGACTAAACTTACCAAAGGTAAAAAAAGTGTACACATCTCTCTGGAGCCGCTCAGTTCTTCATTTATTCTGATTTCCTCTTACACTGGGAAACAATGTGTTATTCAGGGGTATGACGAGGTTGTGAATTGGTTTTGTGGCTTTTCAGCTTGTTTGCTTTTCAAGCAGTGTCATGGGCTACTTGACAACTGTAAAGACCACTTACCATCTCTTGTCCAAACACTCCTACCACCCCTCCCCGCCCCCACCCTCAAGTAACAAGAAGTAATGGTTTAATGCCTTAGAAATTCTAGAGGAAGATATTATAAGGAGCTTTATTTTGGTACCATTTGCATATATCCAAGACTTTACAACAGAGGGAAAAGCATACGGATGAAAAGTGTTGACCATGACCTCCTTGTGTATGGCTTAAGCTATTAATTATATCACTAAGTATCTTCTTGCTAAAAACTGACATCAGCAGTAAGGGAGAAAAATGTCATATGTAGACTGACAAGGGAAAGAGTGTCTTATATTGCACAGTATCCCAGAATGGGTCAGGTTGGAAAGGACCACATTGGTCATCTGCTCAAGCAGAGTCATCCCAGAGCATATAGCACAGGATTGTGTCCAGATGGTTCTGGAATATCTCCAGTGACGAACACTCCACAACCTCTCTAGGTGACCTGTTCCAGTGCTCAGTCACTGCCCAATAAAGAAGTTCTTCGTCATGTTCAGGTGAAACTTCCTGCACATCAGTTTCTACCTCTTGCCTCTCATCTGACCCCCATGGAGCACATCCTCCATTCCCCATGGCTCCTTGCAACTGCTAAAGCAGCAGTCAGAGGAACTGGGGGTGAAGGAGTGAAGTTGAGCCTGGGAAGGAGGCTGAAAGATATTTTGTCTTTGTTTCTTGCTATGCAACTCTATATTTTACTTGGTGATTGGCTTGTTTTCCCCAAACTGAGGCTGTTTTGCCTGTGGAGGTAAATGATAAATGCTCCATGTCTTTGTCTTGGTCCATGAGCTCTTCCATGTGCTCTTGTGTTGTGCCTCTCCTTCCCTGTTGAGGAGGTGGATTTTTGAGCATGGCTGTGTGGAGTTTTGACAGCCAGTCAAGGTCAACCCACCCCAGTGAGAAAGCTCAACATAAAGGCTACATCAGTAGCCATGAAAGAGGCATAACTAGGACAGCTGTTCTAATAAATTAAACTTTTCCCTAGGCACTTTCACAGTCTTTTTTTCTTAATATGACAGTCACACCTTCCAGATGTGTCTCTTTTAGCTCTCCTTCCCCTGGGATAAAGGACAAACAGTATAGCAGCAATATTATGTTGCTCCTGTGTAGCTGTAAATGTCCTCAACAGCCTGGGGGAAGAAGACAGGGGCTTGTGTAAGAAAAGAGAATGACTTCCAGAACTTCAGTTTACATTATCAGGCCTGATACTTGAATATCATCAGAAGCACTCAACTGGCTGAATACATATAATGGTGGTATTGTATATGATTTTTAAATAGCTTTTTGAAAACTGACTGGGGTTTTTTTTTTTGAGAAAGTAGTAGTATTCGTTGGATTTTTAACTTGGATGTAATGCTGAGGGTGTGAGACCAAAACCAGACTTTCTTTATTATGATTGTCACCAGCCCTCTGTCATTGGGCCAAGAATTACACTGTCTTCAGTACATATACTGCCCCCTGTGAGCTTGAGGCAATTCCTTTTAAAGGTCTTTTTTTTCTTTTTCTTTTTTCCTTTTACTTCTGTTTATCTAATTAGGTTGCAGTTAGATCATGATGTTCCAAAAATATGTAACATCTATACCTGTCACTGGGCTGGTCTTTATCTGCTGGCTCCCTTGTCTGCCAGCCTGCTGAGCTATTGAGCAAGTTTCTGCTATGAAGATTCTGAAATTATACACTTTTGATGACAGAAGAACACTTTATTCCCATTACATGTAGCCTTAAGTATACACATTACTCATACCAATACTGTCATTTATTGACAGTGCTGAACTGTCAGTGATCTAGTTAGCACAGTTTGGTGCTGCAGCTTCAGTTGCTAGACAGAATGACATTTTGCTCAAGGAGCTTGTTATTGCATTTTGATTTTATACAGGGGATTAAAGCCAAAACATAGGCTGGATTACAAGGCAAAAAGAAATAAAGCCAGGAATGGTTTACTGTTTGCACTGTGTTTCACGGAATTTGGGTATAATCTTGTAGCAAACAGGGGAGTTGAATTCTGTGGGTTGGAGTTTTTGTTCTTTTCAATAGTCTTAGATCTATAAATGTGAAACTGTTGCATATTGATGAACTTGAAACTAATAGAAATATTAGCTTCAAATTGCATCATTTAAGGGCCCCATGCTAGAATGGAATACAAGAGATTCATAAGAAGAACCTTCATTCTGAATTCAGTGAATTCTGTAGAGGTTTGTAAAAAAATATGAAGAATTGGTATGAACAAGTTACGAAAGGGAATGTGCAAATATGCGTTCAACAGGGGTTAAAACTGGCTTGTATTGGTACTGGAGAGTACCATTTCCTGGACAGCAATTCCAGGATGGTGTTTCCCAGTAGTAAAATGTAGAAATGTTCTCTGTAATAAGGTAAAAAAGTCTTCACCTTGGTAGGACCACACTATAGGTGATTTGCCAGAGGCAAACAAGGCAAACAAAGTCACAAAATGTGGTGAGGACACCTGACAGCTGCCATCTGTTTTTTTTTGTTTTGGTTTGGTTTGGTTTTTTTTTTTTTTTTTTTTTTTGTTTTTTTTTTTTTTTTCCTTTTCTTTCTATGTTATATGTATGGACCTGGCCAGACAATTCTGGTGCATTTGTTTGTGCTTGTAAGTGCAAAAAAGCATCTTGATTAAAGATGCAAACACAAGAAATCCTTCCCCTTTTTGAGGCCCTACACTAAATTTTTGCTGTTCCAAGCTTTTAGTATCTTGATGCTCCAGAAAGGCATGTTTGCCAACTGACTTTAAGAAAATACATAAACTCTAGAAACTGTAAGAAAATCTCACATGACTTTTAACGTACTTTTTAGGTTTTTTGGCCAGCTTGTGATTCAATTAAGGCAACAACTAAATATGTTCAGTGTGTAGGATTCTAGTCTTAGGGTAATTTATTGATGTATTGTTTTTAACATATATTTAATAAAAATGAGAGGGATGCCTTCTAAAATAAATTCTGATCTAAAACACAGTGATGTTACACTAACATTAATTTGACACCTGTGTTGAGTCTAGGCAACTTGGTTTGTACTGTATACATTTATTAGTGGCCTATGTAGCACCCATTATTTCCCACCTCAGAAGTTCAAAAACTTTTAGGTAAAGTCTCCAAAGGTGCATGTGCTTTTTAAAAGCAGTAGTCATTTTGTTAATTGTCTGGTTTCAGAGTCTTTAGAATATCCTTGGATCGTGATTTTGTCACATTCAATACACCACTAGTTAGCAAAATGCAATGGGTCTTTTTGGTCTAAAATACAAGCTTTTAAGGGAGGCTCAAATGCTGAAAGACAAATTGCACTTTCATGTAGGAGGGTAAAGCAGAGATGATTCTAAGTGCTATAGAAGAGTCACTTTGAGCCTCTTGTTGCATTACTGAGACTTGTGGCTTAGCCATGAATAGAAGTTAAACACAGTCCCGTTTAAATGCAATTGTAATCACTTTTTAAATTTAGAAAAATCTGCATTTAGATCTCTTTTCTTATCCTACCTTTTCAATTACTTTAAGCAAGCTGGAATAGTACAGCCTTTGTTTTCCAGAATGCTCCTGATTTCTGCTGAGTGGTGCACATCCAAGACTTTTCGTGACTGGTGGGAAGAGACCTGAACATACACCCACAGTTCTCTCGCATCGACATGTTTGAACAAGAAGAAATTCCCATGTTTGTCATAGCAAATCATAAAGGCTGAATACACTTGCTCTCCTTTTCACTGCACTTCAAAAAATTACACAAGTGCAAGGAACAAAGGATTTACAAGGATTTACATAAATGCAGTGAGAAGCCTGCGTAGTCTAATAAATATATCTTCCTATCAGGTCACCCTCTTTTTTACACATCCTATTTCTTCAGTGTGGATAGACATAATTTAGGAGCAGGCACATCAAGTAGGATGATGAATTGGTGTTGTCTCAACCTGTTCTTGGTACCACTTGTGCAGGTATCTGTCTTCCAGAGGCTGCCTTTTCAGCACAGGAGAAAGAGTCTCTCACAACAGACATCACTGCCATAGCTGTGCAAGGGTGGGAGTAGGTAGAATTTAAATCTCATTTAGGGACACTGTCTTTGGTCTCCACTACCTTTAACCATAATTTCTTTTTCTATAGTGAAGCAGCAAACTTGATCTTTCTCTTCTCAAAACTGCTTGTTCTCCACTATCAATAATATACATTGATAACAATAGTCAAAAAAAACCCACAAACAAACAAAAGTACTCTCTGAAAATTAATGAGAACTTTTTAAGAAACTACATAGAAGAACTAAATAAGGAAAGAGAGAGAGAGAAGTTAGGGAATTGAACAAGGTAGCAATTAATAAATTTTACGCTCTACTCAGGTCATGTTATTTAATATTCATTTTATTTCATTTCCATGCAGATAGTGCTCACTGTTTACTATCAGGACCTTTAAAGCTCTAAGAAATTTAAAGATATTGAGAAGCACAACAGATTATTTCTGGCAGGTTGCAATGTCATAATGCCCTTGGATATCACACACTTCTGTTCCTTCTAGTTTTATAATGTGTTAAGGGATTTGTGCAAACTATATCTTTCTTATAGAGCTCCAGAACATCTGATAGCAAACCCCTCATATTCTCCCTAAGTCTCTTTTCTGTGCTAGAGTAGGTTTTGTGGTTTAGAAAGTATTTTCTAATGGCATAGTCAACTTTTATAGGAATGTTTCCTGGCATTCATTTCCATCAGCTGTCCCTTTAAACATGCCAAAGTTAAGAATTTGCAGCCATGAATTAGCCATCTGGTAGCTGATGATTCATCTCTGTCCCTTTGAGATGGCAATTTTTCTTTGTTTTTCCTTAAAACCTGGGCTTGCATGTGCTCACTAGAGAATAAACTTCCAGGGGATTCACTGAGTTCAGGACTACTGTCTTCCTCACCATCATCTTCTGAGGAAGCACAGGTAGTGACAGGTGTTTCTAGGGCCAAATCATTTCCATGTGAGAGCAGAACCACTGTGAGTTTCGGGAGCCATAGATTTCAAAGCATTCAGGGTCATCCCCGTCACGTTAAATTGCACTGAAAGAGAGATGCAAAGACTTCCCCTACCTGCCTTTACACACTTTTAAACAACCTGCTCGTCACTGATGATAGCTCTTCCATTGTTTCTCAGCATTCTTTAATGAATAGGGAGGGAAATTTAAGATATTGGTTGAAAGGGTTTCACATACTCTCTTTCTCTGTCCTGCCTATTAGTCTTTAAGAAAATTAAATATGAATGAGGGAGGACTGGTAAAAAAATAATTTCTCAATTTCTAGTAGTCTTTAGTTTACAGAGAAATGACCCCTTGTTATTTTAGTAATGCTAGCAGCCTTAAAAAATAAAAACTTAAAAATAACATAAATATTCTCTTTCTGCATTTACAGAGGAATGTGGTATTTGTATACTAAAAGGTGATAACTACTGAAGTTATAATTAGAATGGGAAGAGGGAGGAAATGGTGTAGTAATTAAGGCTGAGCTGTCCTTTAAATTCATCTCCATAACATTTAAATGCATTCATTAACTCAATGCATAATTGGGAGGCATGCCATTAATGCAACAGTTCTGAATGTTTATCAAATTACTTCCAATCATCAGTGTATCTTGATGACACCTGGCAATCCAGTGTATGGACATCAATAAAATACTAATTATGAAATACTAATTGTAATCACTCTGTAAGGTCTAAAAAGAAGCATTGCTGTTTAAATTAAATTAAGTTAATTTTATTAACTTAATTATTGAAGGATGAGCTGTTCCAAGCTGTAAAATTCTGAACTGACATTTCAAATGACTTCTATACTTATAATTAATGCCAATTCTTCTAAAAGTAAAGACCACAAACAAATAGATACCAGAGATAATAGGACATGCAAATTAGCACATGCTTCCTCACCGACTGCTGAAAACATGTTTATTTGAAAATGGATTATACAATATTTTTTTAATTTTAGTAGGGACAAAAAACCCACAGAAGATCTATAATCTTAAACTGTTGGTTAAGTAAGCCTTCTCTGTTTGTTATGTAGTTAGATAAACTACAATTGTGATAGGAAGTGTTCGTTAACAGCTCAGCAAAATATGTATGTAACTCACAGCCCAACCTGCCTTTGTTTTTTTTTTTTTTTCTCCTTCCTTCTTTGCAATCTCAGTTCCCTATGTCTGGGCTCACAGCTAACCTGAAGGCAATGTACTTGATCATTACTCTTTTTGTTCACAAAGTCTATTGAATTAATAATATAATGAACAATCTGTGTTGATAGAAAATCTTGGTATCCAAGGCTTACAGCTATTTAAATAATCCTAGATTTGCTTCTCACTGTGTCAGGAAGTGTTTGGCTTTCACTTGTAATAATGGATTAATTATCAGCATGCTATAAAACTTCTCAGAAGTTATTCACAATGAAATTATCAGTTTGTAAAATGTTTATGCAAACAGATGCAGTTTTACATTTAGAGCTTTGTTTTGTGTCATACAACAAAGAGGAAACATGCAGTTTGGAGGGAATAGGGTTATGCTGCTTTTGGCTGGGGTAGAGTTAAACTTCTTCACAGTATTTAGTAAGGGGCTGTGTTTTGGATTTGTGCTGGAAACACTGTTGATAACACAGGGATATTTTAGATAATGGTAATGATAATTCCACAGCACCCCACCAGCAATTTGGCTATGGGTGCACAAGACGTTAGGAGGAGGCACTGCTTTGCAGATGTTTTGGAGCTGTGGCAAGATTTTGGTGTCTCACAGAATTTAAGGGATGCTTGCTATCTGCAGGGTATTTTAAAGGCATATTGTTGGATTTCTTTCTGCTGCCACAAATACTGCATCAATGCATATGAAAATAATCTGGTTTTCAAGTCAGCTTTCATAATCAAAAGACAAGCTTTATTCTTAAATACAAACTAGCTGGGACAAATGGGGCAGAGCTAAGACACCTTAGACATACAAAAATCTTGGATATGGCAGAATGTATGCTGAAATTAACTGAAACTGTTCCATAGTATTTCAGAAATTAGAGTATGTCTTGAATTGGATATCTCCAAATAGTCTCCAACATCCTTAAATCTGTATGAAATGCATTTCAATTTTCTAGATTTTCACCTATAAATATTAATAATTAATTGAAATTGATGTGATTGAGTTTCCATTCAATTACATCATTGAAGTAATGAGGTGAAATTGTTACAGGAATATTTTCTAGGTGCATTAAAATGTGAAAGCAAAATCTTTTTTAACTCTTGGTATACTTTCATTTGCAGAGGATGACTTTGAAATCTGAAAGACCTTCAGTCATTCAAAGCCTCCAGTAAAATACCAAAAGCATCAAAATCTTGTATTTTTCAAGGGAAATTAGTTAATTATATTTACTGTAAAAGCTATTTTCATATGAGCATACTCTTATGGAGAACCAGAGGTTCAGAGGTTCAAGTAAGCAGAATTAAATTTTTACATCCTTGTAATGAAATTAGAAGCTGATTTCAGACAGGATCAAAAAGTTAGGTCAATATCTCAGCAGACTCAGCAAAGCTTTTAATTCACAAGTATAATACCTGAAAGGATAACTGCAAAATACACAAGAATCACAAATGCAGAATTGTTATTCCTGCCTTATTATTGGTGGTAGTTTATCAGAAATTATTAGAAATTATGCTCTTCTAGGTTTACAGAAAATTTCGGGCCAATATCCTCTGAAGTGTTGGCCTTCAGATTTCCCTGTTGTTATATCATAATTGCATAATATATCATTATTTCTGTAAAGATGTAGCAGTGTTTACTGCATGTATTTATGTTGCATCCCAGGTTTGGGTTCACATTATGGGTTTTTCTTTTGTTAGTTTTACAGTTCTCTGTACCCTCATGCATCCCCCGAGTTTTCCCCTACTCCTGTTTTTTCCGTGCCCGTCTCCCCGTTCTCGCGGTCCCACTCACGCCAAAGTCTCGTGTCCGCCCCTGCCGTGTTCCCATTGGTCACTGTAGTACACGTCATCACCGCGATGTCTGTACCCATTGGGAGGGAGGGCTCCCCGTCCGCCCTGTCCCTTCCCTATTTCATCCCACTCCTCGGCATGCTCGAGGCCATTTGCGTCCATGCGAAGCTGGGAGCGGCTGCAGCCTTTCCATCGCAGCTCTCGCAGCCAATAAAGCATCCAGCCGCCATGTGGATGGATTTGGACGAATTCCCTGCCTCTTTGTTTCTTCCCTCGCGCCGACGGCAAAGCGCGGCCAACAGCCCACCCCGGAGCGCGACAGCAAAAGCGCCCGGAAACTGCGGCGAGTCCCGGCCCCGATGAAAAGCTGAGACGCCCAAGCCAAGCATTCGGGAGCTGGTCGGGGCAGACAAAGTAAAGAGCAGCCGCGTATTTATTTAACATTGTTTTCCCAACCTGACTTCTTTTTTATAAGTAGTTATTGAATAGTAGTGTGAGTTAATTGTGCCTATTTCCTTCCCTGTGAAAAGCATACTGCCCTGATATGCTACATCTCTATTGGATTATTTGCATTCCAATAAATACTACTGGTTGAGACTGGAATGTTTCATCTGCAGGGATCTAATCTCAGAATCTTAAAATCTGTCTTTTTCCCCTTTTTTTTTTCTTTTTCAGTTGTTTCATTAATTTATTTTTGTAGCAATATTTTTAAACTGCCATTGAGCTGTTCCAACACATTGATGGAACATCTGATACTGAGCGGTTTGGTTCTTCTTGTTTTCTAAATGTGTAGAACAATTATTTTCCTCTGTCAGCACAGGCATCTCTGTACTTGTCTTCAGATGAAGTCTGAGAAATCTCCTCTGGAGAAATACTTCTCCCAATGAGAGATTTTTCAATCTTGTTACACTCTGATAAATGGATTTTACTTTTTAAATTGTTTCAGAAAGCACTCCACCCAGCCTGGTATCACCTAAAATACAGGTAGAGTCTCTACTCCATCATTCAGATTATCACTGACAAACACTGGACTTTTTCGAGCTCTCCACTGGAGACTTCTATCAGACTGGCTGCAAAATGTACGCAGATATCTTATAGAATGGCCTAGGTTGGAGAGACGTTAAAGATCATTGAATTCCAACCTCTAGACCTGGTTGTTCAGAGGCATATCCAACCTGGCCTTGAACACTTTCAGGGATGAGACACCGACAGCTTCTCTGGGAAACCTGTGCCAGTGCCTCATCACTCTCACAGCGAAGAATTTCTCCCTAATATCTTGTCTAAACCTACTCTCTGTCAGTTTGAATGCATTCCACCCTGTCCTGTCACTCCAGGCCCTTGTAAATTGTTCCTCTTCATCTTTCCTGAGGGCTCCCTTCAGGTACTGGAAGGCCACTGATTTCTACAGGGAAGACTGACATGATGTAGCATGTGTAAATTACATTATATTAATCAAGTGGGAATAGGGAAGACAGGTGCAGTCATGTAGAAAGCAAAACCACCTAAAAAAATCTTGGGGCTATCACAAGACTGCAAGCTGCTTATGTTTGGGGTGAGGCTGGTGTTGGAAGTGAGAAGACATTTGGTCATGTGGCCAGAAATGCTCAGAGAGGTATTTATGGTGTTCTCTTATGGTGTAACAGTGGGAGTGGAGGAGGAGGGATGTGTCTTTGATATGTACTTGAAATTTTTGGGGTAGACCAAGATCGAAGGAACTTAGCAAAAGCATGAGAATGAAAATAATGTCTTTAGGTGTTTATTGATACTTTTGCAAGATCATAGTCCTTGGTAAGGACACTTTAGTGAACTTGTATGGCAATTCCCCAGCTTTGCACCCCTGTGAAGCCTTTTTCTTTAGCATACCTCAATTTGTTTACTATGCATTCTCTACTGTCAGAGATTCACTGACACTGATATGTCACAGCCTAGAGGAAAATCCTAAGTGGAAGGTTTTCAGAAGAGAGCAGCTGATTTTGCTAATGAAAAATTGAGACTTGGTGCTCAGTGACTTCTGAATACAAGGTTAATTTATCTTAGTCATTTTCTTTTGTCCAATTTAGTTTGTCTTAGCAGCCTTATTTAATGAAATCTTTTACTGAACATTTGGATAGAGAAAAGGCCTATTTTGCCATAGCCAAAGTAGCTCTAAAACCACAGTAGAATATATTTGGAAAACGGAGAGGGAAATAGAAACCTAAATTCAACTGTGAATATGCTGAGCAATGTCTCCCTTGCAGCATTAAAGCTTACTGTATTTTGTACAGTGTGGCATATTGTACTGTACATGAGCTACAGAGATCTTGTCATGCTAGACTTTTCCTCTTAAAACACTAGACAGTTTCAAATTCTTTCTCTAATTCTCTATGACAGCATGTGAAAAAAATTTAATGAAACTTCATTCTCCTATTGCAAAAATTACTGTTTTAGAAAACAGTGGACGTATGAATGATATTAGATGCATAAACTGTCAGTCAGAAGAACAAGAAGAACAGAAGAACAAGGCAAAACAAGCCAAACTTTGGATTGACACACTATAAACAAAAAAGGCTTTTCAAATTTTATAGCACTGAGAGGCACTCCTGTAAGATTACATCCTGAAAAACAGGAAGCTGAAGATTTACACCTACAGTAACTATTCCTTGCCTAGTGGAAATGTCATGTCTGAAGAACAGGGTGGGAGTTTCAGAACTCGTAATTCCAGCTTATGAACCAGGCTTCTGGTCAAAAGCCTGTGGAGGGAGCTCTTGCTTTCAAAAAGCAGAGTTCACTGTGGGATGAAGGATATCACTGGGTTCTGACAATACTGGTGGCTGTGATGCTTGTAAAAATATTTCTTTAGCATTATCTGCAGAAAAAAATTATTGTCTTGGACTTGTTTTTGCATACTCCTTGTCCTTCTCCCTTATCAGCTGTCTATCTCCCCACAGCAAGGCTCTTCCTTTCTCCTTAGGCATAAACTGGGACGTTGAGCACTGAGGCTGACTGAACACTATTCTGACTAAACCAGGAGGCTTTTGGCCTTGGCTGTTAGTAGAATCCAACTTTATGTTCTTAGGAAACTTGATGAAATTTAAAAGCTTGTTATTGCACCTATTTCAGTTTCCATGGGAACACTGATAAAACATTTCACTTCTTCTGTAATCTCTTCTCATTATCTTCCAGAACATAAGTCATCTGCTACCTAATTTTCTGGGCACTTATGTCAAGTAATTTTTTTCTTTTTCTCTTTTTTTTTTCTTTCTTTGGTTTTGTTTTTTTTTTTTTATATCAGATAAAATTTTGGAGCTGCTTGTGTGTCACTCCTACAGTCTCACAGAACTGAATTTGTATGTCAGAAGTAAGAGCAAATGCTAAACAGAAATCCTGGTTTGTGGTTAGAAATGGTGAGATAAGGAAAAGCAGGATACAATTAGGAACTAGAATCATAGAATCATTTAGGTTGGAAAATACCTTTGATAGGTTTAATAGGTTAGTATTCTTCCTGCACTAGACTGAGAGACACTTCCATCAGAGATGCGATATGAGCAACTGAAAGGAAGGGATTGTTCACTCCTTCAAAGGACACAAAAGTGGCCCCAAGGTCATGAATATCTTGCCATGGTATGCCCTGGAATCCTATGGGATCTCCAAGATCCCAAGAATTATAATGGGCTATGAAATGTCACTCAGTTCTGTGTCAGTAAGCATTCTGGTCCTGCTGGGCAGTGCTCCCACAGCACGAGGGCCATCTCTCCAACACACAAGCAAGGTTACCCTCCCCCAGTAAAGTGGGAGTTGGTAAGATCTTGGGAAGGGTCACAGCTAGATGAGATGACCCCAGCTGACCAAAGGGATATTCCATACCATAAAGCAATTGCTCAGATATAAAAGCTAAGAGAGAGGAGAAAGAGGGAGGACAAACATAATTATGACATTTGTTTTCCAGAGAAATGACTATGTGTGCTGAAACCCTGCTTCCTGGGAAGTACCTGGACACTGTCTGCTCATGAGAATAGAGAATAAAATCTTCTCTATTCCTTTTCTTCTACACTCAGCCTTTTCTTTGTCTTGTTAAATTGCCTTTGTCTTGTTCCATGGGGTTTTTTCCATCTTATTTTTTCCCCTCCTGTCCTGTTGAAGAAAGGAGTCATCAAGTATCTTGGTGAGCAACCGGTATCCAGGCAAGGTCAGTCCCCCACAATCCTTTTTAGGCATCCAACATCTAGCATTAAAAATTCAAACAAAGACAGTAATTGGGAAATGTAATCAGCAAAATACAGACTGAACAAAATTAGAGAGTAAAAAGATCAGTTGTCGTAATTGTAGCAAAAGAAGGAGTGTTGGATTGTGTATAAATTGTCCAATTTTGTTTGGTGTTGTGATGATGATTTTGGAGCACAGAATAAATTTTGTTGATATGAGTGAAGTTTGTGAAGATTATGTGAGGACTGTAGATTTTAAAGATTATGCTTAAATACGTAATTCCCAGATAAGGGGGATGGATGGATGTATGGATGGTTTATGTGGTTAAGTTTTGGTAGCAGGGGGCTACAGAGGTGGCTTCTGTGAGAAGGTGCCTGAAACTTCCTCCATGTCCAAAAGAACCATTGCCAGTTGTCTCCAAGAGGGACTAGCCTCTGGACAAGGCCAAGCCCAACAGCAATGGTGATAGTACCTCAGGAATAACATTATTTAAGAAGAGGGGAAAAGTTACTGCCCAATGGCAATAAAATTCCCAAATGAAAGTATTCTCCCCTACTGGAGCATCTCTTAAAGAACTGCAGCCTGTGGGAAGGACCCACATTGGTTAACTTTGTGAAAGACTGGTTATCATGCTAAAGACGCCACGTTGGAGCAGGAGAAAAGCATCAGAGCAACAGAGATGAAGTGTTATTAAATGATTGCACCTCCCATTTTCCACCTTCCTGTGCCACTTGTGAGGATGGAGGGCAAAGAGTCATGGGCGCAGGTGATCCTAGAAAGAATGGGCTGGGGAGAAGGTGGTTTTATCTTTGTATTTATTTCTCACTGTCCTATCCTCTTATTAGTTGGCAGTACATTGAATTAATTTCCCTTAAGTTGGGTCTGTTTTGCCCATGACAGTAATTGGTAAGTGATGTCCCTTGTCCTTACCTCAGCCTTCAAGCATTTACAATATATTTTCTTCCTCTGCCCTGCTGAGGAAAGGAGATTGATAGAGCATTTGGTGGGCACCTGGTGGGTATTCAGGGTCAGGCCTTGACAGTGAGCCAGCAATTTATGTACTGGGAGTGGACACTGGCCTGCTGAACCGTAAAGAATTGTCAAGAGCTCAGAGATCTCTTTCCTGTGTTAGGACTAGCATCCTTTAGCATGATTGTCATTCTGAGCATATAGACAGAGCATTCAGAGTTTGAGTGATCCCTATATATATGATCCCTATCATATATATTGTGTATCGATGCCTTAATTTTATCTGTAGTTAAATATAAATTAAACAATCTAATTTCCATTTGACTTTCCCATAACACAGGGCTATAGTCATCTTGGCTATCTGCTATCTGTCCTAGGCAGCGTTGAATAAAGAACTGCCTAAGGAACTGCCTAAAGAACTGGGGGCCCTGCCAGACCCCACTCCAGGTGCTATCTTGCCAAAAGTTCCCTGATGGTTTCTGGAAAAAGGATGCTGTATCCAGCTCCCCCCTAAAGTGCAGCTATCTGGAAAGCTGTCGGAGTAAAAAAAGAGATAAAAAACAGGATCGTAGTCTGTCTGAGGTTCTTGCCTTTGCCCCATTGAATGCATTCTAGAGAATGTACTTTTTTTTCCTAAATGCTGTCCTAGTATTTTTTACTGTAGTGGCTGTTGTTCTGCAAGAGTGCATTTATCTTATCCCAGTGCACATTACATTTTTAAGTACATGTCTCTTGGAAGGTGCAAAGGCAAGGAGTCCACAATCAGCTTTATCCACTCAATTCCAGAACAGAAGGATTACAATAAAATATGCTGGAATAATATAGACAATGCAGGAAAGTAGCTGGAAGACTGCCAACTTAATACAAAGGCTGTGTATGAACTTTACTCATACTAAAATAATAGAAAGAATTTAATTCATTTGAAAGGCTCATTTGAGAATTTGCACCAGCTGGCCACTTAACTCTACATAGCCACTGTGCTATATGATCACAGGGTAATATCATTTGGAAGAAAACCCCCAAAAGTTGATGACAAATTAAACCTCTGTCTAAAGAAGATCTTAAGCATCTATGACCTTCCAAATATTTCCTTGACAGTTTAAGGGAAATATTGATAAATTAAATATAGAATAGGACATGTACTTGTTTATTAATAATAATATTCTACTCTGAAACCATCTCTGAATATTTAAAAGCACAGATTCTTTTGCTATTACTGTCCTCATTTATTTTCTTTTTTATCAATAATCTTCAACAATTGTTTCTACTATCTTTAAAAATATTATTAATGCAAATTTCTGTGGTATGGCATTGCAGTTGCCTGCAATTAAATGTATAACTCATATATATTTATTTGGGTTTTTCTTGCCATTCTTTATACAAATGTTTAACTACCATATTGTCTGCTATTCTTTCTGCTTTCATATTTTCTCCCTTCTTTTCTCATGTTTATAACTCACAATGTTCACAAGTCCATGCAATTCACCCCTTGTCCCTTTCTCTAAAATCATTAGCATTAGCAAATGCAGTGTTCCCTCCCTAGTGGTCTCCTCTGGCAGGAATTCCTAGAGTACTTTTAGGCAATATTCCTATGCTCATCTATCTTCAAAGGGTCAGCTTAGTGCCTTGGATCTGAGGACATCCACTTCTCTCCATTGATTACTTATGAAAATAAGTAATATTAATAGTAAAATCCCTACATTTCACCCTAAAGTGTATATAAGGTGTATTTAATTGCCAAAGTTGAGTGTCATAAAAAGAGCTGTGGTTTCTACTACATGAATATGGAGCCAAAGGAAAAGAGCATAGGCTCTTGTCTCATTCCATAAAATTCTACAAGATAGATCATGTAATGCCTGGGATCAATTCACATGGCTTCTTCCCTTCTTTTGAGAGCTTAAATCCACTCCATGGAGAAGTAGTTGAATACATGCTTGGCTTCATATTGCTCTGGAGTGAGGTGAAACCCATTGCAGTTGTTCCATCTAGGAGGGTAGGTGGTCACAGAGCCAGAAAGAGCTCTCAAAGAATTCAGAAAAACTCCCTGTACACTCTTTCAGTGTTGCCTAGTCCATGGTTTGTGCTGCCTATTTGTTGCTGACAGCCACAAGAATAATAAGGAATTGAAAGTGGAAGCAGAAGTGAGTGAAGTGTGACACTGCTGGTGGACCAGGAGCTGCTGACAGAGAAGAAGAGAAGGTACAGGAACACTTTATTGACCTGAGTCCCTCTGAAAGGTGTTATTATATTAATGGAAGCCACAAAAGTCCCCTAGCTTCACATACCTTTCAGCTTTCTGTTACTTAGGAAAGTAGTTTACAGAGTCTGATAGCATGTAGAAATGTAGCAATTTTTTTATTAAATACATAATTTTAATATTATTTTATATTTTTATTAATTTTATTATAATATTATTTTCTATTACTTTCTATTATTAGGATTAATATTAATATATTTTATTATGACAGAGTATATTCCCTCTATCATTCCTTTTGACTAGTGGCAGTATTTACTATTAGATTGTTAAGTCAAAATTCTAATTAAGCCTCATATCTCAGGCATTTTATAGTTCTTTGTGATAAAAAACATTTTCTGGGTTTGGAAGAGGAGGATGACTAGTCAGAAGTAAGAGCTGGCTTTTTAATTTATTTTGTTGTGTCTGTACGAGACAATAATAATGTCATTTGTGGAGCTACAGTTCAGAGTTAGGTATTATTTACTTTTAAAAAATTTCAGGCATGCCAGTAAAATCATGCAAGTTCAGGAAAAAAACAAATTCTACTATTAAGTGCTACCCTTAACATTCAGATGAAAATTGAAGGCAAGCTCTTGTTAATTTCTGCTTTCTGCAATAATCGTTTTAATTTTGCCATCCTAACTCAGATGCAGATAAAATATCTACATATGCTGTTGCATGTTGAGATTTTTGTGAATTGTGGTTCAAGACAGACAGGATTTATATTAGGCAGGCAATAAATCTGCACAGCATCACAAGATGTTAAGTCACTCCCTGCCTGATCTATGCAGTTTTTGTCAGTTTTGACTCATGAAAACCTACATGAGAAGTACCCCTTGCCTTCCATGAGTGAAAGCAGGCTTCCTCAAGTGCCACCTCCTTCCCAAAGTGTACAGGGAATGTGGGGCTTAAAGAGGAGTTGCTGTCACAGCTTTGACTGCAGCAGCTTCCACAGGCCAAGAGACACATTTGTTCAGGGCTCTTGTGCCAAGGTGTGGAGTGGGAATGCCACTGCTTTGACCAAAGCCATCCTGGCTCCTCACACTGTTGGTGGAAGTGATGTAAACGTAGCCAATCTTTTATGGATGCTGTTCCACAGAATCCAGAAATGTCACTGATCTCCCTGTACTGAAGGTATGCAAGGTCTCACATGCTGAAAATTCCCTTTGGCTTTTGTGAGAAAAGGCATAATGTGTGCAGAGCTGAACTTTTATGTTCTACAATATGCAAAATAAAAAACAAAAAAACAAACCTCAAGGATTTTCTTGGTTTTTTTTTTTTTCTATTTTTTTTTTTTTGAGTAGCATATTGAGTATGTGATGACTGTTTAACACTTACATCATTCACTTCTGGCAACAAAATTTATTTTTATGTATGATTTGCCATTGGTTGAATGACAAAGTGGCAGCAAAATACTTCTATTTCAGCTGAGAGATGAGGTATCTGTGCTCCAAACAATTTGCAGAACAGACAACACTAGATCCACTGTGACTTTATACAAACAGCAAGACTGATCTTTCTGGGTAATTGTGCTACTTTGCCTCTTTTATTGTACACACTATCTCTGTTATTATGGTCTATTTGTTGTTGGAATGTATCTAGAAGCTACTGCTGTGTAGAAACAAGCTGTAATCTGGGGTCAAAGATTTATAAATCTAACAGAAAATGTGTAGATGAAACAAAACATTTTAAGCAGCAAAGTTAGCTGCAATGCTGACATACTGTTTCTAAATTGATACAGAACACATTTTGTAAAGGTATTGAACCTTTACAAATCCAGCAAACATTAGATGCAATCACACATGCAAGAAAGATTTTCTTGCTTATGCTGTGTAGCTTAACCTAAAGTCCAGAAGCTGGGTGCAGCTCAGTCCTCCAAACTGCAGTTTCTTCTTGGCATCTCTCCAAGGGCCCAATAGACACTGGCATTCATTAGGATGCATTGTTCATGTGAGTTTTAATTACCTTTCCTGAGGGTTTGACACATGAATGCATCCTTCCCCATAAACTGACAGTGATTTATCCCTGCTCTCTGACTAGAATGACAGTTCACATGAAACACACACCTGTTACATGCTTGATTTAGGGATAGAAAGTGTCTGCATTGCTCAAGCCTGAGCCCCACAGCTGCTCCTTGGGGAAGGAGTGAGGGATGGCAGCGGGAGACCCCTTTCAGACAGGGATGAAGGTCTCTGTCTTCTGAAGTTGCCTCGTGTTGAAGGTTTTCTGCTTGCCAGGGACTCAGAAAGATCATGATGTGGTGGCTGAAGCTCCTTTGGGTCTTTTATGGTGCTTATGGCTATTTTAGAAAGCCACAAGGATGATGAAGGGGCTACAGCAGCTTTCACATAAGGAATGACTGGCAGAGATGGGACTGCTCAGCCTGGGGAAGGGAAGGCTCAGGGTGGCTCTCCATAATGTGTATAAACTGTGAAAGGAAGGATGCCAAGAGGATGGAGTCAGGCTCATTTCAGTGGCACCCACTGACAGGACAGGGGGCAATGGGCCCAAACTGAAACGCAGAAGGTTCCCTCTGAACACATGGAAACACTTTTTCACTGTGTGGAGGACCAAGAAGGTTGCCCAGTGGGGTTGTAGAGTCTCCATCCCTGGTAATATTCTAAGGCTATCTGGACACTGCCTCAGGTAATAGGATTTAAATGACCCTGCTTGAGCAGGGGGAACAGACCAGGTGACTTTCAGAAGTGCCTTCCAACCTCAAACATTCTGTGAGTCTTCTTATATTGTATAGTCAAGTAGATCCATTGACTAAAAAGCACCAAAGTTACGGTAATGCAACTGAGTAAATCTCTGAATATAAATGCTTGGTGTTTTAATTTTAAAGGTAAAAATAACTTCTCTTGAAGTTGATACTTTTTTCCTTCCTAGCATCCCCTCACTATTTAAAGAAAAAAAAAATCATTCTAAAAGTGCTTGTAATTTGACAAAGGTCATATTTGATAAAATATCCTTAGTAGGTCATTTAAGCAAATAAAAAATTCTAAGCAAGCATGATAGGTATATGATTTGAATGTTCATAGTCAAATGTCGGAAAATTTGTGATTTTGGAAGTTGCAGGCATGTAAAAATACATAACCTTGCATTCACTATCATGCCACGACTCTACCTGCATGGAAATTGATCTCAAATATATTGACAGGGGACCTGGGTATAGAAATGTGTTTAGGAAAATATGAGAGGGCAGGGAGGGAAGGAGTGTCTTTTTAAAAACAATGTTTTTTAAAAAGGTGACCAATGCAAAGATACTAGGGCAGCAATGTTTTAAATTGAACAGTTATTTCAGCTAAAGTTAATATATTCTTCTGAAAAATTGACATACTTGAGATTTTTTTTCCCTTTGGTACTAGTGATATGCTTCAAGTACTCTTATAATAGATCATATGTCATACAAATTTTCTTTATATAATTATCCATGGACACTGTACAATCATGAAATTTCAAGAATATGTCTCATCATTCTCAGCTCAGAAGAACAGCAGATGGTGTTTGCTATTGGGTTACCCCAGAGAACTCTTTTTTTTTTCCCCCCAAGCTTGAGTTTATATCTGAGTGCATACATAAATTCCATGATTCAATTTATAGAAGCATGCAAGGCATAAAAGTGATAATGGCATTGACCTGTAAATAACATGTTGCTTTAATAGCCTTAAATGCTGCTATTCCAATCAAGTTTTATCAAGTTTTCCTGCATCAAAAGTGAAGGGTGAAGGTGAGGTGCCAAGTTAGAGAGGGCAGTTTAGTGAAAAAATACTTTCTGTCAGAGAAGTAGGAATACATTTAAAAATGCCATGGAGAAAATTGAAAATATGTTTTGGAGGCCAGATTGCAAGTGCTCCTGGGGGAAGTTCGGAGGCAGTACCTCTCCTCCAGCTGTCCCTAACTCCGGCAACACAGGAGGGAATAACATCAGTACAGGCACCTGAAAGAGAGGCTCTATTTCCATATTAATTGCCTATTTCTGCATCCCAGGGGACCTTGCGGCGATTATTTTTAGGGCCAAAATTTTGTCACTTATACTGAAGAGGGATAAATGCTTCAAGAGTTGCCAACACTTGTCCCATTCTAAGGTTAATTCTCACTGTATAAAACTATCTGAGATGGCAATAACAAAGCAAACCCAACTCCCAGATAACAGCTACATTTGCTTGAGAAACTATCATGGTTTAATAGTGACTAAGTTAGTAATTCTGATGTCATGGAAAATGAAAGAAATTGATTAACATCACAAGTAGTGAAGAAACTCATTTTGAAAAAAAAATTATTGCTTCAGAAGCTATTCAGGGAAGTACAAATATATCTGAAATTAATATTCAGATTATTATGTCTGCTAATTATTACTTTTTTTCCTGGTGTTTTTTACCTTTTTTCCCATAGCCAACTTTTCTTTTCTTCTTTCCTCTTTTTTATTATCTCTATATACGAAAATTTAATAGATACTTTTGATTAACTCTGAAAAAGGTAAAAAGTCCATATTTAAAAAAAAAATAAGCACAGTAGAGTATATAAGGGTTTTGGGGTTTTTTTGTTTTCTTAAATGGGAAATCAGTGTTAATGTGTTAAACATTAATAAGACTAGTTTAACTAGTATTTTGCCATTCATAGTATGGCCTTTCTCCTTTTATTTATGGAATAGATGAGTTACTGGGAAGCGTCACCAGTCTTGAATTTTGAATTATTGCAATTACCTCCATATACAAGAAATTCATGCAAAGATGTATGCTGGCATACCTTGCTGTAATTTTCTTTAAAAAGATTGTAAAAATCTCAAGCATACTTGTTAGTATTTTCTTGTAAAAATTGCCAATGACTCTATCCTCTTACTTCTCTTGTTATCTTAGTCTGCAGAGATTATCAGTTATGATCTATGTGGGAATGAATTTACAATAAGTTGTTACTGAAAATACAATGTTTTTAATATTCTTTCAAGTATTTATTAGCATCTTACTATATGCACCCTCCACCTCTGTGCTGCTTCCTAGATGCCACTGGTGGGTTGAGCAGGGTGTACGTAATTAGCTGTAATACGACATTAGCTTTGATTCTGGGTTTTGTCCATCTCAAACAAAGTACCAAGGTAAAAGTGTGGCTCATGCCTTACCTTTGTCTCATGCACAAAAAGTAGCACAAAACCCTCTCGCAAATCAAGTTTCTGATGAAAAATTATTGGTTTTTTTTCAAAGTATTCTGCCCTCTGCAAGTTGTTTCTTCCCTGTACTATACTTGGGGGGGAAATACCCAACAAATTTTTGGAAAAGGAAAACAAATTTCTCTATGTTTTTGTGTCAATAGGCTGTGCATTTACATTAGTCTGACAGTAAAAAGAAATGTTAAAAACATTAACTGTAGACGGATATGCCATCACTGTAATTTCTGTTACACAGCCAATAAAAATATGCTTCAATAAAAACACTCACATTAAATAAATAAATAAATAAATAAATAAATAAAATGACAAATTGAAATAATGGAGCAATTTCTTTGGGCTCTAAAATAAACTACAGTAATATTTTTACCAATCCTGTTGTTTTTTCTCCAGAATTGTAATTACTTACGACATAGAAGAAAGCTTTATGTGCAAAGCTCTTAAACAGCAAATTTCTGAAAATTAAAATAAAGTAATATAGAGGAATTATTTGTTATCCAGCCCAATGCTGTAAGATGCTTTTCTGTATGTGTTTTACATGCCACTCAAATGCGTTCTCAAGCAAATTTATGTCACACCCATATAGAGATAAAAGGAACTTTCTTTTTACATTTTTCATTCTTCTAAGCTGCAATAAAAATCTGTACTATAAGTGACCTTTGAAATAAAGTATCTAGAGCAGTGTTCCATTGCTCTCATAAACTCTAATTAGTTGGGATTTTTTTTTTTCCTGGAGGAATGTGTAAAAGAGAACAGTAAGTAGAATTGTACTGCTACTCTTTATGCTTATTAAGTATCCAGTGCTTAATTTAGTAGTCTGGATTTTCAAGCCAGACTGGATTCTCTTCCCAGAAAGGGAAGAGAATGTGTCACTCTGTATGTGCAGCTCAGCCCTTTCTGGGTTTAAGATTTATGGTAAAAGTCTGATTGATGCTGATTTTGTTTGGATACATCTTCTGGAACTCTATAGCCCCCAGTATTTGTAATTAGGCAGAATAGAAAATCCTGCCATATAACCCAGGTTAAGAACTGGAGTTCCAGAGGTGTGTGGCCTAGGCAGCCTCTGCCCTTTCTGACAGGCTAGTTATTTGTAGCCCTGAAGCTACAGCCCGTGATTGCCTTGGTGTCTTTTTGGCTGCAGAGGTTTCTGGAGCACCAGCAAGGCACACACCTCACACATCTTGTGAGTCACGCTGAGGGAGCCAGGAACAGACACACAGATAAAATTAGTACCCAATCATCTCCAGAGGAGTTTTCAAATTTATATTAATTCTGCAAGTTGGTATTATTTTTGCTTCTAGTACATCTGTTCTGTTCTGAGCTTTCTGTAAAGGCTTTCATTTCCAAACCTTCATTAAGTATAGAAGGGGTAAAATAATACATATGGTGATATGCAAACACACATGTAAATATTATATTTTATATGGGCTACCAGCACAGAGCGATAGCACTGGATTTCTGCCAGACCTGGATTTTGGCTGGCCAATGTATTACAGTTTAGGATTTCTTTGGGGTTGACTTTGTATGGGTTTTGCAGAGTTGTTTTACCGTAGTTACTCAAGGACACTTTATACTTTGAAGCACTTTTCCTAAAAATGTACCTTGTGTAACAGAGTAGAGCAAACAGTAGAATGTTTGTGTGATAAAAGTACTTTTAATTTTACTTCTCAATTACAAGAGAAAAACTATTGAGCATCACACATCCTTATTCTGGTAGAAAAGTGTTAGTAAAAGACCTCTCAAGGCAACTTGAGGCCACCAGTGGTTGCGGTGTAGCCATGTGAGGTGGATCTAAATGTTTTCATGCACCATGACCTCTGCAGATACTGGGTATTATCAGTATTTATTTTAAGTTTCACCTGTATTTCTTTATTTCTAAACTTCTCTTTATGCATACCAGAAGTTGTTCTCAAGAAAATGTGCAAGAAAGTTTGAAGAACAAACATAACAAACGTATATGGGTGGTTTTGATCTGGACATTCTCTAACATTTCAGAAATTAACTTTATACATTGATGATTTTTTCAGAGATTATTTATCAGCCTTCTAGATATATTCCAAATAGTGAAGTTATCTTTAAGATTTCTGGGATGGGAATAAGTCTGCTTTAAAATGAAAACTTACTTCTCCCTTCTTTCTCTTTGTTTTTTAAAACTGATCTAATTGATATAACAGGAACCTTTTTACCATTAAGTAGGAGACAATTTTTCAAAGAAGAAAATGAGCTGAACTTTTCATAAAAATTAGTCTATATGACTCTGTAGTGACAACTCAAAATAAAAGATGCTGCAAGTAGTGCATTTCTGCTGTAAGTAGTGTATTATGGGACTAATTTTTAGCTTTCTTCTCAAGTTGCAAGTTTACTTTTCCTGTGAAATCTAGCCACGTCAAACCTTTTTCCAGTCCCACAGTGGTACAGCTTTGGGGACAGAATTTGAACATGAATATTCCATGTCTTAACTGAGAGGTTTTGATTGCTATAGACTCAATCTCTGCTTTTGAAAAATAACTCCCAAGAGAGATTCAAATTAATGAGAAAGTAACAAATTAGCCAGTAGTTTCTGAGTTTCTTCCATCTCTTGTTTTCCCCTTGCTCTTTTTGATCAGAGATTCCATCCTTGTCAAGAGACATCTCCCAGTTCAAAAGTTTTGATGAAATTAATATGTTTTCAATGGAGAAAAAGACAGACATTGTCTAAATGTTTCTAGAGAGCAGAGTTTCTAAAAGTTTAACAAACATTTTTTTGAGTCTAAGAGTGACTAGATTGGTAAAAGATGTGAAATTATCTAAAAGCTAATAAAATTCATGAAAGATTCTCCATATACAGGAGAATACATTGAAATTCTGAATATAATAGGATAAGAGGAAATAGTTTCTACATATTTTTCCATGAAGCCAAGATTTTATCCTCTTTTAATTTATTATGGGTGAAGATGCAGCACAATTGAATGTACATAAAACCAAGAATTTATTGTTAGTACAATGGCAACCTTAAATTTAATTATTACTAATCCAGATGTAATTGTTACAGAAAGAAAAAGAATGCAGTTAAAGTTTTTAAACGTACATGCCCCATCTCTTGGAGGAATCTTCACTCTCCCTCTGCTCCTCTGGTCCCTGGGGTCAGGTCTTTCCTGCTGGTGCTGAGATGGGGGAGGTATGCTGTGGGAGTCCTCAGCACCTGGAGTCCTTTACTGACAGAAGTATGATGCTGATGTGGTTTGCTGCCTCTTCTTTGGTCTACAATCCACTTTGTATTATTTTTGATGTATTTTGTAACAATTTTACACCTTTCTGCTTTTTTGCTATGATAACAAGGCTGTGTTTCCTTGCACTGTCTGTGTTAGTTGTAGGTAGTTTATCTGCACAAAGTGCTTGTTGCCATTGAAACTGTACTTGTACCACACAAGAGAAGCAAAAGCAGAACAAATTAGCCATGGACATTTAGTGAGTTTGAGAAACTGCTGTCACAGCAGAAGCAAGTGAAATGAGACTGCAAGCAGGTCAAGAAAAGTTCACAGAGTACGTGAATGGCAAACCTCGCTGCTGAGGCCATGAAAGCTCGGTACAGCTCTTCTGGCAGTGGCAATGCCATAGTGCAGGATTGCAAACCTTTGTGATAAAGAAATCCTGGCTGGAACTGCCTGGAGAGGGGACTGCCCTGCCAGTCTGCTGCAATGTTTTCTTTGGTACTGGTAGAAATCACTGCTCAACCAAGGATGAGCTCAGGACACCTAACAGCCCATCCAGGGCACACATCCTAGAGATACTGAGTTGTGAGAACTGATTTTTGGGAAACCACAAAGACATTGAGCAGAAGCTAATAATGTTTTCCTTGCCTCTAATTCTTTCCTTGCCTAGTCACTTTTTAATTACCAGTGGCCTGGACATAATTTTCAAAAACCACAAGGTGACTACAGACCCTGAGGTGTGCAGACTCATCCAGAAGAACTTTTTAATCTTAAGGGTTGGAGAAAAAGCAGTTGACAGACTCAAATTTTGATTAATTAACATTTACATTCTTCATCCTCTTCCAGGTGAAAGACTACTAAGTAGCTGCTCTCTTACAATTGGAATAACAGTTGCCATCCCTTGAGGGTGAAGCATGCCAAAGGCGGAGGCAATTAAATCCTTGTTATGCTCTACCTGTTGGCAAAGCTTATAATTCACAAGTAGTTTTCTACCTGCCGTTTGAATAATGAGGTGTACAACATTTACAAGTCAGGGTGGTAAAATGGACATGGCAGTAGCATTCAGCTGCTCTGCCTGAAGATGAGAGGTTTCAATAAAACAGTCACATATATAGTGCTACAACCATGGAAAAACATGTGAACCACTGACACTATTGTGTGGAATTACGAATTTGTCTGTAGAAGCAGTTACATTTGGCAGTTCAGAGAAAATTTAGGGTTTTTTTTATTTATAGGTCTATGTGAAATGTTGGTGTTTTTTTCTTTCTTCATTTCCCTTCAGTGTTTTCTTCAGACTTCAAAATAATTAAAAAATGGATAAGCAGTGTATAAAATTATTCAGAATAAATTACACAGAGATAATATGCACACATATGACATTATTAAGTACAGTATACAAAGAACACAATAATTATTAAGTTATCACAATAATTGCTACTGATTCAGTACATGGGAGTTCCTCTTAGAAGGCACCCGAGTCTTTCCTTGACTTCTATACATTTCCTGGTGTCAAGAGAATTTCTTATCTTTCAGGGAAATTGATGAACACAATTTTGTTAGGGATATTATCTCTTGATAAAAACAATGTCCTTTTTTTAACAAGCATAGGTGAAGTTGTGTTGTAAGAGAGAAAGGGATGTCTTGCAGAATTAATATGTCATTTTTTATCATAACTTGGTATTTTCTGAAGTACTTTGACATTACTTTGTAATTTCACATTTCATAGATCATTATTTTTTTCAACCCAAATATAATCCTAAATAATCTAATTTCCTAACCTTCTTTTATTACTTTACAGAATCCATTTTTTTCTGAATTTCCTTCAACACTGGCTGCTAGCCTCCTGTATCATAAATCAGAATTGCTCAAGCCTTCCTCTAAAAAAGCACAACACTGAAAACCTGAAGGTTGAGCATTCTATACCAACAGTTTCTAGAAAAATCTCATGTCCAAAGGCTCCTAGAAAAGTAAAACAATTAAAATATAACATCAGAGTAGTTATAAGAGGCTGGACAATAGGATGGACTGAAGAAGCCTTCCTCAGCGTAGTCCAGAGTAGATGGCCAGTGTGAGGGAGTCCATAAACTCTGATTTTACCCCCTTCCCATTTATTCCCTTGGAGAATTTACAGTGCCACTCATATCTTGCCTTTCACTAGGATGTTTTCAGTCTATTACCAGTGGTAGTTTCCTTTTTTTTTTTAGTTCTTACCTTTGAGCAGACCAAAAATGATTCTTGTTTATATTTATTTAATGAGATACAGGCAAGCCATGTCAGGAAAACTATGTCAAAATGTGTTTTCTACATTGTATCCTGAGGCCAGGAACAATGCTGGTTGCTCTGGGTTCCACTGCAAATGAGTTATCTCAACACAGTCGTGACACTGAGTAGCTTTTACTAGGAATGCTTTATCCTGAGACTACACAGTCTGAAGTAAAAAATTCAGTACTGGCCATGGAAAAATATAATATTGGTTTAGCTGACAATATTAAGCTTATAAAATTTTTAAATCTGTATTCAGACTGTCATAGTGTCTCTTGCCAGACCAAAATCATAATCGAAAATTTACAGCTGACATATTTTTAATGTTGTAAGACTTATGTTAGAATGGCCTGAAGCACTTTCCTTCCAGATTCAGATTTCTATCAACCAGATAGGCATCCAGCAACACGTAATATGAAGGAAGTGATGACTCATTGTCAGAATCCAACAAAATAGGATAACTCTATCTTCTTGAGCTACCCAGATAATGGTTTTTTAGGTTGCATAATGCATTATGCATTATTAAATTCTGACTAAGTCAGCTGATGGAATTCAGATTCTGATGAGTGTTTGACTATCAGCTGCCTGGAATGGTGTTTCTCAGACAGAATCTGGTGATATTCAGGGCAAGTTATTGCCCAACATCTTCTTGACTTTTTGTCAGTTCAGATTTCTGAAAAGAATATACAAAGGTATTTCTGATTTTTTACAATTTGTAACAACATCAGCAATGACACAATAAAAGTCCAGACACTTTGTAGAGGCTGGACTTTTTAAAGAGTAAAGGAAAATGATCTCTAGAACAGCAAGATCATAAGGAGGTCTTTTGACTAAATAAAACTCAACTGTATTGGATTTCATCATGTTTCCCTTCTTTCTGTCCTTTCACCACTTTCTAATGGAAAAAATTCCCTCCTCAAAGGAAAAAAAAAAGAAAACTACTTGAGCTTTTCTATGGTATTTATGGATCTTCTAAACCAGAAAGATAATTCAATGGCTTTGAGATCCTTATGTCCTTAACCTTTTCAATGCTGAGATGAAAGGGGTAACAAATGAGCTTTAATTGTAGCCTACAACTTACTGCAGCCATCTCTACCCGAAAAGGTTTGGTGGCAGCTATCTAATGCTGTTATGCTTAAGATCTTGTCAAGACTGGTACTGTAAATCCCATTTGACTGCTCTTTGGAACTTGGCCATAAAAAAAGTGCTTCAAATTGAACCTTGCTGTACATGGCTTTAGACTAACAGCTTTTCCTTTTTCTTCATACATATTTTAAATTAATAGGTTTTCAAGTAAACAGGAATAAAAGAAAGCAATACCTAAGGAAAAAGAGTTCTCATATTAATGCATTTATTTTTTTTCCTTATTGCTCAGTTGCTAAATAAATAAATGAGATAAAAGCATAATTTTATTTCTTTCCTATTCTGTTTCTCACTCATGTGGATTTATTGCTACCATCATTCAGTCAGGTGGTATCTGTCCTTCACTTCCCTACCTCCTGTGTGTTTCTTCTGTATTTCAGTTTATTTCATTTTTGCCACACTTTCTCAAGCTTTTCTAGGGTCTTCCAAATGGCTTCCTGCTTATATTCTTTTACAGTTGTACAGCTGTTGTAATGGAAAGCTCTGACAGACCTTTAACTGCAGCAAATGCCCCTTTTCTTTCTTACCTGTGTTTTCTTTATTCCTGCAGTATTTCTCACTTAATCTGAATTTTACATTCTCACCTTTCTGCTTTTCATTATCATTGCTAAGCCTGATGATTGAAACATAAATGAGAAGAGTTCGGAAATTAAAGGTGTTCTGCTCAGTTTTGTTATTTCCTGGAGTGTTGGTGGTTGCCCCCCTCCCCATCCATGATACACTGTCATGTTCTGTAAAAGTCTAGCTCTGCACTGGAAGGAACCACAGCATCCCAAACTACAAGAATTAGCAGCATCTTTTCCTCATTTCTCCCATTGAAAGACCCAGGTCTCAAGGAGGTTGAAACATATTTTTAAAAGCCTTTCCTAAAGCTATCATTATAGGCTGAACATACATCACATAGACAACATATTAAAGAGGAAAATCTGTAAATTTTTTACCATTAAAAAAATGTAACAGTAAAATTTAAAATGACAATGTAAAATCCATTTTTAAGTGAGGTGAAATTCTTGGTTAGGCAATGACACAGTAAAAAATATCATAACACAGATATTTTTTTTTTTTTTTTTTTTTTTGTCTAAAAATTCTTATATTTTATACAGGAATTATAAGGAAAAGTGTTTCAAAGCTGAAACATATTTAGCCAAATTAGGACTGATTAGTCACAGTATGTACTTGCACTGAGGCCTTTAATATCTTGTGTATTCTGCAGAGGGAAAGCAAGTAACCACGCAAATATGTCCAGAGTGGCAATGATTATTACCATATTAACACTGTATATCTGAGAAATCTCTGGGACTTATCAGTAAACATTACTGACTATAATGGAATTTCTTATTCACATTTTCACTTCTGGGAAGGGAGTGGAAGTATAGATAAATTTAAAAAAAATAAAGTTAAATCTAAAGTTCTGTAATTTAAAAATATAACTGTGTTCAAGAAAATAGAGGGGGAAAATACTAAATTGAATTGAGCTCTCTTCATTAACTGCATGCATTTGAACAACTTCATAATATGCAATATGCTTAAGTTAATAAAACGTTCTTAGGCCATTCCAGTATTTTAAAATGCCATTTATTCTTCAAACCCAATTGTATAAGAGTACATTCTTGCTCCCTCAATTAATATTCAGATTTTTGTGAGAAGGTATTACATGGAAATCCAACCCTACCAATGATTTTCATAGCCATCAGTTGTTATTTTTACCACATTTATCTTATAAAAGACAGAAAGCTGAAGGTATTTGCTGGCTTGCCATTTACATTGATTGTCTACAGTGTATTATCTTTATTGTTTTGCCATATAAATACATTGGCAGAATAACTGTTAGAGATTATTATTCAATATGAAAAGTTCTTTGTTCTTTCTTACAATTATACCTGTAAAATGTAGTAATTCTGACTACTGACAGGACTAGTTACTGAACTGATTTTTCAGGTAGTACATTTTATTTAAAATAATCCCCTAAGAAAGCTTTATTTCAGTGATTGTAATCTTGGCATCTATGGTATACCTAATGCATTTCACTAGCCAACATCTCCAGTTCTACGGTCAATTATGAGTAAGAGTACAGTATAATTTCACTGCAAATTAATACTACCTGTCAACATGATAAGTATCAAGTTGGGTTTTCAAACAATCAGCTTTTCTTTCATTAAAGTATCTGCAGAGGATAAGTTTTCTCAGAATGAAAGGAAGGGGCAAGTATTAAAAGCAGATTTATCAGCATACCATGAATAAAAATGGTAGAAGAGGATTCTGACCCCAGAAGATAACACAGTAGTCTAAATAAAATAATGTGCTATGTCTTCCTCTATAGATTTTTTTTCCTTTAAAAAAATAAATCTATTGCTTAGAACTGCCACAGTGATTTTGTGTTTAATAAAGGTCACTTCTGCACCAGTCGAATTTCTTATGGTCTTTGATGGTCTTTTCTATGGTCTTGAATGGTATTTCAATTCTTGCATTTGGTTTCTTTCCAATTTTGTCGAAAAAGAGGGGAAAAATACCTATTGGTAAACGTATGGTTTATCTATTGCTATGCCTTACTGTAGGAGTGATTTTTCTCAGCAGTGATGATGTAAAGAGGGATCACCAGGTATCACCCTTTCATCACGTGTACTTGGTCCTGCTCTGGCAAATGTTCTATGGAAGAAGCTATAAGGAGGATATAGCTGCCACAATATACACAATAGTTTTCTTTTTACTGTCTCTTTTCTACTGAATCGCATACTCACTACTCAGATGATAAAATAACAAGTAGTGTTGTATTGTGTTTTTATATTTCTGTAACAGTTCTGTAATGGTTTGCCCCTTCACCCCCCCATTTTCTCCCAATGGTTCCACCCCAAGCTTTCCCACCTTTCCCTCAATGCCAGTCTCCCTGAAAATGCTCAGTCATTCCCCTGTCCCCTCCCTGGTACCCTGTCCATCACTTGGCTCCGCATCCCGCTCTCACAGAATCTTCCACCTTGGGCGACGAGTGAGTAGATGAGGGCCAGGGGTCCCTTCCTTGAACTTCCCCCATTGGTTTATGTATCTGTCTATCCTTCCACCTTCCACTCCCCCAAATCCCCACCATTGGTTAATGGGTGTCCCTTCCCCCTGGTTACCGCCCCGGTGTTTGAGCTGTTGCAAAAGCCTCGAGGGCACTTTCAGCTGTCAGGTACAATGGCATTGAGGGCTCCTCGGAGCATGGATTAAACCTGAGACTTTTTCCCTGGCCTTGAGTGGGCTCCCTTATTGCCTCCTCAGACGCCGCCTCTCCTCTATACAAGGCAGACAGCGAAGCGCTCTGTCTTAGCCGCTCCCTGACTCTCCTCGAGACACAGGGGAGTGCCCCCTGCAGCTGAACATGCCTCTGCCAGGCAGGCGAAGCCAGGGGGCATCAGGGTGGGCACGGCGGCAAAGTAGCATCTTTGTCTCTGGAACTTTAAACCCTTTCTGCCACTATGGTGGGTAATTCCTTTGTCCTGTGACATCAGGTTCAAACAGACTAACAGGCACAATAATTAAGTAATAGTGCTTGAGAACCAAGCCAAGAACTCTTAAGTAATTTTTGTCCTCTATATATGAATAAACATCTGAGCTTTGCATTTTTCAGTTAAGGCTGGGATAAAGCCCTGAGGTCGCTATATGTTGTTTCTAAATAACAAAATATACCAAACTTTCCTGAAATGCTTTACCATCACTGTACTCTTTTAAATAGACATATTACAAAGAAAATTATTCTGACTTTTTTTTCCCAAGAAAATGGTTAGAAAAGGTCAATTATACCTTGTTTAGGCTGGTTGGTAAGGGAAATCCAAGTAACATCTGTCTCCAGGTGGTGATAGAAACCAAAAAAAAAAATGAAGCACTTGGAGAAAGAAGCAGATTTCTTCAAAGTTCTGTACTTGATCCATAGGGACAAACTAGAATAGAAAAGTAAGTGCTGTAACATTCTTATCTAACATACTTATCCTTAAGAGGCTGCATTTTGCATGTTTTTGAAATGTGAAGGAGTTTTTTTCTCTTATTTGAAGGCACAATGTTGCCAAAACAGGTACTGTCAAATTAATTGAGTACAATGCTTGCTAGTTGTGATGTCCAGAGGGATCTCCAAAATTTATTTAAAGGCGTAATCATTGGGAGATTGCCAAGGTCTCAAAACATTTTTCTTCTTAACCTCATAAGCAATTGTCATCTCATGTCTTATTTTTTAGCTACAGTTTGCTATTTCATAGAGGAAGTGATTAGTGATATCATGCATCATTAACTGTGTGGCTGAAGTTTAAGCCTCAGACATAGTGAGCCAAATTAATTTTTAGTGTAGAACTACAGACTTTAGCATTTTACTTGTGGAGCCAGCAGAGGCTGAAATCGTAGAGAAAGTATTGATTTTAGATCCCCCAAGAATGGAGTGTCTCATGTAATTCTACTGTTATCTCCTGCTGATTCACCAGAAATGGCTTTCAGGGAGTTCAGCCTTTTTGGCAGAAGACACTTTTTGATTTAGTGGTAATAACATACATAGGTATTTATAATATGCCTGGAACTGTATTACCTTAATGCTTGAATAAATCACTAGCTAGAATTTTCTCTTTCTTTTCCTATTTTGTAGTACAAAGCAAATTAAGATACTTGGGTGCAAATGAAAGCAATCAAGATAAGTATTGTGCTAATACTGGGCAAAATGACTTTGTGATTTTTTTTTTTAATACACATTTTTCTAATCTGAAATTTAAGGATTTCCTGCCAAAGGACAATGAATCTTCAAAATAGTTTGGCTTTGTCATTGTTCCAATTTTTCTGCTCTTCTTTGAACTTCTATTTTAAATTAAAAACTTAAAACTGACTTGTTAGGTCACTGTTGGTTGAACCACAGTATTTATTATTGAGAGGAGTCAGATGAATACAATGACCTGGAGATTTGATAGTTCCTGAGTTTTCAGTAAAAGATCCTCAGACTCTTGAAACTTTGTTTGGAAGCCAGCTCCTGTAAATTTTTCTATAGACTTATGTTTGTAGTGTAGAGAACCAGGGAAAACAGATTGAATCATTATTATGTGTGACCATCATTTCATTTTTTTTTTCTTGGTTGGACCCATTATTACTCACTCCCATAAATTAACTCAGGGGGCAGTTCCCAGCTGACTTCTTTTCTTTGAACAAAACTCCTTTAAGCTCCTTGACACTCATTGATGAAATAGCTTACTCTCTGCCATAATGTCCTTGATTTTAATGATACATTATTGGTACTTTCTCATTAATGATACCTCTATTACACCTCTCTATACTTTCTCTTTATTATTTTGTTATACCCTTAAGTCACAGCCAATGTTAAGATAAGATCCCAAGGCTTCAATTTGAATAATACCTCTAAAGCCAATTTCAGTAGCCCCAGATAAGTCAGAAGACTCTCACTCAATGAGTTTAGCATAGTGCAGGAAATTGGTATTTATCAATTTAGCAATTGATTATAAAGATTAAAATATAAATAAGGAAAAGCTATAGCTTCAAAGAAATTTGGCTTAATTAAAATAAAGCATTTCAGTTTTATTTTACTAAAAGTCCAATGATTCAGATTATCTTCTCATAAGTATCAACCTTACTGGGGAACTTTCTGATAAGCTACACTTTGGTTACATTATTGGCAAAGCAAATATTGAATTGATAACCAAATTTTAAGTTGATATTCAAGTTTTACACCTAATCCTATGAAATATTTCATTCAAATATTATTAGAATGGAACAGAATTAAATATTTTTAAATTAAATTTCAGCTTTTTTTTTTTATCCTCAACATATTCACTTATCAAGTTTTTTCAGAGATAGTTGCTTTTTTCCTATAACTTCATTTATGTTTTCCTATACAGAGATAAAAGTATTTTAAATGTTTATGCAGTCAAATGTTTATCCACTTCCTGTGAATGCTTCTTTTCACATAAAATAATGAATTAACTGCACACCCTGATGTTTCTGTTAATGAGGTACAAAACCCAAGTAGAATCAGAAATTTTTCTTAACAAAAAAAATGCACACAATTTTACTGTCATCATTATTACATCAAATATTACTTACACTGTACATTCTGTCTAATAGAAACAAAAACATCTTCAGTATTTTTCAAACAAAGGTCTTTACGCAGGAGAGCCTATAACCAGGAGCAAATTTGCACAGCCCCAAGCATGGGGGGAGGACAGTTTGAGATGTAGAAGTGAAGGGAGATGATGTCGTCTCCCAGCACCCCAGCCTACCTGTAAGTTATATTTGTACTCATTTTCCAAACCAGAGTAGGAAGTATCATTCATAACATCCTGGGTCATGGATGTTTAAGAAAAAAAATAATTAATTGAATTAGAGAGAGACAAATTCTGGACAAACTGGGAACCATTGGGAAAGCAAGAATGAAGAAGAAGGAAAAAAGAACAATTTGAAAGAGTAACTTGGAACTGGTGATTTGTTAACTAACACAAAAAAGAGCTTTCGGTTGACTGACATTTTGTTTTGCACAGGGGTGATAATGTATTAAGATTTTATTTTGGGAGCCCTAAAATTTGAGAACCTTTATAGAACTTGCATGTTTTAAGGTGATACAAGGATACAGAGCTGTTAAGTAACTTCAGGCAGTGGGGCACAAGTTACCTTTAAATCTCTGTATCTGCCATGGAGGATTAGTCCCAACCTTACATATCTGCCAGGGTCACACATCTCTAACATCTTCTAGTCCTCCTCTGTGTGCCCCATATTCCCTTGTTTTCCCAGTGGAAGCCAGTCTAACCACTAATCTAATAATGAAGTAGAGACTCTATAAATGTAACTGAGATTTTAACTGGCCAGGGAAAAACCTGTGCAGAGGTGACAAGTTTCTTTTTAACAGGGCTCATTTGTGGAAGCTCCACAGACATGCCCTGTGGATTCTGCAGCTGATGATATATATGTATCTTTACTTGCTGAAAGCATATCTACCAGTACTTAAGAGGATTATTTGCTTGCTCCCTATAAACCTTCCAAGTAGATTTTAGCCTCTTAGGAAACATTAGGAACTGAGGTTTGAAGATGGAAATGAAGACTTTCAAATATAAAAGTCTATGGAGTATATTTGAAAAGTAAATGCAAATGTGTTTCCCATGCCTGATTTTGTGTCATCATGTAGTGCATGCAATTAGAGTTTTCAAATGGATTAAGTGCATCTTCTCAAATAACTTTCCTGAGAAGTTATCATTTTAATTTTTGCTCACTGGAAGTTATCATCAGACACTTGTTAGTAAATTGATATACTGAGGTCAGGGAAAAAGAAAACGTGATGTAGAGAAAAGCAACCCAAATCTGAACATCTCAAAAGCTCTTTCAATATGAAAAGCCCTCTGATACAATTTTTTTTAAAGAGACTTGGGAAATATCTGCAAACAGTTGCAGTGTAAAAGCTGAAGTTGTCACCTATTTACCCAATCTGTGTAATGTTAAGAGCAAGCTTCTGAGTAAGAACTTTAAGGACAGACTAGGTTCAAAACTGTCACATCATATATATTATGTTTTCAAATCCAGTCTGTTCTCCTTACAGTTACTCATGTCATGTGAATATTCAAGTTCCAGCTAATAATGGTCCATGACGATTTTTGCATCTGCCTGCTGGCATGACATTGTTCTGTTTTTAGAGGTCTACAGCAGCTGGAGAGAAAAAAAAAAAAAAAAAAAAAAGAAAGGACAATCTTAAAAGCACAAGACAAATCTGTAAGCATAAAATATGTCCATAGTGCACCCAGTAAAATATTTCTAGAAGGATGTCTTTGGAACTGTTTCCTTTTCTTAGCTTAAAAATGATTAAAAATTCATATTAAAAACACTTAAAATTCAGTTACAGCCCAGCTAGATCTGCACAGCTGCTCTTTACTTTTGTCTGCCCCGGTCAGCTCCCGAATGCCCGGCTTGGGCGTCTCAGCTTTTCGACGGGGCCGGGGCTCGCCGCAGTCTCCGGGCACTTTTGCTGTCGCGCTCCGGGGTGGGCTGTTGGCCGCGCTTTGGCGTCGGCTTGAGGGAAGAAACAAAGAGGCAGGGAATTCGTCCAAATCCGTCCGCGTGGCGGCTGGATGCTTTATTGGCTGCGAGAGCTGCGATGGAAAAGCTGCAGCCGATCCCAGCTTCGCATGGATGCAAATGGCCTCGAGCATGCCGAGGAGTGGGATCAAATACGGAAGGGACAGGGCGGACGGGGAGTTCTCCTGCCCAATGGGTACAGACATCGCGGTGATGACGTGTACTACAGCGACCAATGGGAACACGGCAGGGGCGGACACGAGACTTTGGGGTGAGTGGGACCGCGAGAACGGGGAGACGGGCACGGAAACCACAGGAGTAGGGAAAAACTCGGGGGATGCATGAGGGTACAGAGAACTGGAAAACTAACAAAGAAAAAACCCATAATGTGAACCCAAACCTGGGATGCAACAGATCTGTGTAGCACAGGCTTTGAGACTGGCTAGATATTAACCTAAGGAGCAGCTACAATGAAAAAAAAAAAATTCCATGGATGCTTCTAAATTCTGCTTTTTGGTGCTTTTTCTTGTGTCTTCCTACCCCGAGACCACAGTTTATCTGGTCCTTTTCTGGAGAAGGAAAAGACTAGGGGTAGCTGGGAACCAACATCTTCCTCCTCCATTGCTCCTTCCCATAGTCATAGCTTAGGTGAACTGGTCCAAAAGAGAAAAAAAGGCCTGCCATCACCTAGTCATTTTAAACTGAATGAATTCTCACAATAAAGGAATCACTTTTCCTTTCTCACATGCTGATTTTCTTTCAGTCTTGCTGATTTACGTATCTCTCATCAAGTTATTAAACACCATAATAAATTTTCTTGTATGGTGAAGATGTATTATTAACTAGAGAGGAAGAGAATCTCTCTTTTCTAATTGGTGCTGTAAAATATAGTAAACAGGATGATGCAATAAACTTTCTTTGTGAGAGAAAGACCTTCTTTATGAATAATGCATTAGGCTTTATTTTAAACATGGATTTTATTTGCTTATTATTAACTTACTGCATTTGACACTACTTTTGCATTTACACACCCCTTCTCCCCCTGGGAATGTCTTCTAATAAGGCATTTCATAAAATCTATGATTTCTCTCTTTTTTTCCCCTTAAGAAGTTCTAGATGCAAGGCAAATGCTTTGTTATTGCAGGAGTAGCTTGTTTACATCCCCTGAGTGGGAACTGCTTTCTATGGAACATTTTAAATTCATTTGTATCTATATCAAAGATTGCCTCATTGTTAAAACTTTGTGCCGAACTTGTAAAAAATATTCCTGTGTATAATATTTGCTTTTTTTCTGGCATCTCTCTAGAGATTTTAAGGTGTATATGGCCATTTATGTACACAATTGTAATAAAGGGGGCATGGAGGGGGGAGGTTCTTTTCACACTTGTGCTTTTGAAAATATCTCTTGTTATTTATTTTTTTTCAGTAGTGCATGGCTGTACTTGAGCCTTTGACACTATTGAGCTGACCACTGTTAGGCTTGTCTGTGCTTTCATGGAATCATAGAATGGCCTGGGTTGTAAGGGACCTTAAAGATCATCTCATTTGAACCCCTGCCATGGGCAGGGACAATTTTCACTAGTCCAGGTTGCTCAAAGACCCATCCAACCTGGCCTTGAATACTTCCAGGGTTAGGGCAGCAACAGCTTCTTTAGGCAACCTGTGCCAGGGCCTCACTGCCCTCAGAGTAAAGAATTTCTTCCTAATACCTATTCTAAACTCACTCTCTGACAGTTTGAAGCCATTCACCTTTGTCCTGTCACTCCAGGTCCTTCTAAATAGGCTCCCTTCAGGTACTGGAAGGCTGCAATTTTCTTGGATGAATCATCTCAATTCTCTCAGCCATTTGTCTGTTTGTTACTCTGTGAGCAGTTCAGTCATTGCTGGATATTACTGTCCTTATGTGATGTGGAGGTGGGATATGCTCCCTCCACTTTACAGATGTAACTTTTATGAAGGCTACAGAGGTGTATGGTTGAGACAGACACTGAAATCCTTCTCAGAAATTTCCAAATCTGCAATGATGGCAGAATGGCCTCCATTTAAGTATATGATCAGTCTTTTATGATATATCATAAGAATATATGGTATGTATATGAGAAATAGGGAGCTTCCTTCTGTTGACATCATGCTATTTACTGCTTGGAAGGAGCCAACCTACCAATCCATCAAATATGTATCACGTTTAGGAACACTTTTCTTCCAAGTTGTTATTTCCTGTTAGACTGTGATTATCAGTGTTTTAGGCCTTCTGACTTTCTCCATCAAAATATTCAATATTCCTCCTTTAGCAGCTGTAGTCTACCTGACAGCTTCAGCTGTTCCTAAATAAAGAGAACCCAAGTGTCCCAGTAACGGCCGTGGTACAACTGTAACTGTTTACCAGTGTTTCAGCCTTTTTTTCTTACTGCCAATGTACAGGATTGATCATATGTTCATCTATTCTGTCAAATACCAGTTACATAGTTCTATGACTAAGTTAATTTGTTTGAATTCCTCCATATCTGGATTTTTCCATGTGTTCTTTGCCAAGTATTTTCATCACCAGCCCTGTAATGAAAATGTGAATGTGGCAAATAAACACAGATAAATTTAATGAGAAAACAGGAAAATCAAAACCCTGGGTCAGGAAACAGATGTAATAATAAATAAATAATTTCATCAATTTCATTAACATATTTCAGTGATTAGTACAGTATTTGAGTGTATTGCTTTTCATGGAAGACTTGTGTTAGGTCTGACTTTGCAGCTATTGGCATGAAAAATTAAAAAAAAATGCTCATTGCATTTGTGAAGCATACTGCTTACAGCTCAGCAGCACTGGATGTAACATGGATTGAAAGATCCAAGTGCATTGGAAATGTCTTTCTGTGTTTTGCACTGGCTTCCCAATTGGCACACAACCCAGCTTACTTAAAGAAAATTACATTCATCTGTCTCTGAAGCAAGCTGCCCTTGGTATTCTTATGTCTATGAAGTAAACATGCTCTTCTGGGACACAACAGATGTTGTATCATGCTCTAAGAGTGATTCCATTACTCCACTGTTTGTTAAGGCAACATTAAGGTCTTTAGTTCAGATATTGATGTTGTCTAAAAGAGATGGGGCTAGTATGTGTGTCTGAAACACAGATAGACAGCTGTGGAGCCAACCACGGATTGCTGATAAAAACAGCCAAGGATTATTGGTAATAAAATGTGAGAAATGATGTGTCTGGAGCAGAGGCCATATGGAGGTGAGGCGGCACTTTTCTGGGACAAACGTCTTTATTCTTGCTCCTGGAGATAAGCACAACACAGCATAGCTCAAGAGTGAGGTTGAAAAGTATGCATGGACTATATGGGGTGAACAAGACCAACAGAGACCCTGAAACCTCCAACCACTCTCCAGAAAGGTCTGGAAGAATGGACTGTGTGTGAGAACTAATTTGCACTGAAAGTGAGAACTCATCTCCAGGGTGGGAAGAATTCATCTATAACAAGGTAGCCCATCAAGCCCAGTGTACTTGCCCAGTGCATGCACTCCAGGACCTTGGACATCCCAGCTAGATCAACTTTGGAGCCAGAACTAGTGGTCTTTCCCTCTGTTTCTTTGTCTACTTCTTACTCTCTCCCCCTCTTTAATTCATCTCTCTCATTCTCCCTGCTGTCACCCAAACCATTACCCCAACCCATTACCCAAAACTCACTTCCATGTGTTTATATGGGCACTCAGGGACTAACATTCCTATTTCCATGCCAATTCTGTAATTTACTGGTAAAACTTCGTAAGCTTTTGAGGACACTGTGTCTTTTGTTGTTCCTTTTGACCACAAGGACCTACAAATCTCAGGTGTTCCCCTCATTAGGGATGGGACATTGCAGATGTCTGCTTGGTCCTTTGAGCTTGGCATCTGTGTGTGTCAGGCTGATAAAGAGCTGACTGTCTTTAAGCAGAGTGACTCCTTAAAGGTGGCAGCTTGGCAAACCTTATTTGCTCCTATGAAAAGTTAATTACCTGCCAAATCATTGTTTACTGTGTGGGATCAGCATACCCTCATAAAAATGAGATGGCAAAATTGATTATATTTCTTTGCTTAATTTTGAATTCTTCATAATTATTTTCTTATATTTTAATTCAAATGAACAGAAATCCTAAATTTAATTTAAGAAGGAAACTATATATTATATATAGCCATCTTCCTGCTGTTGTGTTCCTGCTAATTTCTATTTACTGAGTGACTTTCTCACCCATCTATAAACTTCATCTCTCTCTCTCTTTGATTTCAAATACCTTGCTTTATGTTTTGTTCTGTATTTTTGCCCTTTTGGGGAAGATTGGACCCTTAAGTACATCAATTTGATAAGCAGGATTGTAACCCTGGAGAAAACAGGAGTACTGGATACCAGTCTATGGCAGTATATGTTTTCTTGGCTTTCCAGACTAGAAATTGTACAAAGACAAATAAGATACATACTGATAATCAGTTTCTAAAATCAAAACATGAGAACAAAGAAAACCCTGAATTTTAGTTTAAAGGTCTGGGGGTTTTTATTAATTTCTATTTTCCTTTCTTATAGATTAGAGTAAAAAGAGAAAAAAAGAAGGAAGAAAAGAGAAGGCGAAAAAGAGCAAGTAAGGGCAGGGGAGAGGGTTTGTTTCCAGACAGGAAGAGATCCCATTTAGTGGGATCTTCTCTCCTAAATTCATGTAGCTCTCTGATGACAATGAGAGAGTTAGCAATGCTTAGTGATTATTTCTCAATAACCCAGGTTGGAAACAAACAGGCTAAATTTCATTTTCAAATCCCTGAATTGATTAAGGCATGCAACTTGTTGGTTGTTTTTGTTTTTTTTTCTTAAAATCCAAAAATAGCAGTAATTATGCATTTAATTCCCTAAATGCAGTCTTTAGAGTGTACCTTAGGAAATGCATGTTTTGTATAATATATTTGCTAGAAAGTTGTCATTGCAATTATGAACATAGTTTTTATCACTGCAGAATATATAGCTGCTTTGTTCTTTGTGTATCTGTGCCCAAAGTTCATAGGCACAGCAGCACCTTACACACTGGTTATATGAAACACAATATTATTCTGACACACAGCACTCAACAAAAAGAGAATTCATTAACCTTGCAGTGATACTTGGGAAAAGATAATACTTCTTGGTCTAACATTTGATAATATAAAAACATTTCTGATTCTATTTTTAGAGGGCTGTTAGCTTTGAGTAACTTGTTTATGTAGTGATTTGCACACACACTTGCTCTCAGACATGTATTTTAGAGTAAAATCCACCAACAGAAAAACACTGAAAGGTTTATAATCGTACCTATCTGAAAGCATATGAATGGAGACACAGAAAGGTCACAACATGCCCAAGATTATGCAAGTCCGTCTGAAGAGCAGAAACAGAACTCAACTGGTAACACAGTCAGCCCTGTCTCTCATTTTCTTCCCTGCTGTGTCTCAGCTGTCCAAATATTTTAGCTAAATTGGCTCCTGGAAGAAACCCGGGGAGCTCAAACTGAATATAAGTTCTGCTGGATATAGAGAAGGCAACTAGTGTGAGGAACAAGCTAAAATTATGGCTTTATTTTCAACAGAGGACAGTCACCTGCTGAATCTTGAGAAAATGTCTTTATTTTTCTGTGCTTCTTTAGAAAGCAAAACAAAGCATCCAGAGGAATACTCTTCTCAGCTCTCAGTGGAGTGGTGGAGCTTTGTTTGCTGTTTATCTGATAAGTCCGTGGCTGGAGCAGCACTAAAAATGTCCCCGAAATAATCAAGAAAGACAAAATCCCTCTGCCTTGTGTTACACTCCCTCTTCTCAGAAGTCAGAGCTCTTTATTCATGCTGGCAGTAAGCCCTGGGAAAATGGATGTTCCACTGCAGCATCACAGGAAAGCTGCTATCATCATCTCCAGGAACAGCCGTGCATCCCAGCACTCCTGTTTCTGGTAGCTGCCCTGGGAGACACAGGGTCTGAAAAGTTTCTCTTCTGCAGGGGCAGTTGTTCTTTGCTTGTCTCTTAATCTACCTTCCCACCGCTTTCTATCTTTGAGGGAAAGAAACTGAGTTTTTTTTTCTCCCAGTTTTGTCAGGGATGTCTGCAGCTGGAGACTTGTCCATGTCCACCAGTGCAAATTCTGAGAATTTTCTTTTTCAAAAAAAAGTCTTACCTGTGCTTACCAAGGTCATCAAGCATTTTGCAGTGAGCTTCACATGGACCAACACCTGATTTCCAGCCCAAAAGAGAGGTGAGGCAGGAGTGCTCACTTTTGTCTGCACCCAGCAGTCTTGCTTCCAGAGGTCACTAATCCATCCTTGCAGGAGCCTGCAGTTTTTCTCAAACTAAAATAAAAACTGGTGAGAAAAAGGAGCATGGGGTGTGGTCCTCTGGCAGGATACAGTAAGGAAACTCTTTGATATGTGCCTCGACTCAGCAAGTGTTCCCATGTGCTGCAGTTTGGGAGTAAAAATAGTGAATAATCTAAGAGAGAAAATACAGGAAAAATCTATAGAGTGAATTCATTGGGTAAAAAATTTATGACTTAAGATGTGGGTATGAATTTTGAACACTGAACACTTTTCATTCTTTTTTCTGTATCTATGAGGCCACCTTCTTGCATGTTTTCTGTTATGATTTTCTGTTATGATTTTCTGTTGAAAAGATAAGATTAAATTAGTAGTCCTTGCTAGTTGTGCTGGTGAGTAAGAAAATGATTCTTAGGTCTGAAATCAGACTTCATTTGTTAATTTTGTAATTTAGATAATTTGATACAATTCTGAATGCTAAAACAGGTAAAAAAGGTGATAATACTGGTGATGAATTAGCAGTAATTTAGTCTTCTCCAAAGGTGATAGGCTGTAATGAAAATGAAATAGTACGAACTGCCATGGTAGGGTTAAAATAACATTAATAAATATTAAATAGAATAAGTAGAGATATCATAGTTTGACTACAACAGCAAGGACAGTACTATAAATAGAGAAAGCCAAGAAGTCAAAATGCTGATAATATATCAGAGCTCTATAAATTGTTGTACTCAATGAATAGATTGATTTGCTAAATAAAATACTATTATTACATCATCCTTGCTTTATCTTTGATATCTCTTCTTCTGTCTTAGAAATTAATTGCTATCTTGTGTTAAGATTTTTAATGTCATCGGCAAATGTAATTTGTCATTGCAAAGACTGAGGAGGTCTAGTAACAGCTTTCTTGAGAAATGTTTTTATTTTTTTAGTGCAAAAGAATCTTTCACAACTATGTTTTGTGAAGGGCCATGAGCTTCTCATACAACTTTGATGACTACAAAATTATTCTTTTAAAGCTCTTGTCATGTTGTGAAATAGTAATGCATGAGGTAAGCAATGATCTGTAGGCTGTAGATAAAGACTGGTGATATGCAGGTAATGACAATGTTAAACAGCTGCACTATCCTATCAAACAGAGTCATACAACTGCAATTATTCTTGCAGTCATGTTGGCATATGCATTCATTACATGGTTATTATATGGGTTTGACATCCACACAAGGTCTGTATTGGTGTTCTTTGAGTGCTACTGAAAGCAAAACTGAATGTAATAAGATGTGGACAGTAGAATTAAATCTTCAGAGAGGAGGAGAAGGAGGTTCATCAACATTTCTGTTCATTTAACTGGCACCTAGGACAAAGAAAACAGATCAAAGGCTCTAAGAACTTATAACTCCAGGAGGGAATGTAGCTGCAGCCGGAAATTCAGGAGGAAGCTTTTTTGTTTTTCCCATCTTTGTGGAGGAGGTTATTGTTGTTTGGTTTTGTTGGTTTGATTTTGTTTCTTTTCTATTTATCAATTGGAAAAAATTCTAATGGTTTTGTTTCCCATTCCAAGGCAGAATGAGTGACTTAAACAATCTGACTGAATTCCATTTTCTACGTAAGAAAAAAACCCAGTCATTGAGGTTATGGTTTTCCTCAGAGCCAGTTACTGTTGTTTTAATACACTCCCACAGAAACTGTAAAGGGTAAGTAAATTCTCTATCTCACATAGATTTAATTGGCAAATCAAACCAGGCTGTACAGATTGTCACATTAAGTTATATTCTGGATTAAGATTCCCTTGCATAATTAGACATTTGTATATTTTACATTTTTAAGGCTGAGTTTTCATAGAAGTCAACACTTTTTTGGCATCTGAGTGGGAGGTGAGGTTTCACAAGGGACCTGGAATATACTCACTGAAATGAACTCAATAAAGCCTTGAAATCATACGTTTTACTTGAGGGTGGTGAGGCAATTTTAACAATAGAGATAACAAAGGAAATACATGTAGTTTTCTAGCTCAGAACCTTAATAATAATAACAAATCATATATTATTATACTGCTGTGTGCCTGTATAAAAATAGATGTGCCTAGGTTTTCAGACACATGGGGCTTGAAACACCATGAAAACCTTCTCAATATGAATGAAACATAGGAAATTAATATTAGATATTTGGGTAAATAGCATATTTTAAAATATTTGCAGAAAGTTTTACCAAGTATTGAAGCTAAAGGACAAAGCATTACCTAAAATAGACCTTGTGTTTTATGACAAAGCATGCAATTAATACAGTTCAGTCCTCCTTTGCCATAAGGTTCAACATACTTTAAGTTTCTAGTGGAAGGTACCATGGCCTGATGATAACAGTAATTTGGGAGAACTGGTCATAATGCCCATTGAGTAGCGATGTAAGCAGAATTTGCAGTCACAAACCATTCACAAGGAGTACAACGATTTCAGAACTGTCAGCCTGAGAGGAGCACGGCTGAGGGAGGAGGCGATGAACTGCATTCGGCTCTTCAGGGTTTGCTACTGTCACATCATTATGTACTGCCAGTCACCTAACCCTCGTCATTATTCTGCTTGCTAAGTTATTGAGGTAAGAAGGTTTGCAGCTAGTGCAAGAGGACTTTTCATGACAAAGGGATGGTGTGTCTCGTGATAGTATGGGGTTTTTTACTTAACAGCAGGAGCAGGCATTTTATTAAAACCTTGTGCAAGAGCTAATCCATTTACTCAAATGCTTTCAAAATAGCAAGAAATAAAGGCCATAAATGAATCAAATTTCTATGTGGCTAAGAAAGGTGTTTTATTTTCAGTGTTCTGCTCTTCATAAAGCTTGCTAATACAGATTTTATAATTTATTTGTCTTTTTATTATTTATTTGTCTGTTTTTTAATAATTTATTTGTCTGTTTGCATGTTTTTTCAAACTTACCTGTTTCAACAGAATAAGATACCACAATCACTAATAAATAGTTTATGAATCAAATTTCACAAGGACTGTGCAAACCAGCTCCTATTGACTCGGGAAGCTGCATACACCCAGCTCCCCTGACCCTCCCCCATACCTAACTGTGTCTGTAAAATGAGCTAACTTTCCAGAGGCTGACATAATGAGTAAGCTATTAATATTAAATGCAGATAGGAGAATGTGTAAATCAGCCTAGATACCAGATTTTGCTAAGGGAGGTAACAGAAAATCTTCAGTCTGGTATTTCTTTAAATGCACCTTCTTGGTTTAGTAGATAAGGCACTGCACAAAGTACTTCAGAGATACAGTAGAATAACTGAGGTGCAGAAGTTAAGTACTTTGGTTTTGATATGTTGAAAGAGTTCCAAATAGTGATAGTAATGCTTTTGCTTGTCCCTTTTAATCTCTGTGCACACTGTCAAAAGCTGAAGATCATTGTTTTCCTATGACAGAGAATTAGATAAAGCTGAGCCAAATACAGCCTCTATACAGAATATTTTTCATGGTCTTTACTGTGTCTCTGGCTTCTAGTCCATGCTGTGCTTGCAGAAGGGTTTCCCAGACTATTTCACATGCAGATGAATAATTTTCCTCTATTTCTCTAATTCATTGCTCAAATAATTCTCCAAGCACTGTCCAGAACTAGCACTGTCTATAGTAACACTCATCCCCCAAAGATGAACAGATTAAAAATCAAAAGTGCAAATTAATTCAATGATGTAGCACGGTGCTATTAAGCACTTATAGCATTTTCTACTTTTTTTTTTTTTTTAAGTGGGTATTAATTTATCACAGAAAGCTGAATCATTTACCTTGAATGGTGTGAAGACTTCTGTGAAGAGCTTGTGTTGTTTCAGTAGAGCTAAATCAAGGAACAAAGTTACACAGAGAATCACAGAATCACAGCAGAGTTTGGGTAGGAAGGGATCTTAAAATTACTCTTGTTCTAACCCCTTTCCCTGGGCAAGGACACCTTCTACTAGACTGAGTTGCTCAGAGCTATACCCAACCTGGCCTGGACATGTACCTAAGTTTTCACCGTCCTAAATTTACACTGGATATAGACTTCCATATTGAATTTTTTCCACATGAACAGGTGTGTTGAGTTGCTGATAAGTTCTTGAATATAAAAGACCAAAATTTTGTCTCCTTACAAACAGCCCAACTACTTTCTGTAGGGAAGAAGAGACTAGTTACAGAGCTCAGTAACTACATTACTCCTGAATTTCAGTTCCTCATTTTGTAAGTCAGAAAATTTACCTCTTGATGCTGTTGTTTGAAAAAGTTACTTGATATATTTGTTTATTTATATGAAGGTGATATATAAGTAAGCCAAAGTCTGTATGTTTCCTTGGTCTGATTTTGATAAGATGAGTAATTCTGGAAAGTTTTGTCATGAGCAAGAGAAGGAGGAGCTCACAAAGGGCAGTCCTCTGCCCTCTTGGTTCCCTCTGTGATTTATCCTCTCCTGAGATCCATGGGAAACAGCTGCAGACATTGCTGATGTTGCACTGTCTTAGGAACCTGATCACTTCACCTAGGAACAGACCCTGTCACCATGTTTTCAAACAATTTCCTGCTGAAAATAAATCGACTGTTTCCTAAGCTTCACACCACAAACACTATTACAGCTGGAATGAAGGACAACTTTGCATTGCACAGATAATTAAATATTTTATCCCAAGGCAAATCTTCGTGTCACCCTCCTTCTACAATTCAAGGTGGTTTTGTGACCTTTATAGCTCTTGATAGACCCCAGCAGTATTATTGCAGCTGAGAAAAGCTGGAAGTAAGCTCAGCTCTGTCTCTATTTGAGTGTGCCATTCTGAAGACTCTCTCTGGAATCTGCCTCCTTTGGCTGTATAGCAGAACTCAAGTCTAGTGACCTCCTGATAAAAGAAGCCCTAAATATTAAAAAAAAAAAAAAAAAGCAGATACATCTGCTTTTTCTTCAGATGTTTTCCTGCTCAATTCTTGACCATAATAAAAGAGCCCAGAGCTGACATTCATATAAATACAAAGGGCCTCCTCCTTTTGGATTATTTATTTTGCATGTCTTTTCAAAACTTACCAGTTTCAACAGAATAAGATACCACAAACTATTCTAGTTTAGCTGCACAAGATAATGTTAATTGACTTGTTTTCCCAGCTGCTTTGTATTTTTTTTCCAGTGGCTGGATGTATTTTTTATACTGTTTTCCCACATTAGCATGTATATTTTTATATATTGCATTTGTGCAAATCAGAATATCTGTTTTAAAAAGCACTAGAGGGGGCATGCTTCTCCTTTCCCTGAGATTGGATTAGTGAATACTACATGTCAGTAACTAATGAATGATCAAGTTATTTCATTATTCTTAGAATTTTTACTATTTTTTTGTATTTTTTCTCCAAGTTTATAATATGTATTGCAAGAACTTCAGAGGAAAAAAAAACCAAAAAACCAGAGACTATCACAGCAAAGTTTATAGTAAATATCTGTAATATAGGCACTTTAAAAGATATACATCAAAGGGAGATAATACCATCTAAATCTTGGGACCTAAATGAGCTCTAATTCAAACTGTTAAACTGTCAACTGCTTTGTGGCCTGAAGTTTGTATGCATGAAATGTTTTAAGGCTATTGAAAAAGGTCACAGTCCTTAAAAAAGAAAAAACAAACCAAACATCAGATTTACCTCCTCCTTAGAAAAGTAAAAGGATGATAAAGAGGGTTTCTTCTGTCCTTGGAGCTTTGGAACAGCTCTAAGGATACAGCACATTTAGAGTAATAAGATCCTGAAGTTTTTATACAGTCAGATCACCTCCTGCCTTTGACAATGGTCCCTGAAAAGCTACTTCAGCTTCCTCTGAGTCAGTGGAAAACCTTCTAGTGATTTCAAGAGAATTGGATGAGCTTTTAAATGCAGTTATCCAGCTGCACAATTAACAGCCAGAAAAGCACATTCTATAAATTATTTTGCTATTTAGGGATACATTTAGCATGTCCTAGCAATATCAATTAACCGGGAGAAGAATGACTCATCCAAGCCTTCTGCAAATCCATTAAGTCAATATCTGACTCACTTTTTGTGGTATGAAAAATGGTCTCTTTGCTAAACTCACTCTCGATTTTTATCAGATCATCCCAACTGTATTAAATTGAACTGCAATCAAGGCAAAAAAAAAATTGTGTCCAGAAAGTGCCAAGTTACAGTAGGAAAATAACAGGGATTTATCTGACATGCTAGTAGGTTTTGCCATTTGGCTGAAGATGTCTTGGCCCTAAGTGGTGTGGGAGCTTTAAAAATCTTTTTTTTTGCCATAATTTTTAAAATATGGATATGAAGAATCAACTACTCCCTTCCTTGTGGAAGCAATCTTTACAGATTTGAAAACAGACACAATTTTTTTTTCTCTCCTTCCTGTTAACTAAAGAACCCATTTCAGGCATTATTTGTTAGTAATAACTTTCTGGTTTCCTTTGAATAAATTCTAATGGGTGTACTTTTTCTCATCCTCTGGAGTCTAAAAGTCTACAATGATTTTATCTACTCCAATTCTACTTTGTGCTGTGAGATCCTATCAATGCAAAATAAAGGAGTATTAATAAAAAATTACATATCTGATAACCTGTGCTCTTTTTTATTGTCCCTAGTTTGTCTTTTCCCAAGCAGCCTGAAACTGCTGGTGATTAATTGCAGCCATAAATCCTTAGCTTCTCTCCTAGAAAGCAGTCAGCTGACACCTTGTACTCAAGTACCACATTCTTTCAGCCAAACACAATTTTGTTTTTATTTCTATTATCTTTCCTTTTATTTTCTTTACAGAGCTTTTCTTCAGTTTTCCAAAATCATCTGGAATTCCAGTCCCAATCCCAAAAATGTGCAGCACCTTTGGTGGTGTGTGCTCATGAGATAAGGCTCATTCCACCTTGGTATGGAAAGCAGCGTCCTCTCAAAATGCCACAGAATGGTCTGCAATTGAAGCTGTGGTTTGTATAACATGAAGATGAGGAAATTCATTCTTTTCCTTCAGGCAGTGCAATTTGCCTCCTGTCTGTCTAGCAGCCACAGCATTATTCTCAGTCTGGCCATTAGCTAAACTGTAATAGTGTGTGGTTCTGTAGGCACTTCATTTCTGTCAGAAGCAGAACAGGTATGTGTAGAGTATTATGGGTTTTTATGTGTTTTAATATATTTATACAACTGTATTAATACACAGATTGGTGTCCTGCCATGCATCAGATGCTCCCAGTCCTCTCCAGCTCATTAAAACTCCATAGAAGCCTGCAGCAAAGCATTTTCCTGGGAGCCAGAATGAAGGCGGCATACATCTCAGTCTGGCTACCACTTTATTATTTGGCAAGCAGAGAAATATGAATGTGAGCCATAAACTGATCTGCTAACATTTCTGTGAAAATAACCAACAACTGCTCTGAAACAAATTCTGTTTGTAAACAGGACTTGCTACTATTTGGATGCAGATTATTTCTAGTGCATCCACTCTCCCCCTTTTTATCTGAGCAGTATTTCATTGGTAAAGAGCTGTGAGTGCTGAAACCCACAGCCTACTTTGGCAAAATTTAAATGCCAGACTTTCTGTATGTGATATATTTTTCCTTTTATAATGCAAACCATTAAAACAGAAAATTCACTACTGCACCAGATATCTTCACCTTTAGGTTTATGATAGTTATGGAGGAATGCATCAAAACAAAATGAACTAATGAACAAAATGAACAAATTTATAAAATGAACTATTTTGGTACTCCTAACATATATATTCTATATACACAGAAAAGACCATTAACTCCTGAGCTCTCAATATAAGTCACGTTATAATCATACTAATGTCTTCTTTGTATTGCCACGACTAATCATTAACGCTCCAATTTTGCATCAAAAGGATTAAAGGAATACTTAAAAACTTAAATTGAGACAACTCTCAGAATTTGAAGGATTTGTTTTGTTTTTGTTTTAATAATAAAATAAAAAACTAAAATTTTTCCTTTTGAGAAAAAAATGCAAGAGAAATTATCCCTTTTCCTTTATCATCCTTGGTTTTAAGTGGTGCTCTAAAGATTTCTGGAAAATAATATAATAGTTTCCTTTTCTTTTTATTTTTCTTTTTTTTTTTTTTAATATTGTAATTTTCAAAGATAAGGACATAAAAACTTCTTAGGAAAATGTCTCTAGCAAAGCAAAAATGTTTTAATCTAGTTGGAAGAAAAATCTGGTGCTACGCTTAAGGAATGAGTTCCTTGAGAGAAAGTAGAATTGGACTTCTGTGATTAATGTTTGTTCTGCCCCCTTGTGGTTATGGAGTCCAGTAGGGCTTAGGTAGGGCTGTCAGGGTTTAAATATTCGTGACTAATTAAAAATAAGCTTTCTGTATATTTCAAGTGATGCACTTTTCCCAGGATATATTTAGACCAAGAACCCAAAGAAAAAAATATGAGACTCCTCAAATATGAACAATGGACACATAATGTTTAATATTTAAAGTAGTTTTCCAAAGGAGTATATGAAAAGAAGCTCAGAAATTTTATATATAATCCATAATTTATTTAGAAAGTAATAAAGTGTAATTTCAACTTTAAGAATAGCTTTTCATTGTGGTTTGAATGATACAACTCAGTATCAGGGATACTTTTCTTTCCCAAAAGTTAAAAACAGTTATTGTTGCAGTTTAATGCACCTAAAGTCAAATTTCATAATGTGATCCAGTTATGTTTGTAAGAGTGGACTTCTGTATGCCAAGTATTTATTTATTTATTTAGACAGATTCTGGAATTACTTCACTTAATTTTCAAAAGGTCCTAAAGTTAGTCACAGATGAATTCTTAGATAGCAGGTCAGATTTTTAAACCAGAGATAATATTGTTCCAAGAGTCACCTACTCTACTGTAAATAATGACTTATTGTCATTTAAAGAGTAAGAATTAGCTGGTTTTAAAGATAACTTTTTTTATAGTCTTCTCTGGGTTTTGTTGCACAGAGTAGATAAGGTGATATTACTATTTCATTTGTCTTCAAATTTTCACTAGAAAATATGTTAAAGTGATTTTCTTTTATTGGATGCTTACTGTTCAATTACAGTTTACAGAACCTACCACTAAATAAATTTCTCTAAATTATATTGAAGAAAATAAAGTAAATATTTTTTATTAGTCTTCATTATTTCAAAAAAAACCTGTTGTGTTGCCCCAGAATCCATGTTTTGTTTCAATAAAGCTTTAAAACAACTAAGTTTGGGGTTTTTTTTCTATGTTTCTATGTAAAAGAAATTTCAGTATACACAGAAAGTTAAGCCAAGCCTCTTTCATCTATACCACACATCCACAGGGCATACAATATTAAAATATGCATATGATTTATTTTTTCTAATGAGACATACATATATCTGTGCATTTTTGAATCCAAATCAGGTCCTGATCTGTAGAACTATAAAAGCTACTGTGGTAACAGGACATTATAAAAAGCACTGGATGGACATCACAGTATAGTCTCTAACCTGACTAAGCTCAGACACAGCACAAGGTCTCTGCAAGCCATAAGGTTTTCAGCTGGATTTTTGAGACAAACTTGTCCTTTAGGATCAAGCCCTTTCTCTCTTTTGTCCCCTTCAACCCAAGTTATTAAAACATTGGCTCAATACACTCAAATACAGTTTTTTGGAGCAAACAGTTTCAAATATAATCAAATGGGGGAAAAAATAGTCTGACTAAAAGAGAGCTTTCTGTTGGTGTCATAACCATAAGAAAAGTTACTAAATGATCTATAAAGTCATGCGACTGGATAGTCAAAGTCTTTGTTGGAATGGATAAGGACGTGAGATGCTGAGCTTTTATCACAAAATATACCTCTGATCTTGTGTATTGACTAGGCCTCTCCGTAGTCCTTACTCCAGAAATGGCTTCATGTGGTGACAGCGCCTCTAAAACAACTGACTTTCAAAAAGGGACACTGAAATAACTTATGAAGGCACCTTATGACAATGTGAGGCATTGGGGAGACTTGGAAATGAGTCTTTCTATCTTCTTCTAATGATTTTTTATAAGCTATCTAACATTACTGTGCTTTCATAAAGGTAGGTAGTGATCCAGCAGGATAAACACAACTTGAAGTCACAAGTTCACTGTTAATAGCTTTTATTAGCCCAAATGCTAACAAGATTTTTTGCATAACATCAAAGGAAGTCTGCTACTAATGGAAATAGCACTCATTTTGGCACCAAAATACTCTGTGGGAGGTTATAAAGTACATGCAGAAACAGCACAAAATGTTAGCCTGTCCAAAAAGAAAGTTAATTGTTTAGGAAATGAGGAAATGAGACCTCAACATTTCTGTATCTCATGGAAACTCTGATTTCATATCACAGTATAACACCATGTTTAAGTTTGGAAGGGACCACTGGAGGCCATCTAGTCCAACCCCCCTGCCCATGGAGGTTCCCTAGAGCACGATGCTCAGGTCTATCCAGACATATCCATCATCTGCACCTCACATAACTCATGCCTGTTAAAACAGTGTTCATAGGAATAACTGCAGATAAAACACATTCTTGGGTGACAGACTTAAGGAGACTGGGGACTTGTTGAAATAAGTAGGGGCAAGAAATTTTTTTATAACACAAATACATTTATAATAAGATAATTTGTGTATCAGGGCTATACATGTTAATGATGGTACTTTCTCACAGAAAGTGAGTTGAGGTCATGATGTTTCATAGCCACTGCAACTATTAGGCTTCTGTGAGGGTTATGAATCAGCTGTATGCTTGCTTTTCTACCTGCTCATCTGCCACCATAGAGACAATGATGCCAGGTTTTTACAGGGCATGTAGTTATTTGTACACTTTTGTATTCATATAATCTAATGCATTTCTAATGAACTCTTCACTGCAAAATTGGTGGTTTCTTGAATATGAAAAGAATAAATTCTTGGAATCCCTGCCTGCTTTTCAGACTAAACGGAGACCGTGTGCATTATACATTTGTATTCATGAATATTTAAGCGAATTTGTTCTTGTATTGATTTTGTATGATGCCTTTGGGTGTTCCCTAGCAGGACTCCCTATGTAAACCTGAGTGACTTACAGGGGGGCAGGGCTGGAAAAGTCCATAAATATGCATTTAAATAAGTAAAGGGTCTAGTCAGTATGTCAACATTCCATTTCCTTGCTGTTCTTTCATTCTGTTTCAAAATCTGAATGTTAACCAAATACTAGAGTTCTCTTTTTCATGTTCTTGGGCAGTCTGATCTACTTATAAAGATATTTAATGTTCTGTGCTGCACAAAATGCACATTCTTCTTACTATTTTAAATCCTATTTTCCCAGGAAATGCAATAGATTTTTGACTTTTTTTTTCTTATTCATTAATCTCTTATTTTTATTAAATGTTAATCTTGTAATTAACAACTCTCTGTACAAGTTTTAACAACTCTCTGTACAACAGCAGGTACAATAGACTCTCAATTTTCTTGGCTAGAATGAGGGATTGAAGAGCAGCTTCTTCCTCTACAGTACTGAGATAAAGTCATGTAGCTAGCTTTGTGTTATGCTTTCACTTGGACTATTATCTTGTATTTATATCTCTGTTGTTACATAAAATAATCCAATGTATCCCTATTTGTGAAAAATATGATAGACACACACAATATTACAATACAGGTGTGAGATCACAGGGCATTCCAGGCCCTGCATGTTGTTTCCTTTGGCTAACACAGAGCCTCCATTGATGTGATGGGGGGATCCAGTAAATCATTTTAACAGATGGTAAAAGGGAGGTTTGTGCTCTGTGTCCCTGTATGTGATGAGCACTCAGCTCTGTCTCAGCATCGAAATAACAGATGCTCTAGAAACATCTGGCCAGAAAGAATCAGTGAAACAAAGAAAAGCTGCAGTGTTGTATAGCATTTTGGTTAGTAGGGGCCACAAGTACACAGTAAGTGTGGCCATCAGGACCAGGGCAGTGATTGTCCTCATGTAATCAGCACTGGCGAAGCCATGGGTCAAATCCTGTGTCCAGTTCTGGGCCCCTCACTGCAAGAAGGACATTGAGGTGCTAGAGCATGTCCAGAGAAGGGCAATGGAGCAGGGGAATGGTCTGGAGCACAAGTCTTATGAGGAGCAGCTGAGGAACAGCAGGGCTGGGCTCAGCCTGGAGAGAAGGAGGCTCAGGGGGAACATTATCACACTCTACAATTCCCTGACAGGAGGGTAGTGCCAGGTGGGAGTCTAGCTCTTCTCCCAGACAACCAGCAACAAGACAAGAGGGAATGGCCTTCAGTGTACCAGGGGAGATTCAGGCTGGACATGATGAAGAATTTCCTCAATGAACAAGTAGATAGGCTTTGGAGCACTCTGCCCAGGGAGGTGGTGAAATCACCATCCTTGGAAGTATTCAAGAAATGACTGGACATGGCACTCAGTGCTCTTGTCTGGTTGACAAGGTGGTGATCAGTCAAAGGCTGGACTTGACGATTGCAGAGTTCTTTTCCAGCCTAATTGGTCCAGTGATTTCTAGCGGATGTATTTAAGCACACCATGCTAAAGGCTCTGCAGATTAAATTCAGGTGAACCAAAGGGGATGGTGTGGCAAGCACATTTCTCTGTCTCTCAAGATTTTTATAAAGGTGCACAGAGAGAAATGTGCTTGCCACAGGATGGCTCCTCCAGCTCCACTGGTTGATAACAAAAGTGATGGAAATTATTTTTAGATGTTTGAACTGTCAGTGGTGTCACCACCTACAATATAAACAATCTCTTCTCAAGAATCATACCTGAAAATTTCTGAATTCAACATTCTCTGCAAAATTTTTCTGTGTTACCTTGTTGCAAAGACAAATTACTTTTTCTTCTTGGTATGAAAGATAGTCTTCACTGCTGAATGAAAATATAGATACTTCGAAAAACATAGGATTTTTCATTTTTGCATCTTGCCTAAACTAAAATTACTGAGATGGTTTTTCAATTACATGTTCAAAAGAAAAGCAAGGAGAATCAGAATCAGTCTAAACACTGAGGAAATATGAACTCTTTTTCCTAGAATAATCTCTTGATAATCACATGAGCTTTTCTACAAGGGATAGAAAATGATTCAGTACAAGTCACATGAGTTTGAGCACTAATAACCAAAAACTGTCTTCATTACCAAATTCTTTCCAACCTTCCTTATCCTTGAAATTGGTGTTTTCTAACTATAGTTTTGACAAGCAGAACTTGACATTACAGTATTTTTTGTTGAAAAACTGTCACTTTTACTGAATTTCCTAGGCCTAGGGCCTGGGCCTTGTATTTGTGTCTAAAAGTCAATGATGCAACTGTAGTGAAGTTCTAATTTTCTCAGGTAGCCATGAGAACCACATCCCTTGTTTAAAATCAATTTTCTTCCTAAGATGTGTTTGGAATGAGCTATGTTTGGACTTCCACTTCACATTATGCTGCCTCTAGAAGGTTAATCAAGAGTCACAGCTTATGCCTTACACCCATCACCTCTCCTCAGACTCAGCTACGATCCCTGAATATCCAGTCAGGTCCCAAACTGTGATGATTTCCAAGTATGAGGCTAAACACAACAGCTAAAGCATCTGGTGGCTATTTTAATCCTATATATATAAAGCTAGGACAAAAATTTTCCTTACCTCCTTAGATTCCTATCATCTCCACCACTTACTTAATAAAATTTCCTTACAGAATTTGAGTTATTTCTTTCTTACTTCTTTTCCTTTCCTGTTTCCCTCATGATAGACTGAAAACTGCCCTTACTAAGATCATTAATATATTATCATTTACCATAGCAAAATTGCATTTCAGTGTTTAAACTGTAAATAAGACTCGCCAGAAAAGCTGAGAAGAATGTTTCTCACGTACTTTGTGGTCCAGTGGGCACAGATTGTCATCAGCTGATATCAGTGAATGACTTGGTACATAAAAACTGACTCAGTGCCTAATTGCAAAGTCAGGGTCTTACATCTGAATAGCTTGTGCTATTCAGGATGTAGGATTGTGAAACTCCACTCATTAATTTCCTCAGATGTTGAAATATGTTCACCTTTTACAATGTATTTTAAACTCCATTAAAAAATCAAGTGTTGTGAGTAATAGCCTAGGAAGTACTCTTGTTTTGGCAGGGAAACTAGGAAAATAATCTATTAGGCTTTCTTCATTAGTAACTTCTGTGATTCTGTTAACTGTGGTAATGTGGCTAATTATATAATTTAAAATTAATTAAACCTGTAAACATTCCCTTCTCAAAGTACTTATGTACTCTCTGACAAATTAAACAGTCTACTGAAAATAGAAAATGAACTGACTACTTAAGTAAAATCTACATTTATGTTTTTTTCAATCATTTTACCATTATTTCTTGAAATCAGATGAAAATTAACATGAAAATTTCAGGTTTTGAAAAGAAGACTTTTTTTTTTTTTTTTTTTTTTTTTTCTCTTAATGAAGATTGGGAAGGTTTTGCTGTAGGAGAAGTATTGATGCCTTAAAAAGAAAGGTTAGGTTTTTAGGTTAGATGTCAGCACAGTATCTCAAAATCTAATACAGTATATCGTAATCTAGAGAATTGAGCAGATCATTTCTCTAAGAATCACAAATATATAGGAAACAAAGTTCCTTCCTAGAGAGAGAATTGTATGTGAAGTCTATCTGCAATGAATTTAGATAGACATTATTACCCAGAAAATTCCTATCTTTAGCCCTTTAGAAAGAAATATCTGCTCATATCTTCCCATAGCACTTCCCTTCTCAGTGTTGAAAGAGACAGAGAATAAATTGGGTGCATTAAGAAGCCCATATAATTTTTTTTACCATTTATGCTACCTTCAAACTACCTTTAATTTAGGTTAAAATATGATGAGAGTTGAAATCCAGATGGTTTGTAGGAAAGTTTGTTTCCTGCAGCTGACTGTATTTTAGACATTAGTTTATAACTTGTATTTTAGTTTGCTTTCTAATTTATTGTTCATCTTCTCTTGATACTTATATTGATTAAAGGTGATTTTATCTTTTAAAACTATCCAAATTGGTGCTTTTTATATAAATATGTTAAATACTTCTTAATCTTTCCAATTTAATCTACAATATTTATTCTCAAGAGTTAATTTATTATTTTATTTCACAATATAATTTTAGGGAAATTTATATTCACTCTAACTTTGTGTAGAATAACATACTTCTCGATATTGAATATCATACATCTGATTATTTTAAAACTTCAAAGGCTTTACAATGACTGTCAGTACTGAACATTTTAAATACAGGATCACAGAATGGTGAGACAGGAAGGCAGCTTCAACCCCATGCTCAGAGCAGGGTCAGCCAGAGCAGGTTGTCTAGGATCATGTCCAGTCAGGTTGTGAATACATAGGGATGGAGGGTCAAGAATTATTCATCAGACCGTTAACAAAGGTGTTAAACAGGATTGAGCCCCATATTAACTGCTTGGGTACATTACCAGGGACCAACTTCCAGCTTCTCTTTGCCCTGCTTATCACAGGCAATTTTCAGTCCACCTTGCTGTCCACCTCTCTAGCCCATGCTTCATCAGCTTGCCTGTGAAGGTATTATGGAAGACAATATCAAAAGCCTTACCAAGGTGAAGATAAATAACATTCACTTCTCCCTCCTCATGCACCAAACCAGTCATCTCATTACAGAAACCTATCAGGTTTTTCATGCATGATTTTCCTTTCATAAATCCAATCTGACTACACCCAGTCACCTTCTTGTACTTTGTGTGTTTACAAATAGTTACCCGGATTATTTGCTACATCCCCTTCCTGAGGACTGAGGTGAGGTTGATTTGCCTGCAGTTCCCTGGACCTGCCCTTGAAGATGGAGGTGATATTTTCTTTCTTCTTGTCTTCAACTTCCTTGGATTGCCATAGTCTTCCACAGAGTGGCCTCAGTGTCATTGCCCTTAGCAATTGTGAATGCATCCCAATAGGTTTGGGAGACTTGGATATGTTCAGTCAGTTTAAATGGTCCCTAATTTCATCCTCCTCCACAGACAGCAAGAAGTCCTTTCTCCAGACTTTCCTGTGAGTCTCAGGGCCAGGGATTCATGAAGAAATGATTGAGTGGCACAGCCTTCTCCATGTCCTTTGTAACCAGGAGACTGCCCCACTCAGCTGGTTCCTTTTCTTGCCATTGTACCTATGGATTCAGGGGAGACAGATAATAACACAATAGCCGAAGGCTAATTGGAGCCATGTGCACACCCAACCCCAGTTCTGGTGAAGGTCTGACTCAAGTCATGTTTGGGAGACACTGACAGCTGTAGTCAGGATGCAGGCATGACCATGAGCCCATTTCCTCACTCCATAAACACTGGAGACTCCAGGGCACACTCAGCTATCCTGCATGGGATACGCAGCAGGATCTCCCCTGCAGCAGGGACACTTCAAAAGGTTGCTGCACAAGGTTCGGAGATTCCTTATCTAACCAGACACTCAGTAAGTGAACTGGGAATGAGCACACTGAACTTTGAAATTTTAGCTAAGTGATATAAGGGCTTGATTGTGCACATACATATAGTCCTTTAGACATTGATCAAGTCTGGGAGTAAATCTGGATCCAGCTGCAACTAAACTCCCCTCTGAGGAGATTAGAATGCATGGATGTCCTTTCTGAACCTTGTGACTCAAGAGGAGGGCCTCTCTGACAGTTTTGTCTTACTTTGTCCTCTCTGCAGCAAATAAAGTGTATCTTGTCATCAGAACTTGTTAAAGCCCTGTTGCATTTACCATTAACTTTGATAAATTTCTGTATTATATCAATAAACATACTGCTGCTTGTCTCTTATCAGTGAAGTGCATCATTCCATGCAAGGCACTCCCACAGTCCCAAGCCTGCAGGATGCATACTCCGTCAGAGCTTGGTTGAGACCTGTCCCCAAACATGTTGGGTTGCAACTGGCTCCCTCTGTTAGGAACACAAAGCATTTTAACAAACTTGTTTAAAGCATGGTTTGCTTGCATAGAGTGGTGTAAAAGCTACTTCAGGTTTTAGCTCTTACACAAAACCAAAAAACAACCAGCGATTTACTTTTTCATACTAGTTCAAGCTACCTTGGATTCTAAGTCTTAGCCATACTTTTATAAGGCTTCAGCAATGTGGCTTCACAACTACTTGCCATTTTCATTCTAGTTCTCCGCTAACTTATTTTATTAAAAATATTTCAAAAGCACTAGCAGAAAGAGGTCAGGACCCATTATTTTTTTATAAAGATGTTATGACAGAAAGGCATTCTAAGAGTCTCTTATTAAAGCCAAAAAAATAAAAATAAAAACTAAAGTGAAACAAAATCAAGACTAACTACCAAGTGTGCCACAGAATTAGATATATATCCAATTTACATGTGTTTCTGGAAAATAATTCCTTTATTGAACAGTTTGAACTTGACAAAATTAACGTCTGATTCCAAAAATAGAGAAGAAAGACAAAAGAAAAAATAGAGTGTCTGCTTACTATTCCCCTTTTGTATGACTGTGGTTGAACCTTATGACATGTTGCAGCACACTTTTACACCTAAGTAATATTTGCAAAATGCAAATAATCTTATTAAGAAAATATCTACAAAACCACATTATTGAAGATAAGGGGAAAATACTTTCAAATTAATAGACTCTCAAGCTCTGAATTTTTTATTTCCAGCTATAATACTAAATATAACTGCCATAATCACTTGTTATCACAGATCAAGGGAAGGCTTACGTTCTACCTTTGCAAAATACCAGGAAGGTGCAATAATTGTCAACTTGAATTTGAAATTGTCTTGAATTAGCAAAATGTCCACAGTGTTTTCGACCAAAATGCAGTCTTTATTATAAAAGTTGCATTATTTGTTCATTAATTTTCCACTAGATAACTTTTTTTTGTCCTGGAAGAAATTATCTTTATATAATAATTTCTTTTACTATTTACACATTCTGATTTAATCTTTTTATCAGGCATGAAATTACTTTGTCCTCACTGCTAAAAAGAGCATGATTTCCAGACCACTGTAAACCTCAAAGAAGATGATTAAAAAAAAAATATTTAAGATTATTTTGATACTTATTTTCCATGTTTGTTGGTGAACTGTATTTTAATAGCATTTTCTGACTAGCTCTGGGATTTTAAAGTGCATTTTAATTGCATTTAAGTTGTTTAACTATTCAGGCTATTTTAAGTATAACTGCTTTGTAAGCTTTTTTAATTCCTGTCTTCCGCCACTATTCATTTTGCTTTCTTTTAATATTTTGTGACTAAATGGAACATCCTTCTCTTGCCAAGCACAGTGAAAACAACGGGACCCTATACTGGCATTTGCAGTGCTGCACGTGACACATGCATCCATTTTTGCTTGTTTCTTCTCATGTTAATTTTTTTATTCCTCAAGATAGCTCTTTATCCTCCTAAACTGCATATATCTCCTGCAGTACTAGATGGCCTTGATAAAAGTCATCTTTGGGTGGTCAAGTAATAAGAAATATTTTATAATGTTTATTTGAAGGCTATACATTCTGTCAAAATTTCTCTGACAAATCCTATGTATCACTTGCTCATATACACTGCTCTGTTTGTCACCAAGGTATTTCATGAAACCATCCTGATAAGACTTCAACAATGTTGTTGTTCATTATTCTGTGTTTTTTTCTTTACTCAGCATTATCTTACTTTCCTTATAGAATTCCAGACTTGGACATGTGTTATTTGAGGTTCTTCTAGTGATTACTTCGTATGAGGAAGTCTCATACCTTGTGCATTGTGTTTCTGTTGTTCTTTACTGGGTCCTGTTGGTTTTAGCATCTCTTTGTAGGTATGTTTCCTTTTTCAAATTGTTCTCTTTTCCTCATGTAATGCTATGTTCCTTCAGGCTTTTGCTCTTGTTCTGATTTGGTGTAAGTATTTCTCTGGTGTTAGTTCTCTCTTCAGCCTTTTTTCCTCCTTTGAGAATGCTCAAGGAACAGTTCATGTAAATAGCCTGTGGTGACAGGTACCTGTACCAATAAATTATCCCTAATGCCTCTTACAGGGTTATCCTCTACAAGAGACTACCTTCCTCCTTAATATTTTTCCAGCAATAATACTTCATTCTTGGCTTCACATTTCCCTAAAATTATTTTTCATTCTTTTAGTTTCATTCTATAAATTCCCCATCCTTTTCTGTGCTTGAAGTGTTTTGTGTTTTATGTTTCACACTTTATTCTTTTTTATATTAAAATGGTACCCTTGCACTTCAGCAATACTTTTTATGCGAAGACCTATATGCTTTATAATAACTAATGAGTTAAGCTCTGTTATGGAAATTGCACATGCTAGCCATTGGAAAAGGGTTTGTCTTCACGTTTCTGCCTAAGCCAAAAGAGGCATTCCTTTATAAAAGTACATTTTATTAATAGCACTACAGCTCGAGCCGGGTGCTTCCAAAGAGGGACCCCATACAAAGAAATCCCTGGGCAATTATAGCCCCACAATCTGAGTTCTCCACTCCAAATGTGAAATTTTGTACCAATAATAATAGCAAGGTCCAGTGTCCCCTTGTTTTTTATCCATTTGATTTGTTTCCTGTGTGGTTACTAAGCAGTTGCTAAGTGCTTGTCTCCTTACACAATATCACATCCCCTCAGGTCAGCTTCTCTAGTTAGTCATTCAGCATGTTGGAATACTGTTGTTACAGTTCATATACCACAATCTACAAGCTTTGCCTACTCTAGCTATTGATGTTTAAGCTGCTGGCTTTGTCAGCTCTGGCTATTATTAATCTTTAAGCTGCTAGCTCTAAGTTTCAATTAACTTTTTCTACAACAGCTCTCAATATATTCTAAGTAATGCCTTTAATTTCAATATCAGTTAAGAAAACTGAGGCACTGGAGCAAGCCAACTTACTTCTTGGAGATAAATATGAAGTCTCAGTCAAGCTGTAAGAAATGTAATTATGTTCCCTGGGTTTTTTTTGTGGGGTTGATTTCTTGATATTTTTTACTGGTCTGCTTGTCACATGCTTCTCCTACAAATAAGGTTTGAATGTAATTATTATTTTCTCTTCATTCACTGATAGTAGTCTGTATGACTAATATATGTTTTGCCATTTAACCTTGCAAACCTATCAGAAAAGAAGGAGAACACATACATAAAAGCTCTTTCAAGCTCTTTATATTGTGAGTTTCCTCACACTCGGTATAGTAGCACATCTAGTACAAGATAGTCTTCTGGGTATATGTTGTGTTTGTATATTTTTTTCATAAATTGAAAACTCAAAATATAGAAATAATAATTGATATAATATTCCTTCCTGTTCACACTTGTTACATTGGAATTTTTAATTTTGTGATGACAATTATATTTCAAGACTGTATTGTAGGCATATGCAGCACTGTCATATTGAGGTTCTGCTAATTACCCCTTAAAATGCTTCTTTTGATGATATCTGTAATAGAAAAGTTCCTGAGTAGAGACTACCTTACTAAAACTTTAATAAAATTGACAACCTTACACTAATATGTATGTTTTAGCCTTGCAGTAATATAGAGGTCTTTTGGTTTCAAAATTTTAAAGGCTATGTTCAGCGTTGTGTAATGTGATTTTGTGTTTCTTATGCTATGCATTTGCACTTGTTTTGATGGGGATAGAGATTTTTTTTTTTTTTTTTCCAAATTAGCTTTTATGATTTGGATTGTGCTCAAAACTGTTGGCACTGGGTTGTTTAGCTACAGTTGAGCAGTGTTTGTACAGTGTCAAGGCTGGGGTCACACTAGAAGTTGAGAGGGGACATAACAAGAACAGATGACCCCAGTTACCAGTGGGATATCCCAGACCAAATGGTGTCGCACTCAGTCTATAAAGTTAGGGAAAGAAGCAGGAAGAACGGCATATTTGGAGAGACAGCATTTGTTTTCCCAAGTCACCATTAGGTATGATTGGAGCACGCTCTCCTGGGGTTGACTGAACTCCTGCCTGCCCTTAGGAAGTGGGGAATGAATTCCTTGTTTTGCTTTGCTTATAAGCATGAATTTTCCTTTCCCTATTAAACCACCTTTTTCTCAACCCACAAGTTTTCTCACATTTGGTCTACAGATTCTGCCCCGTCATCCCACCCGGGAGAAAGTGTACAGGTGTGGCGTGTAGTTGCTGGCTGAAGTTAAAGGCAGTCCTTTTTTGACACACAACATGGAGCTCAAAGATTTTGAGGTAACAACAGATTTGATTGAAATGTGCCAGATCAAATGCAGAGCTGCTTAGGTTTTAATTGACAGGCTCCTGTGCCTGCCATGGGGCTTGCTCAACTTATATATTACAGTCTAGTGTTCATTAGTGGTTCTGCTCTTATTTTGTTGCTTGCTGTAGTGCTCTGCTGCTTCTCATTTCACTCTGGGAACATTTTGGTAGTAGCAGAGGCCATGCATCTGGCTGGCACATGGCCAGGGCATCACCACTGCTGTTGTGCTGCTGCACTGGGCAGGCTGGAACACCAGTGTGAACTTGAATCAAGAGCATGGTGACCTGTGGATGAGCACAACACCCTGGAACATCTGTGGCTGTGAATAAGAACACAATAAAGCAGGTGAATGCCCGAGTGTCTATGCCAGTTACAGCTCTGTAGAGCAGCTACAGCTCTGGAGAGACTGGCTCACAGATAAGGCTCCACTTGGGGTGGGTACACCCCTGAGGGACTGCAGTCTCCAGACAAGTCCAAGATGAAGTGGGGGAAAAAGGAGGAGTCCATTCCAGTGTTGAAACCTGTGTTCTGGTCCAAAGGGGACACGGCTGCAGATGGTAACGAAAATGCCTTTCAATTGTTGCAAAACAGGTTTTGAGTTGCATGTTATGGAAATTACACTTATGCAGGAACCCCTTGTTGCTAGCCAGGCTGGGAGCAAGGGGAGGTGTGCATTGCAATGTTGAACACTATAAACCAGTTCAAAAGAACCAGAGGTGGAGATTGTAATGGAGATACCTTTAAACTGTCATTAGCCATGATTTGAGTTGTTTGTTATAGGAATTGCTATAGAAGAGACCATCTGAGCAAGTGGAGGACAAGTCTTATAAGAAGCAGTGCAAGTGCAACAGTGACCTGACCTGACCTTTGAGCCTGAATTTTGGGCCCAAAGGTGTCTTAAAGCAAAGACCCTTCAGATATGTACAGCAAATTTGAATCAATACCCTTTTCTTTTTATTCTCACTTATTGACCAATGGAGATTTTACCCAATATGTAAAAGCCATCAGATCTCTGCATACATTCACAAATGCCAGTTCTACCCAATTATGAAACATGATTCTATTTCCTGCCAATTCAGTGATGTCTTTGGAGAGCCATACTTTACTGCTTAATGGAGTCAATGCCTGTCTCCACATTAGAAACAATACAAGGAGCAAATATGAAGTATTGAATCTACAAATCTTAACTGCTCTTCTCAGTTATATAATCTATTTTTTTATTTGCCTGAGAAAAATGCCCTTCATTTTTTGCAATAAATTCTACTCTCTCAAAATTGTTAATATAAAATGTGTCCTTTAGAGAAGTAAGTATGAAGGAAAGACAAAAAAAACAGTTATGTTATTATGTTAATATTTGTGTGAGTTCTCCTGGCCAAAGCCTCTCTGTGGCACATCATGACATAAAAGGCCAAATAAAGTGTAATAACCCCTAACACAAGGCGTTTATGATTAGCAAATATCATAGAGGCTTGATTTTGTCATCCCTATGGATTAGGAGTCTAATCAAAACCCATATAAATATAACTTTACCTCAGGATGAATCAGAGCAGTAAAATGTAACTCTGCTTTCATTTCCAGACAAAGACTTTCTGAAAAGATGACAAGGAAAGGAGAAGCAAATGCTCTTGTGAAGAGATATCTAATTTTAGTGGTGTATCTGATTGAATAGTCATTTCTCAGTACTAATTGAATAACTGGAGTCAGCTGAAGTAAGAGGAACTGGGGTCCTCAATGCAGGATTGTGGTATCCCCAGCTGTAGATGTATACAGACAATGTGAATTGCACACTGATAATACATTTTACTGCTGTATACTTATATAGCACAGGCTTAAACATATGCAAATACATTAAAAATTGAATGTGAAGTCTGCAAAAAGAAAGGGAGAAGCAAAAGTTGCAAGGCTTAGTCTTCATATTCCCATCTATATTAGCTTGCTATTCCCCTAAGCTTGAAAGGTAAATTGTAATGAAGAGTATCTGCTATAAAACCATAGAAAAATACAAGATCATATGGAACAGAAAAGAAATATGAACTATAAAAGAACTTACCAATCTTTAATCATGCCCATTCTGAAAGAGTCAATAATTCCATATGCTGAAGTCTTCCCCTTGTTCACTAAACCTATTAACAACTTTTCAAAGACAACATAAATCGAACCTCAACTAACCCATGTAATCCACAGCTAAGTTTTACTGTGAGTATAGAGTTTATACACTAAACATAGATCTGATTGTGACCTTTGCTGTAGAAAATAGTTCCAAGTTCTCTTTTTGTGCCTGAGTTTGTTTCTTGAGCAAGAATTTCATGCCATCAAATTCTCTGCCAGGCCAGGGCAGGCATTCCCCAAGGCCACTGATCTTGATGAGGTTTTTCCATTCTTGAATTAGAATGGTTTTTTGCACTGTATTTCTTTGAGGATGGATCTTAATATCTGGTAGATTCAAAGGGACTGACACATTATTTTAATTTTCTTCCAGTTAGTTTCCATCAGTGTTTCTCCTGTTATGATTTTCTTTAAAAAAAAAAAAAAAAAAAAAAGGGCCTAAATGGATCATTCTGTCCTGTAACAGGTTGACACAGGAGAGTATCTAAATGCATTGTCTTCCCCTCACTACTCTATCCAGTTTTTCTGACACCATCTTCCATTCAGGTTTGTTATTGCCAAAAGAAATTAAAAAAAAACATGATCTTCATGGAGTGCCATTTCTCTTTTGGTCAGTGAACACTTTGCTTCTTTTAATATTTTCAAGCCTTTGGCAACCACCTGCTTTGTTTGTGTGTTAAAGCCTAAGATAATCGTAACAAATAAACATTCAGCACATCGTTCAGGGAATTCAACAGATCTTTCCTATAACTGATACCCAAAGTGTCCTTAAAACAAGGTGCAAAAATATTTGTGATGGAAAGCAATATTGGAGTGATTCACCAGGGAACCTTCCTGGAAATGACCCCAGCAGTCAGAGGTCTATTTTTCTTATTTGGGCATTTAATACAAAACATCTTGCAGCAGTTTCTTTTTCTCCTTCTTACCCCCACTAATCCAGGATTTGATTAAATTTATTGCTTTATGTTTCATTACTCTCCTGGATTAGAGGAATATAGCAGAGCAGTAGAGTTACTCACATATGTGCTGGTATGGGTAGTTAACTTCAATTACAGAGCATGCAGTTCCTGATGAGCAGGACAGGCACAAACAGAGAAATTTGGTTTTAATGGGCAATTTTATGTTTTCTTCTTGTTTCTTTACCTTCAGAGAATAAAACTATCCTTGCAAATTTAACCACAATCTCTAGGCTGGAAGTTGAAGCAAAAAATAACTACTTTTATTGGAGTATTCCTCAACAGAAAGGAAGTAAGGGATAAATTAAAGAACACAACAGTCAAACAGAATTCTCCTAAACTTGTTCATTGAATAAATATGTCTCTTTTTTTTTTAATAAAACCTTCTTTTTTCTTTTTTTTTTTTTTTACACTAATTTATGTTCTGTGAACTTAGATAAGCACCCATTTGCACAAATCTGACTAGGTTAATGGACCATTTGACAAGTCAGACAAAAGCATTTAGGGCTGGTTCCAGTTTTCCCATAGGCTAATATGAATTTTTTGGCCAATATGTGTATATTATAGGTTTTTTACAGGTGTAAGGCTTATAATGGATATTGTTAATTGAAATGAACTGTTGTTATTCCAATTTTATGTCTTTTACAGTGAAACTTCATTCTTAAGTCAATGTTTCGGGCAAAGCTAATCGCAAGTAAAACATTTGCTAATAGTTTTACTTTCCGTCTCTTTAATTTGTCAGCTATCAAAAATGTTTTTCTCCTTTAAAGAATTAAAAAATAGTCTCAGACTTAGTTGCAATTTGCATAAAAAATCAGACTCTCATTGTATAGTTGAAAAAAGCAATTTGTTGTGTGATAGTATATCTTCATATCATTAAAGAACTCATTAATACAGGTACCAAAAATGGATTATGGAAAAATATCTGTACTTTTATGAGACACAAATAAAATAGTAGTTTTTAAATGGCAGCAAGAATCAGAAACTTACAGATGAAGACTGACATGAAGTTTAATACTTAAAATTATGAGAAAATAATAAATAGAAACAGACTTATAATAATATGCCATTACCTCAAATCTGTCAAATTTGATCCAGTTGAAGCTACTGTCAAGATACCTTTTGATCTCAAGAATTCTCCTCTGCAGATATTAATGTAGACGTTACTGCACTGATGTCCTGTGAATTTCTCTTTTCTTTGTTTTTTAACAGAAATAGTGTCCAGTGTCCTTCTCATGCAGTATATGAAAGCAGAAACTGACTGTAACAAATCATTTCACCTTATGATATTTGAAACTGAGAAGAATGCTGTGTTCTAGCACTCAGTGAGACAGAAGAAAGAAATATCTTCTCTCACCAGAACTCTGGAGTGCTTCATCATTCTGTTTTTTAAAATGTTGCTCCCCCAGGTAACCTCTAAGTAATCATAACTTAATCATTAGGTAATCACTAATGCTCTTTGGTTTAGATAGGACTATTTTATCATTAAAAATATCTTTAATTTTTCATAGACCAATTTACAGCTGCAGATACTTTTGGGCAACAGAAGACATACTGTCTTGGTATTGTGTAATACACACATTTTGAAGGAAGGCAGTATAAATGAAACTATGACACCATTTGCAAGATGTAGAATAATGAATGAATAAAGATAATTCTTTCTTGCACAATTTTATAAAAAATAGTTGTAATGAAGTTTTGCTAAAGATGAAAACAAGATTTTTTTAATGAATGACTTTTTGTGTAAAAAATAAACAAAACTGCAATTGTCATCTTTTTTCTTAATATTGGATGTATATCAGGTTATCTACTGCTGGTTTGGAGTTTTTTTGAGCCATCCATTGACTTGGGCATTGTTTCATAAATAGGAGAATTAAAGGGGAAAAAATTTCTGTTCTGCTGTAAAAAATTCTGATGTTCCTACATCAAACAATATTTTAAATGTTTGTAAATTCACTAATTTTTAAAAGAATTAGGAAAAAAACCAACAAAACTTTCAAAATGTTTCCACGTAATGCAGAGCACAGCAGCTGTTACTTATTCTTCACTGAATAAAATTCATTGTCCCACTTTCTTGTATTTGCTACTCAGGAATATGGCAGGCTCTCTGTAGCCTTCATAAAGCCCTGAGTAATTTAATTTAACTTTGAAATTGTCCCTTTTTAAGTAGAAAAGGGAAGACAACATGACCTCCAGAAAGTCCCTTGCAACATACCTAGTTTATGACTTCCATGATCTGCAACTGCATTTCAGGCAAATCCCAATGCCATTGTCCAAGCTAGAAGCAATCAAAAAAACAGTAGGGGCAAATATTTGATTAACAAGATCTAGACTATGGCACTCTGTATTCCAGGACTAAAACTCATAAACCAGTCAACAACAATTAGAATCAAATGCAAAACTCATTTCCTTAGTTAGATGTTCAAGGATATCTCCTTCCTAGGTATGAACGTGCACATCCATCTGTTAGTCTTCAAGGAGAGGTGAATCTCCTCTCCTGGCAGAAGATTTTCAAACACTAAGACAATGAGCATTTATCCTCAGTCATTGAAGAGTCATTGGCCTCTCAGTGTATAACTGGTAGAGTACACACGGAAGTGAAATACTTGCTTTAATGGAATTTAGTCCCTTAAATGAAAATATTGCAGCTGTTCTGAACATGTAAAAAATCTTAGTTTGCTAAAGACGTTGACTCTCTATTTACTTTCATATCTTTGTGAAAATAATTTCTTTTCTAGATTAGTAGTTTTTCTCTTTTCAAATGCTGATATTCTGTCATTTTGGTATTTAAGGTGGCATAGCTATAAAACTATAGATGTACAACTTCACACTTCAACTGATCACATAAATTATTTTCAACACTAAAGTAAAATACAAAAAAATGAGAGTATCTGCTTGGATTTCTCTCTATTTGTCTTCAAGAGGGTCTTAAGGATTGAGGAACCCTCATAGAATGACTGTTTTGTTAACTTTCAGAGAAAGGGTTATCTATTAAAAGGCATCCTCTTAGCTGTGTAAATCTTATTCACTGAGAATAGGAAAAATGCTTGAAATCATATTGAACAACTATAGGAGGTTCTATTTGATTACAGACAGAAAAATCCAGATCTGTCTCTTCAAATCCCATTTAGACAACAATCAAAACACTGATCCAAAATAATTCCATCAGAACAAGGGGAAATAGCTTCAAAATTAAATAGAGTAGGCTTAGACTAAACATTAAAAAAGGAAAAATACCGGTAAGGGTGATGAGACACTGGAACAGGCTTTCCAGAGAACCTGCGGATGCCCCACTTCCCACACATTGGAAGTGTCCCAGCACAGATTGCTTGGGGTTCTGAGGAACCTGGTCTAGTGACTAGTGTCCCTGTCCATGACAGGGGTATGGAAATGAGATGAGCTTTAGTGTTCGCTTCCTAACACCAGCCATTCTGTGATTCTATGATTCAAGGACTGTGACGTAGAAATGATCAAAGGAAGGGCAATGAAATATTCAGGAAGGGTTCACTGTCACTGTACCATATATTACTGTCAGGTTTGTAATTTTTGTGACAATATAAATAAATGTCATGTGAGAAATAGAAAGTTTGGCTTGAAGTCATATGCAATATTAACAAGATTTTGGCAAATAAAGTTGAAATATTTATTGAAACACCTTGAAAAATGCTAACACTGAGGCTTTAGTGGCCAATGTATTTAGAACTCTTCCTGCCTTTTCTTGTGCTAAAGGTCTGTCACAACATGGGAACTTTAGATGCACTGTGCATCACCACGACATCTTCTACACAGATCAGTTCCATGAGCTGCCTGTCTGCTCTTGTGATGGAGAATAAGCACAAACTTCTTGAATCCTTAGGTCACCAGAAAGTTTTTTAAAAGAGCATACTCCGGTTCAGTAGCCATGTTAGCACAGTGAATGATAGCTGGAGGCAGAAAAATATTTTGAGTACCCAGCCAACATGAAAGTCCAGCCAAAATATAATCTGCAGTAGTATAAAAATTAAGAGCAAACATAGTCTGCAATCATATATAGTGGGTAAATCATACTTTTATGGATATGTAAGGATCTTAAGGCAACAGAATTATAATAGGGACTATTAAGGAAAATACCAAGAAAACAACTAGCAAATTTTAGTAAAAAAAATTGGGAGAGAAAATGGAAGAATAATGCATAGAATTAAGGAAAATAGAATAAGATATGGATATCAAGGGTCAAACCAGAGTGTGTCTATTAGCTCTTATCAAGGAATCACCCTGAAAAGAGTTTTTTTGTGCAGTAACATATATAACACAGAGAAGGCTGATGACCTTACCCCTAAAAGTTAGCTGAATCACTACTTTGGTTAGAGACATCTCACAAGAACAAATAAAATTTATTGGATAGAGGTTGTGATATCTCATAATTTTCCACAAGGCTCTTCACAAGCTTATTTTACTACGGGAGCTCTAGACAGTCTGAGTTGGGGGTGACTTCTTTTAAGTGACATTTCTAATATGTAGAATGATTTGTCTAAATCAGAGTAATTTGTTCTTCTTTACCAGTCCTTTTCTTTTTTTTTAATAATTTCAAGTTTTCCTAGAGGTTATTAATAATTATTATTATTATTTAAATTCATCATGCATTAAAAATGCAATTCAAGAGTTCCTACTGATCATTTTTTATGACTGTTTGAAATTTCACAACAATGATGTTATTAGGAAGAAAAAAGGGAAGAAATATTTTCATGTTTCCCTTGCCTTAGTGTTTTCAAGTAGAAATTTAGTTGGCAATTAACGTAAATGAAAAACCAGAACACCTCTTATCACTCTCTCTGGCTGCTATCTCTGGCATCATGGAAGTCACTCAACAGGAGGAAAAGTTCCTGACGCAACCAGGATGCTGAGAGAAAGGAAAATATTATGGAAAGATTTAAAGAATTCTTTTTGTCTCTTGCCCTGTTACTGGATAGTGTTGAGAAGATTCTGGCTTCATCTTCTTTCCTGCCCTCCCTCACATAATTTTACACACTGATAAAATTGTCCCCGAAAATTCTCTTTCCTGACTGAATCTTCACAGTTTTCTCATCCTTCCCTTGTATATCAGATGCTTCAAGGCCTTAATTACCCTTGTGGCTCTGTGCTGGACTTACTCCAGCCCCTCTCTCTTTCTTTTGTGCTGGGGAACTCAGTGCTCCAAATGTTCTTCATTTACCATCTTTTCCACCAACATGGATACTCCCAAGACAAAAAATATTTTTTATTTCAATAAGTACCCTGAGTCCAAAGTGGACAATGCCACACAGATTCTTCTCTGTGTTTTAAACCTCCTTATCTTGATCCCCTGTGAGCAGAGGGAGCAATCCAGTCCTAAATCAGTTTTGGTTATGTTCTGCTGAGTTCCTAAATGTAAGAAACAAACAGAAAATCCTCAAAGAAAAAAAATAGTATTTTTATTAGTCCCTTATGTAATATTTTTTTATAACTCTCCTTCTGCAAAATATTGATCCTTCCCAACTCTCCATGCTTTCTTTTTCCCATGAAGTACAAGTCAGCACAGCACTACATTCAGTACACTGATTTCTCTTGCTTGTCAAAAGCATAACTGATGATTTCATCAGTGTTATTGGCACAGTTGTTGCAGAAAAAGGATCTCTTAGCTTGTTTTCCCTGATAATCTTACTTCTTCTGCAGTAATATAAATATTCTGTGGCAATCATGCTTTGTCCATGGCAAATGCGAGATTTTTTTTTTGCTTGTTTTCAAAGAATGTATCTAGAACTCAGGGGCTTTTACTCATAAAGCTGTAAGAAAGAGATAATTTTGAAAATATTGTTAAATGCTGGATCTAAAGAAATTGCTGGAAGGATGACCCAAAATAATATCTGAGAATTGATCGCATTTACTGTGCTTCCAGCTGTTCTGGGATGTAACTACCACTGTGGAATTGTCCAAATTTAGAGTCTGAATACATGCATGGTCATCATGTGTGCCTGAGAACAGGAACTGAATCACCTGGAAAATCTGTCCTTGAGGACATAATTTACAACTACATCAGTAGAAAGAGATCTTTATGTTTTCTCAGGCTCTGAGAAGGTTGAAGTCTACTCCATAAAAGTCAGGAAACGTTAAGCCTTCATATATTTTAATGGCTATATTCCAGGTAGATTTTCTCAAGTTTTCAATTTGTTACATAGACATCTATGGAAAAGGTTTCTTTATGCAATAAGTATCCCAAGTGCCACTACTCCCAAACAAACATTTTAAATAAACTATTTGTGTAATTTTAAAAATGTGTTCATATTTTACCTCAAAGTTGGTGTAAAAATTCTCTTTCAAAATGTATTTTTCACTTCTTGCTATTTAACTGTAACTATGTCTACACAGAAGAAATTTAACATTAAAAAGGCATAAGCAAGTGTGTTGCAAACACAACCACTTTTGTTTTAGATAAGTGTGATTTCAGCACATTTCTCAGCAATGTATGGAAGTACTGCTGGTTGTTTGCTTCCCTGTTTTAAATTAGATATCTTTTAAGTGAGCTTTTCCTTGAGTAAAAAAAAATTTAGTGCCCTACAAGATTTACTGCTCCATAACTACTGTTCTTGGTATACCAGACTCTGTTGATGTGGGTAATAAAAAAAATTAAATCTTGAATGGCTGAAAAACTCTGGAAAAATTATGAATGTCCTAAGAAAAATCCTATTTTATGTATCTATGTACTTTGGATAACCTAGATTAGCTTAAAAATACAATATTTTCCCCTCTTTTTAAAACAAATTTCTTAACACCCTGATATTTGACAACTCAAATTGTTATTTATTAGAAAACATTCATTACTTATTTTGAAAATCTGAACAAGCAAGCAAAGAAAAATGAATTTTCTGTTCTACTTAAGGATCTTGTAAGTTTTAAATTTTTACACAAAGATAATTAATATTTTTTCTTAAGTTATGGAAGACATGTAGTATTGCAATCTGGTTTTGAAGTCGGTTGAAAGGTGCCTATGACAGTAATTAAAAAAACATTACCTCTGGGTGTAAAAATAATTCACTATAAATCAGAAGTTCATCCTCATGTATAGTAGTGTGCTTAATTCCTCACCTTACTAGGATTTATAACAGATATAGAAGGAGAATGAAAAAACATGTTACAAAGACAGGAGGAAAAGCAAATGAGATTAGTAAATTGGGATCACCTCATTTAGACAAGATATAAAAGAATTTTTATTCTTGAAATACAGCATGTAGAGAAACAAAACTGAGCACTCTAATGTTTCAAAACTCATCAGAAGTAAAAATAATGAAATAAAAGGTTGTGCAACCAACACGGTTAACCTTTGAAACCACTTGCTGTATCAATATGCTTGAAGATGTCAAGAGCTCAGAATATCTCATTAAAACAGCAGATGTCTCCTCATGAATAAGAGCTTCTGAAGTTGTAGGTCTGAAATTGAATTAAAAGATAAGTGTGAGTATAAATTATGGGGTTTAGATCACATGCTTCCATAAAAGTCTTGCACTAAAAAACATGGGTTTTTTTTATTTTCTATCATTATTTATTGGTTTATCTCTTCCTGAAATCACAGCTAAGCACTTTCATCATGACCATTTTAAGAATTGGATATGTGGGCAATTGGATGGTTCTTTTATCACTTGGAAAAATGAATAAAATCAAACTTATGTGTTCCCTTTCCTTCCAGCTTATTAATGTATATAAATAAAGATGTATTTCTAGGTCCTCCATAAAGGTTTCGCTGACTGTAGATAGTCTTTGCTCACTTGTATCACATATAAGTCAGCAATTATTACCCAGTTCTAATGAAAATGGGAACAGGGGTGTCTCGTAGTCAGATAGCTCTGAATCCCAGACACTCTAATCTGGGCAGTAATTAAAATGTACAGCATATTTCATAGAATCACAGAATCATAGAACGGCCTGGGTTGGAAGGATCAGCTCATTCCAGCCCTCCTGCCATTGGCAGGGATACCTTACACTAGACCATGTCACTCAGAGCGCCATCCCACTTGACCTTGAACACTTCAAGGGTGGGACATCCACAACTTGTTCCAGGGCCTCACCACCCTCACAGGCAAGAATTTCTTCCTACTATCTAATCTAAACCTGCTTTCTTTCAGTTTGAAGCCATTCCCCCTTATCCTGTCACTCCAGACCCTTGTAAATTCTCTCTCTCCATCTTTCCTATGGACTCCCTTCAGGCACTGTAAGGCCACAATTAGATCACCCCAAAGCCTTCTCTTTTCCAGGCTGAACAATCCAGATTCTCTCAGCCTTTCCTCACAGCAGAGCTGCTCCATCCCTCTGATCACCTTGGTGCCTCCTCTGGCCTGGCTCCAGCAGGTCCCTGTCCTTCCTGTGCTGGGAGCCCAGAGCTGGATGCAGCCCTGAAGGTGGGGTCTCAGCAGAGCGGGGCACAGGGGCAGAATCCCCTCCCTGCCCTGATGTCCACGGGGCTTTGGATGAGTCCAGGACACAGCAGGTTCTGGGCTGGAAAAACACACTGCCAGCTCATGTCTGGCTTCCAGTCCACCCGCAACACAATATAGAAATGTAACCCAAAGGCATCCATAAACTTTTCCCCTTTAGGTCTAATTTTACATTCTATAGGTCACCTTACTTTGGTCTCCAGTTTTGTATGGTTTTAGTCTTTTCTCTTAATGAAAGCATGGATGGCTCAATAAGGGTGATTTAAATTTTTTCTGCATGCTTCAGAAATTTGTCGTGATTCAAAACACTGCAGGGAACAAGTTTCACAGTCACAGAACAGCAGCTGAAAAAGGTTTGCGTTTTGCACACACAACCACTTTAAAAACAACTGCTCTTCAAATTCTCACCATGTAGCAACCATTCTTTACTATTCCACATGCTGAAATAACTTCTGCACATCTTGGCTCAGGCCAGAAAATCTTGTTGTGTCTTCTTCAGTGCTTCAGTAATAAAATATTTTTGAAGGTCCCTTCAATTAAATTAACTGATATTGCACTAAACCAGATATTATTACTTGTATGATCTGGTAATACAGTTCATGGAGGAATAGGTTTCATTGAGGAGATGGTGGAACTTCAGTAACTAAAACCAGGTTTTTACACTTGTCAGGCATGAAGGTGAAAGTTCTAATGAGTTAAGGAAATGTAGTAATTTACGAAGCATTGTTTGGTAGCAGTCATAATATTACCGAGTTAGGGGAAAAAAAAAAAAAAGAAAAGAAAGCTCTGGAAATTGTATGATATAAACCACTCCTAACTGATAGGAAAGAAGGGAACTACCATGAAAAAGTCTGTTTATAAGTACCCATAAAAAAGTACACACCTGCCATGTTGCTGAATATGAGGGCAATTATATAGAGCCAGCTGGAGCATCTTACCACTGGCAGTCTCATTCTCAGGTAAAATAATAAACATGTCCATAACCCTGCCCAAATATCTGTACCTGATAGTGATGGGATAATTACTGTTGCTGGTTCATGGTTTTTGAGTGACTGATCTGAGAAGAGGAACAAAGTCACACCTACAGAAGTGTGGGAACATTGAACATATGGAAATCTGCCTCCAGAGTCCAGAGAAGTTAACTTGTCTTGTCTCTCAAATGCTACTTTTGCTGCACCAGACACAGAAGTGTACAATGCTTCCTTCAGACATATAAATTCAGTGTATTGATTTCTTCGTCAGCATAATGTTTTATATCGTAACCAAATTAGCACACTGTACTTCCAGCAACCTTGCTATCTCCAAAAATTAAGCAGCTGTCTTTACCTGGAAAAAATTATTTTACATTTGTCCTTGTCATTATTCAGTTCCAGAAATGATGCAAAGAATTCCCCCCCCCCCCCCCACCAAATCTGTGAATCTCTTCTTAGTATCTGAATTATTTCAGGTTTGTTTTCAGTTTCTCCATCAGAGTTCCTTATTTAAAAGTGACTTGAAACAGAGTGGAAACAATGAGTTTGTCTCTTTCTCATAAAATGTTTATCCACAATCAAAGTAATTTTACATATTTAGGAAAGTTGTATCTTTATGGAAGTCCCTATAAGATTATAAGAACTTGAAACATAAATGTGGAGTAAACATTTCTGAAACTCTTTTGTTTATTGCACATCATTTCCTCACCACAATAATGCTGCTGTTCACTGTTGTATAATTTATCTTAGTGCCACTTCAATTGTGTTTGCAGTTTTCATAGGAAAGCATCCTAGTTGGGATAATTACTCACTTTGGAGATGATCAGCAATTTGGTTCATAAGCTCCTCTGAAAATTACCCTATCGGCAGAAGGCATTATCCTGCAAGGGCAACATATTGTGCTGCTAAGAAGGGGTATTTTGTCTTTTCTTTGTTCCTTTTTTTGCTCCTTTCCTGTCCCCCAAAACATTTGACAATTACATACAAGATGTGCCAATTTCCTTACAACTCCTCACCAGTTATTTTCAGATACACGATCTCTGTCCTTTTTTTTTTGTAAGTGTGCCATTGCCATACATTCCCCTAAAATTATCGGCTAGTTTTAAGGTGCTCCTTTAACATTTAAATTTTGAAGGAATGTAAGCAAATCCAGCTGGATCTTCTGGCAACTTGGATGTCCATTGGGGAATGTGTATTTCAGTATAAATATCCATTATCAAATCATCACCAAGATTTCAGTTTCTATATTTAATTACATTTGCATCGAACATGCAATCATCAATCAACTTAAAAATAAAATAATCCTTGTAGAAACACCATGGAGATGTTTCTTGACAAGTTCAGTCACAGCAACTTTACAGATCCTCAATTCTTGTAAACTGACTCAAGTACAGTGATGAGAGCTTGAAATGTTTCTGTTGCCAGAGCCTAATTCTGCTGCTTTTATTCATATGGGAGGATAGACTCCTGTATAAATAATCTCACTGAGCAAAACAAGTAAGCAACATGGGGGAAAATTAATTCTTGCTGTCTTTTTGCAAACTTCACAGCTAGTAAATCTTTGTGGGAAAAAAACTGCACATGATAGCACAGTTGTGAAAGCTGGAGGCTACTGTGTGAACGACAGGGAAGTTACAAATATATCCACTTTGATTCTGAGTGTGATACCCCAAAAGAATTAAGGTACAATCAAACGTGATTGGTAACATTAGGTAATACTTTCCCTTCTATTCCCCTGAGATTTTCCTGGCAAGACTTTCCAGTCACTGGAGCTGCGTTTTAATTGCTTTGATAACCTATCAAACCTATCAAAGTTTGACTTCCTCACTTTTGAAATAACTGCCCCAGCAGAATGATCATTATACTTCTTGATGCTGCTCCTCTTAGCAGTTCACATGGGATAACAATCACTTTAGTTTGTTTCTGCTCTTGATTTTAAAACTTACATATTATATGCTTGGTTTCTGCCAGCATATTTGTTATACGTGCGGTATTATCCAGAAATCATGTTTTCTCGTGCCCTAGTCTAAGCACAGCCATTAAACTCCATGTCAGCCTTCCCCCCAGTAAACAGCACACTCTAAGGAATAATGCTATAAGCCAAAGCATGGGAAATAATACAGGTCTGTCTGTTACTGGTACCAATTAATGTTTTACAGCACTTTGAAATTCTCATATTTTGGTTAATTTAATGTATGGTCATGAACACCAAGAGTCATATAGATTTGGATGGCAGAAAATTTGTGCTTTATTTCTGCATCTCTCTAATCCCCATTTGTGTGATCTCAGCATGATTTGCTGTTGTGGTTCACTCTGGGACACTTTTTTTTACAGATCTTTATTTTCTAACAAATGAGTTGTTCCATAAGCAGCAGAAACAATGAAACCCTGCATACTTATGTACTTTGTCCCCTCCTCTCCTCCTCTCTCTGTCTGTTTAGGGACCTAAACATACCCTAACATACCTTTTAGGTGGGATATGTGACAGAGTACTTTAAGCTACATGCTTACTGATGGGCAAAACACTTGCTGCCTCTTCTTTCAGGGAGGCCTCTGTATTTCGCAGCGGTATTACAAGAATGTGATTATCTTTGAGCTTTATACTCATTTTTTGCTGTTTTACTCCATTGTTTCAGAGCAGTGAAAAGCATGTTCCTCTTTTCCTTGAAAAGCTGGACTGACAACAGTTTGGAAATGCTGTACCAATGTGTTGTGGACAGCCTATATGTTGTGCTCTGGTGACTGCTGCAGACAAGTAACTGGGCAGAGCTCTCAGGACAAGGAATCCTATTTGGAAGAAAAGCATCCTCATCTGATTTCAAAGGAGCAAGAACTAGTAACTCAGACGTGACACTGGTGAAATTCTCATCATATTGATTATTTAAAATAAGCAAACTTGGGATAGCAGCATTCTTGTGAACAAGAAACCTCCTACTTGCTTCTGTATTGTGTTGTGGTGGAGCATGTGTACATGGATTTCAGACCTTGAACCTGTGCAGATCAAGGTGCTTCTGACCCTCAACTATAGGGCAGATTATAATAGATATTCAGGTATGTGTACATGTTATTTGGTTTTATTTATTAACTCTCCTTTTATTTTCTCTAATTATTCCACTTCTGCTGGATGGAAATGCTCCAAAACATTAAAGATAAATTGGATAAACCTGGCATTCTACCCACGTGATAGTGAGAGTTTCTTGATTTTTGCGAAGCAAGTTTTATTTTCATTTTAAGGTTTTTGTCTAATAATCATTTTCATTACCTTTCTATATTAATTTATTAATGATATCTATTTTTGTAGTTGGGTACTAGGGCTAATGGAACCTTTACACTTGGGAAAATTTCACCAAAAAAAATTTTCTCTGCTGTGCTTTTCTGAACCTGCACTAAAGGCCAGTGCCAAAAGTTCCTGCAATTAAGCATCTCCCACGACATTCATGAGCAGAGCACCTCCTAAATATAAATCCCATTCTGACCTGTAAGGCTTTGCGGAGTCTGCCATATTTTGGATTTCCAAAACTTTATGAGGAATATCAGTTCAATTCCCCTTAAATATACATGAATCTGTTCCTTTTATACTATATTACAAAATCTTTAGCTTAAGAGCAGGACCGTGAGGTGTGGAGCTGAGCAACATGATTCTGATTTACATGGTGTAGATCAACCAATCAATGGCAAAAAAACCCTCACATTCCCTTCTACCAGAATTTTCTGTTCACTCTGTTTCATTCCTAAGTGTCCTAAAACCACCCTCTGGGGAAAGAATTTGGACTTTATCCCCTATCTTGTTCTTCCCAGAAAAATATTTCTTCTTCCTATATTTCAGAATTTTGTAGACTACTGTGCAGCAGGAGCCAAGCTGGAGATACTGATCATGTCATTCATATTAGTTTGCTGCAAAGGGACTTCTTGTCTCCCTCATCCTCCCCAAATCCACTTGAAAAGGGCAAGGGAAGGCTTGGGAAAAAATGTTAGGGATGTGTTAATTTGGATTAATCCTTTATTATTCACTATCACTGCTTCACATTAATATAAATCTACTTATATCTCCTTCCATATATCATACAGGTGGTAAGGTGACAAATTTATGGAACCTGCTCTGGAGCCTATAGCTTAATTAACCCCCTCAAAAAGAATTACCTCTTCAAAGTCAAGCTGGAAAAAAAAAAACCACCCCTTTATGCAGGTTGCGGGTTTTTTTTCCTTACAAAGGAAGGAAAGGCTGATCCTCAGCCAGACAGCACCAAAGCATCCAAACGGTAAGCAATTTATTTTTTATCGGTTTTATTTCACGCAGCCGTGAATAGCAGAGGTATGTTTCCCCTCTGGACTAATAACAGAAGTCAAACCAAGTGAATTCCTAGACAGCTGAATGAACATAAACCCGACGGGATTAGTTACAGACGCACCCGTACGCGGGGCTCGCGGCGGTCCCGCTTCCCGCGGACGCAGTGGCGCGGTCCGGCCCGCGGGCGGAGCAGGGGACCCGCCGAGCCCCGCACAGCCCCCGCGCAGCCCCCGCCGGCTGCTCCCGGGGGGAAAGAGTGTGCCAGGGCCACTCCAGTCCCGGGGCACGTCTCCGCCCGCGGGCAGCCGGAGCGCCGCTCCCGCGCTCTCCCGGGATGCTGGGGGTTTCCCAGTGGGATTCTCCACCAAGCCGCCGCATCCCCGTTTTAGGCTGTGTCCCCTCCGTCAGCGGCGGGGGGGGGGAAAGCGGGCTTCGGAGGGGCTGCGGCGGCGAGGAGAGGGGAGCCGCCTTACCCCGCGGGGGGCTGCCGGCAGGCGGGCGTGCGGGAGATGCACGGGGGGATAAGGGAAGGGATCCAGGAGGGGATGCACGGAAGGATGCAGGGTGGGATGCTCCGGTCCTGATGCCGCCTCTCAGAGCGGCGGAGGAATCTGCGGGTCTGCTGCTCGTCGTTGTGGCGGGGTGCGTGTGCGGCGGAGGGATCGGCCGGCCCGCCGTGCGCCCGCCCCCTGCGCGGCGGCGCGGCCCCGCCGATATAGCGCGGCTCGGGGAGGCGCGGCCGTCACTTGGCGAGCGGCGCTCCGCGGGTGCGGGGCTGCGCGGACAGCAGCGGCGGCGGCAGAAGCAGAGCAGGGTTTGCCTGGGCTGGCCGAGCATCCTCTGACTTGGAACTGTCCACCGGCGAGAGCTCCTGAACATGAGCCTCCTGCCTCTCTACCTGCTCGGATTGCTCCTCAGTAGCGGGCAAGGTAGGAGCGCGGCTGCCTTTTCCCTTTTTTTTTTTTTTTGTCTTTTTTCCCCTTTTAATTGTTATTCTTACCTATGCTGTGCACTCGCTCAAATTAACGGAAAAGAAACGGAGAAAAAAAATAAAAGCAATGCATTATCCTGGAACCAAATTAAAAAGGACCTAAAACTTGCTTCATCTCCCACCTTTTTTTTTTTCGTTTCAGTCTTCAAGAGGTGTTTTTTATAAGGAGGAAAAAAAAATCTGGACTGTGCTAAGTGCATTTAGCTGCTTTGCATAGGATTTTGCCTTTTTTTTTTTTTTAATTTGTGCCCGATAAATGTATGAGGGAGGTGAAGCGATTACACAAAATCTGCCGAGCACTGGTCTTCAAAATCCGCGTCTGCCCGCGGGGAAGGCAGTGCAGGCTTCGTTCTTAGGAGCGGGGAGAAGTGCTGGCGGTAGAGTCTATGAGAAACCTGACCTGAAGTCTCCCTGTCGGGATTTCTCCCCCCTGGAAGACCCTTCCCGTGCGCTGCCGGGACACCGAGCCCTCGGCTCGGGGGTGGCGCGGAGGGGAGGGCGCTGTCGGGGCTGCGGGGCTGTGTACAGGTGTGGAATAGCGCCGCGGGGGCAGGTGTGTGCGGGGGGACGGGGCTGGCGCCTTCGGGCAGGCTTCGTCCTTTGCATATGCATATATTGTATGTGCATATATTTATATATATATATGTTTATTTATATGCATACTTACAGTGCTTCGAGAAACGCGGACTCGGGGGTTGTGGCGCGGCCACGGGGTTTGGTTTGTTCTCTGGGGCTGACATAAATATATAGCTATTTATTTGCTTTTTTTTTTTTTTTTTTTTTTTTTTTTTTTTTTTTTTTTTTTTTATGTCCCCTGCGTGTTTACTTAAGGATTTGTGCTCTTGGAAGAGACTGGGCAGGAAGGGGAGCCGGGAGGGGCGCAGCCGCTGGGTGAGGGATAACCACCGCGGTGTTTGGAAACTGCGCGGGCAAGTTCCCGGCGTCCGGCCGGGGCGCTGAGCCGCGCGGAGCTGTCCCTGCCCCCGCTCCCGCTGCCCCGTTCCCCTGTGGGAGGCTACCTTCGCTGCGCCTGAGGGGGTGGGCTGCGGCCCCAATTCCTAAGGAGGTTTTAGGGGAGAAATAAACCCCACCCAGCCCAAACGCCCCAGCGGGAGTTCAGCGGGAGCGGCGCGGGCCGGCCCCGGGCCGCGCTGCCGCCGCCGGGCACCAGGGGGCGGCCGAGCTCCACGGCGACACCGGGAGTGCCCGGGACGGGGCGGCCTCGCCCCGCCGCTCCCGGGCTGGCGAGGGCTGGATGTGTCCCCCAGGGTGTCCTGTGCGGGGCTGGCAAGGGCTGGATGTGTCCCCCAGGGTGTCCTGTGCGGGGCTGGCAAGGGCTGGATGTGTCCCCCAGGGTGTCCTGTGCGGGGCTGGCAAGGGCTGGATGTGTCCCCCAGGGTGTCCTGTGCGGGGCTGGCAAGGGCTGGATGTGTCCCCCAGGGTGTCCTGTGCGGGGCTGGCAAGGGCTGGATGTGTCCCCCAGGGTGTCCTGTGCGGGGGCAGCGAGATTTGTCGCGCTTAAGGAAGGTACGGGGTGGTCAGGCATGATGCCTTGAGGTACTAAGAACCGCAGCTGCGAAGGTCTCCTTCCATGCATCTGTGGCTAAACCTGGCACCATCCAGGCGGTTTTTTTCGGCGACAAATAATAAAAAGAGAGCACCAGGTGCTCTCAATTTCTACAGAAAATGCTTCCCTGCTTTTGCCACCTCGGGGTGCTCCGAGGAGCAGCGATTCGGGAACGCTCCGTAGGCTTTTCGGTACAGCCGGCACTGGGATGGCAGAGGAGGAGAACGGGAAAGCTTCCTACAGGCTTTTCATTGATCTGCCTGGGTGTAATGATGTGCGTAGAGACGCGGAATGCAACTCCTCCAAAGGAGGAAGGGTAGAAAGCGACTTTGTGAAATGTGATTTCTGCAGCGTGGGAGGATTGCATAGTTTAGGTATCTTACTATCTCAAATGTCAGGAGATAAATAATGGAGTGAAATTACAGATGCTATTAAACCGAGTTTTAAAAATTATAGGATACGTGTGAGAGGGGGATGGAAAGAAGAGGAGGAAAGCTGAATAAACCTAATATTGATAGTAAGTTATTTCCCTCAATTTAAAGAAACAGCTTCATTTTATTCTTTTTTAATAAAGGAAGGGAAATTCATTGGCAGAGTACAATTTTTTAACTGACTGTAGGAGTAACAGAAACGTGCAGCCTCAATCCACAACAGGACATAGTAAATGAGAATGGGAGAACATTTGCATATGGAAAATATACCCATTTAGGTTGCTAGGGAAGAGGCATTTTCTGCAGTGGTGTTTGGGGGGGAGTTCATTTATTTTTAATTTTAATGAGCATTATTGAAGTGAGGGATTTTTTTTTTTGACACTACCTTGAAGTAATCTTGAGAATTTCTTGATGTGAATCAAATTATTTGAGAGGCTATTCCAAAAACTCTTGGGATTTTTTTTTTTTTTTTTTTTTTTTTTTTTTTTGGGAATGCAGTGGTGAGGAACACTTACATCATCAAATGAAGATTGTGGTGTTTGTGAGGGTTAAATTTTTGGTTTGTTTTTAAGAAAGACATTATTATGTGAGTATTAAATGATTATTACTTTTTAGATAGTTTGGATGTCTAAGAAAAAGTCAGTAACTACATTTGGATCATTTGCTTTGGAAATATTGAAACTCTTAGGTTCAGGATTTATATTCTGAAGGATATAATAGCAGTAGATTTTATGAAGAATGACTGAAGCCTTTTCTGTTAGAAGTGCTGGTGTTTAAGACTGGAGAGAGGGAACTGTGCTGTACTTGTTCTGTTCCAGAAAATCAGATCAGTTTGAGAACAAGTAGTAGACAGCCACCCCCTCCCCCAGCCTCTTACATTAAGAGTTTATGAATGTCATAATTATCTACCAGGGCCAAATATTCCCTCTCCTAATTTCAACACAAGGGAGGAGTTTAACTGGCAGTGTTATTATGCTCAAACAAAAGGATTTTTTTTCTTAACATTTCAAAGCTGTCCAGACAATTTATCGAGCTTGAATTAGCTTTGCTTTAATGAAAATTGAAACAAAACACACACACAGTCTCCCCACCATACTACAAACCAAAAAAGAGCATACTGCACTCTGCAAATCTGCCTTTTAAGATAGGTGGTGATAAATAAAGCTTCCTTGGTTTTTTCCAGTGTCTGGGGACACTGACTTGAAGTTGATGAAATAGATGCCTTCCCAAATTGTAAAATCCTATTTTTTTACCACTCTGCATAATACACATTTCTTTAGGTTAGCATTTTTTTTTTAAGTTGCAGTAGAAAATGTTTTTATTGTAGAATTCAATCTATTTTGTGGTCATCCAGGAGATATATAGGAATGAATATGTTGTGCTTCAACTTGCATCTTTTCACTGCTTTGGTATGAAGTTTCTTCTTGTTTTTTGTGAAGAGTTTCTCTTTACAAGTGCTTTAAAGGTACTGCTTGTAAATAAGGAACTTTTCCCCAGGGAGATGCCAGCATGTGTGTCTTATTCACCAACACTCTGGAATCTTGTTTCTTTCTGCTTTTTGTGTAGTGAACCCATGACATTTGGAATTTTTGAAATTAACGTTTTTGCTTACTGGATTAAGTGGAATTACTACTTTACTCTTGATTGTACACTGAAATCTGAAGCAGATCCTGAGACTTCAACTAGACATTTTCTACCAGTTGATTTGTACAACTGCATTAAGATTAAAATACAGCTGTTATCTTTCCTTCTTGTTTTCATCCTTCTAAAACAAACAAAAATCTGACAAAATCATGCTTGATTTTTCTATTTTAGGCTAAGTTACCTTCTTTAGGTAAATATGAGAATCAAAATATCTGCCTGAAAAGATATCTGAACTGATGAGGAGTTCTGGAACATTGACTTAAAAAGAGGTAGATGAGAAATATGTAGAGAGCTTTATTTCATGCACTCTCATGCAAATGGAATTAGAGATAATTTTATCATTTGCAGTAACCCTAAATCATGAAACATATGGACAATAAAGTCATAGACACAGAGCTTTAAATTCTTAGAGGTTGGATAGCATAATTTGGAGTTTTCCTCTTACAGCACAACACATTTATTTAGTTTACTCATTATTTTTATATATGGGAATGCTGCTGGATTGTTAAGACTAATTTATGTACTATTTGCCTTTCATGGCCACCTTCTTCAAAAAATATTTTGAGAACAAATGCAGTATTTGTTTGCCCTTTCACTGACCTTTTCTTTGAGGCACCTTTTGCAAGTGGTTCATGTTTACCTACTGATTTTCTTTCAATTTACTCCAGTAATCCAGTTACATTCAGCCATTTGATTCCAGTGCAATTGAGTCAAGTTAATATGACATTTTGGGAAACACATGTTTTAACTTCACTGTAATTTGTGTGTGCGTGAGTTGAAAATCTATTATTGAAAGAGTAGGATCTGAACTTCTCCAGGTAAAGAATCTGGATAATGGCTGGTATTCAGGATTTAAACCATTTATTTCAACTAATTCATGGAAGATATTTTATTTGTTTACCTGTATATTTTTTTTTGTGGGTGTTTTCTTTTTTGTTTGCTTATTTTTTTAGCATATACATTTGCCTTAAGAAGTAAGGGCACTATAATTGATAATTGATGACGTGTATTCTGAAGTTCTGCAGGTCATTTGACTCTCATTTTCAATGTCTCTTGAAATTCAGAAATAGGAGAGACTGCCAGAAAAACTTGCTGATAACCTGAGGTATTTAAATCTGGAGGCTTATTGGAGTCTCATAGACTAGATCCAGGTCTATTGGTAACTTATTTTAACACCAGTTTTTATTTTGGCCTAAGCAATTAATCATGGCCTAAATCTGACATAGTGTCATGGCTTCCCCCTTGGTGTATTTAACTGCTTTGTAGTTTAGGTATTTGACTAGAATATTCAATTTTTGGTGACTAGTTTAAAACTCAGAGTAATTTTTAGTATTAAATATGGCATTCAGAACACTACTTGCTGTTACTTCAAGAATTTGATGATGTCCAGCTTCAGTGATGTAATTCTGCACTCTTTAACAAAATATTTTTATTGCTTTTGTAGCTCAGTTCCTCTAAAAACTGTTTGAATGTGTTTATATATTTTTAAAGGCTATCAGGAAACAAAAGAGTTAACTTAAGAAAGCAAGGTACTCTTCAGATGCCTTTTGTTATGCCATAGCATATTTAATGGGGTGTCTTCAAAAATAAAGGTACCAAGGTTCTTATTTTTATTACATGCCTGAATTTTTGCATTATTTCTTATCTATTAATTGATGATATCATTAAATGGATAAGACATTTTTCTGATTTGTTTTTGTTCTGATTCTGTAGATGAGCAGAGAACCTACCTTTTAATTTATTGAATAGAAAGAAAGAAAAAAAAACAGGGAGAGTAATTTATCTGGTTACAGCTATTTGTGGTGACATCTTAGGTTATTAAAATCCTTGTGTACTAGAAAAGAAATACATGTAAGTGTTAATAAAAGTTATGTGGAAAGGACATAAAGGATACAAGCATCAACAATGTTAGAAATCCTTGTGTTCACAAGACTGACAAGCCTTTGAGTGTCCTGCATTTGAGTGGCTCCATGGAAGCACTAAACCAGAGGCTCATTCTTAGCAGGAATCCATTGATTCCAGTGGGCTCGCTGGAGTATGTGAAAGTGTCTCTTGAAATGGCAGGAGGGCACCAGCATTTATTTTTGAAATAGCGTGACATAGGCAACGCTGTCCATTTATGCTGCTGTTATGATTGAGGAAATTATGATTAACAGAAAATTTCTCTTTGCATTTGTGCATTAACAGCTGGATCATTAATGAATGTATGGGAGTAATTGCCTGAACTACAAGTCTAATGATCTACTGCAGAATGAGATATTTAGAACATATTACTTAGATATTAAGATATCTGTGAACATTGCCATTTGGGAGACACTAGAACCGGATTCACACAGTAGTTGTGGATCCTGTCCCTGGGATTGTTCAAGTCCAGGCTGAGTGGAGCTCTGAGCAAGCTTGTCTAGTGGGAAGTGTCCCTTCCCATGATAGTGGGGTTGGAATGAGACGATCTTTAAAGTCCCTTCCAAGCTGAGTCATTGTATTGTTGTAGCCAAACTCTGCTAATTCTATTCATAAGAGACTATCCATTGACTTAGGTTTGTGTTTGCATGAGAGAAGAGAAGGACAAGTTCTTTAAAAGCATTTATTTTACTGTCTCAAGTAGATTAATCTGGGAAAGAAGGTGACAGTAAAGTATATCATCTAAAAATTAATTACACTGTTTCTGCCTACTTAAGAAGAAGGCTAAAAACTTGCAGCTAAACACCTGCTGATGTGTTTTACCTGCTTCCTGCCTCTTCTGGAACAGAAAAAATGCAGTTCTTTAGTTTCATCTGCTCTTTAATGTGGTGCATAAAGATCATTGAAAAAAGGATGAAGAGAACAAGTCTTTCAGAAACCTGTTTGGCAAGCCTGGAGATCTACTAACCAAGGGTGTAATTAGTTACTAGTTTCCATGGTCCGAGCACAATCTTGTCTGAAATATCCAGTTTCTGGATGCATAGCATCCAGATAAAATTGGGAAGCAGCATGTAGTACTATGGAGGTTTTGGCCGCCTTTTTGGTAGTCCTGCCTGTCATTACTGAAATAAATTTCCTCTTAACTATACAAGTTCCTTCAAGAACTAGCTTTCTATAAAAATTATAGATCTTTGATGTGTTAATGTATGTTCATTTAAGATGTAGTGGCTCTTGGTAAAAAAAAAAGAGAAGGAAATACAAGTGGCTCATTTTCATTTTGCTGAGTTAAATTTTTCCTCCTTACAAAATTTATATTGTGACTTTAGAAGGCTGCACTGGTTTTCATTTGGTGTTCTAATTATCTGAGTAGTATTGCTAAACAGTGGACAGAGGTTGATGAATAACCTCATAATTCAGCAATAGTCAGAGCTGTAGCTTATGAATAACTTAAAAGGATGCAAATGAAACTTTTATTTTCAAGATGATGTTTACCATTAGCTAATACTAAACTGATGGTTTGCATTGCAGTCATAGTCTAAGGAGCAATACCAGCTGTGATCCAAAATTCATACTTGGAAATCACTCAAGAAGTCATTGTCCTGACCCCTTTGGCCAAGAGGTGCCATTTGGAGCATAGTATGAATTCAGATTAAAAACACTCATTGCCAGCAATTTTCTTGCTACTAAAAGATGTTGCACCAGATTCAGTCAAGCTGCAAGTAATTTCAAACCCATTAACTTTTGTAGACCTTTGTGATGCAGCTGAATTTGGCTTGCATGAACTCAGGTCCATGGTTAAAATAATAAAGTATTTTAAAAAAGAAGCACAGAGATGTGATACAGGTAGATATAAATAGGAGGGAAGAGGAAATCTTGCCTCTTATGAACAGTTCCTTTAACTGATGATACATTTTTTTAATTGTAACAGGATATATGTAATCAAGGTGCAATTGTATTGTGTCAATATTATGACATTGTTATTTTAATTAGTCAAAGCAGAATAAACTACAGATCCAGTGTAGTTGATTTATGGGGAAGAGGATAGCAAACGAGGACATATTAAATGTACTGGAGACCAGTTATCTGGATTATCATAATACAGCATTTTTTAAGAAGTTCTTGAACATACCATACTCATAAACTGATCTGCTTACTGGATCAGAAAAAGATTGATGTACTCCAGTGACCTCAACAGAGACTCAAAGCAGGAGTCACAAAGGAGCAAGTAAGTACAGAACAGGAAGAGTGTGATACTTCTGTCAGTGCACCTACAATGTTCAGGGACATGTCAGGTTATATCTGTGTGATCTTCCTTAACAATCTTGGCAGATCTTTTTTGTGTGAATTTGTTCTTAAATCTGCTGGTACTTTGAACTGCTTGGTACAAAGTGTCAACAACTTACACAAGAGAAAAAGAAGTCCGAAAAAATAATGTTCAGTCCTTTAATTGTGGTGCTGTAAGTAGTGGAGTCATACCAGTTCCTTATTTGACTCTTCTTTGGCATTCCAAGTTGCACATAACAGAGAATCTGCCAATCTCTTATGTGATGGACTCAGAACTACATGTTATATTCATGGGCTTTCCAGTGAATTAATTTTTTTTTGCTTATTAGGCAGTTCCCTGATTTTTTTAAAGCATTTTATTTTCCTACCCTTTTGGTAATGGTTATTTTAATTTAACAAATAATAATGTGAAGTACTTGAATTTTAGGCTGATCTGTATCAGGTCAATTTTAAAAAAGCTTCTGTGGTTGTAAGCATCTCTTTTGCAGTATAGCCAGTGTTGCAAGTTGTGCTTTACAAGGAGGCGAGGGCTAAAACTGGTCTCGCAGAAATCCTGATGAAATAAATACTGAGAGATTTGATTGCTAGAAAGATGATTCCCAGAGATGAGCATATGGAAAAAGCAGAGGTACTTTAAAACAAAGCTTGATGCATGAGTAAATGGATATAGAATGATTTAAAACCAAACCAAAACAACCAACCCTTCAGGATGAAAATTAATTTCTGATTAAAAAAGCAGTGACTCTGTAGCATACGGACAGGAGGGAAGAAGTATTGTTAGTCTCAAGATGGTTCAGAATCATAGACTATCCTGAGTTAGAAGGGGCCCACTATGATCACAATATCCAACTCCTGGCCCTGTGCTGGAGACCCCAACAATCCCACCATGTGCCACAGACATTGTCCAAATGCTCCTTGAGCTCTGTCAGGTTTGGTGCTGTGGCCACTTTCCTGGGAAGCCTTCACAATCCTCATTGCCCTCTATTGGATGTTCTATAGTATAATATAATTCCTATATTGAGGTAGCCAAAACTGCATATAGCACTTAAAGTGAGGCTTCAACAATTCTTACAAAGTGCAGCCTTAAATTCTTTGCATTTATTTGATTTTTAAAATTATTTTAGCAATAATAGAGAAATGCAAAGACAACATTGCACAACATTTAAACCTGGTTTTTGCTAGTCACCTGAATGATCTGGTATGAGGGATCTCTATTTTGCAACAGAATCTTTGGTTTTGCTGCTTTCTCTTTGGTTTCTTGTTCCTGAATGCTAATTTTATAAATCTTGTCTTATTCATCTTGGAATTTAAGATGAATTATATCAATTTGGGCATTGCTGTCTGTAATAAATGCAGCAACACATGTGCTCCTGTGCTTTCTCTGTTGGGGGGCAATACCCAAATTTAGAGTTAAGCAAAAGTTAATGCTGATTTTTCCCAGTGGAGACTGTCTGTAGTATAATATGAATAGCACGTCTCCAGACTTTTATTTTCCTTTATTTTAAGAAAACGGTGTTATGTGAGATGAGTTCTGCTAACAGAACTGTGCACACCCTGCAGCCATGGAACTCCCACTGAAGTCAAGTGTTTCAGGGGTTGTACTGATTGCACTTTTCAGGGTCTGATTGAAGCTTTCAGGAGTTGTATAAATTCCATATGAGTATGTGGGAATTTTGATTCAGTGAAGAATAGAAAAATCAAACTCTAACTTTATGGGTATTTAAGTAGTGGGCATGTTTATAAGTAGTGCTGAAAAAGTGTGGGGCTAATCCAAGAGCACGGAAGAACTGGAAACGAAAGGGATGTTCTAGTGTGCCAGAGTCTATTCAAGGGACAAAGTGCAAGACAAAAAAAGCATATTTTTCTCTGTGCTTTTTAATAATAAATCTAAAGATACATTGTAAATATTCTAAACTACTGATTTCATTTACTCCCTCTGGGAGCATATGCAAAAACTGCAACTAATCATCACGGTCACTTAGCTGTAGCCCAGGCTATAACTGTGTTGGGAAGTTTAGCATTCAGTATGAAAATTCATCACTCAGTTTTGCTTGAGTTTTTGAAAGTTTTGATTTACTTGTTTGTTTTGGTCTGTAGCTTTGTGACACTGGTCAAAATTGTTCTTTAGGTGTTCAGTATTCAGGTCATGCAGCAGGTCTGTAAGTGCCACTGTCTGAGCGATCAGATGTTCTAGGGACTTGTGCCAGTTTATGGCAATTCCACACATTGGGTTCAACAGCTTTTAGCATTTAGTCAAAATAATCTTTTCTAGCATCTGTGCATTGCTTTTCTGTGAATTAGAATTCTGTCTTTGGGTTATAGAGCCTGTGTATGTCAAAAATTTATGTTGCTGGGTTTGAGAACTCTCTCAGAGGTGGTGTTTCTGCTAAACTTATGGTAGACTTACTCTGATTTCACCATTCTTGGAAGAAAATGTATAGAATTCTGTTTACTGTCACGATAGTGATTTTCAGTTCTGTGAGTGCATGGCCTTTGTATGTGCTGCTAATTTTAAAAATAATTTTGATCTTCTATTCAAATTTCTGTATCATTTACAAACAGTAGTTTAAATCAAAAGATTCTTATCTGTGTTCTAAAATCTCAGGAATCACCTATTTCACTCTATGTAGCCCTTTGTGCCACACTTTGACAGCCTTTTTTTTTTCTTGTGATCCTAGGTACATGAATGAACACTATCTGCTGTATAAAAGAGCAGATATGGCTGGGGAAACTAATAAATAAAAAGTACAAATGGTGATGAAAAGAAATAGACTCCTCTGTGCATCATATTTTAATTCTTGCATTTTTGCATTTTGCATTTTTAGTTACATATGATCTGATTAGGAAAAAAACAAACACAACTAAGCAATCCCAGAAAGCATCCTTTTCCAGGGAAAAGCCCTTCTGCTGTTAGATGGAGTTCTGATTTCTGTTCCTCTGTGCTCATTTTAAAACAGGACAGATAACTGTAGCCAGTGAGTGTACCAGAAAATGAAAAGAAAGATTTTATCATCATGTAAATATTATGAAAGCTATTCTAAGGAAATCTTACTCTTTTTTAGTGTTATTAGTGAATGTTGATATTGCTTTGTTGCACCTTAAATGTTTGTGACTATTTTCCAGACTGTGAAGCTCACTGAGGAGTATTCTCAAAGGTTTTTAGATACTCTTAGTCTTTAGACATGTAAGTCAATGCAAGGTATCACTGCAGAAAAAAACATTTCTGTTCATAACTACACCAACTCTATTTCTTGTGACCTGCAGATACTAAATAAGTAACATGCCTATCTGTCTTCCTGTAGAAAATCCTGTTTCTACAGTGATGGTCTGTTTTTACCTATGAAAATGACTGAATTATCTGATTACTTTTATGAACATTTGATCAAAAAAACCAGTGTTGTAATGGGGGGGAGATGGGAAACTCAGGCAGTACAGAAGGAGAAACCCTGAGTGTTCGTTGAAGGTTGAGGTTCTCCTCCAACAAGAGATGTTTCTTGGTCGATGGTGGAGGTGTTTTCAGTTTTTTTGTTTGTTTGTTTGTTTATTTGTTTGGGGTTTTTTTTAATGGGTTTTTTTACTGTTTTGTTTTCATTTTTAAGGGGTAGGTCTGCTAAAACAAAGTGTTTGGTTTTCATAGTTCAGAGGTGTTTTTATAGAATCATAGGATTGTTAAGGTTGTCAAAGACCTTTAAATTTATCAACCATCAACCCAGAATCACCACCATGTTCACCAATAAACCGTGTCCTCTGCCATATTCACACATTTTTTTAATTTTTCCAGAGATGGTGACTCCACCACTTTCCTGGGAAATCTGTTTCAGTGCTTTACAACCCCTTCCATGATTTTTATTTTCCTAATGAAATCATTACATAAAGTCTCACATAGCACTCATAAGACTGGAAGACAACCCCTGCTCTTAAAATTCTGTTACCCGATGTTTTTCTGAAATTCAATCCTAAAAATAGCTGCACGTGTCTATGACAAAGAATTACTAAAACAGCAGAAATGAGAATATAAGCTTTTCTTAGCAGCTATTAGGAAAAAACTGCACAGTGAAGCAAAAGCTACTTTTCACAGGATACACTTTTATGCAAAAAAAAAAAAAAAAAAATCATATTGTCAGTCTGGGTTCAATTGTTCTTGAAATACCTTTGTGTAAGGTTTAATTCCTACCTAAATAAATATTTAGTTGTTTTGTCTGGGTTTTGGATTTTGTTTTTTTTTGTTGGAATGGGGTTTTTGGGGTGTTTTTGAGTGGTTTTCAAATTTTTTTTGCCTTTACATTATAAAAATACTTTTTCTACTGTCTTACAAGAATTAAAATGTGAGTGAAGTCATGCTGCTATGAATATTTTCTTCCTTAATTGATGAGAAATTAAGCATAAAGAAGCTTTGAGAAAAGTCAGAGTTCATCATGCATCCAGAATTGCACCGGCTATTTTGATTTCATTTCAATGCTTTAACAGTCATCCTGCTTTTATTTTATTATGTGATACAGAGTCCAAACTGACATGAAAATATGTGCTGATTGTAAACTGGATTCACTGTTGTTCTTTGGTGCTATGCATGTTGATTCCAGGAGCACTGTCTCAAATGGGCCTGAGCTGAGGCTGAAATGTGTGGTGGACTTGATTTGGCATTTTTTTTTTAAATCCGAAGGAGTACCTATCAGAAATCTTTAGCTAAATCTGCAAATCAATGAGGGGAATGCTCAGTGGTTCTCTTTAAGAAATCAGGGAATTAAAATAGAAATGTGCTTTTTGGTGGGAAAATATATTGCTGGGGGGTGGGGGGGAAGAGAGGAATACAAACAAAAAAACCCAGCACAAAGCCAAAAAACACCCTAATGTGGGTGAAAACAACCTGTAAGACATGCATTTAAAAATTTATGTTCCCCTCTCACTATTCTGACACTGCATCAGAAATTACTTTTTTGTGGTTTTGAAATAAGAGTTGTGAGCCTGTATCTCTTTGAAGAACTAAATAGAATAACCAAACTGTTTTGCTTCCATGGCCAACTAAGCTATTTTGGTGTCTTAAGCTGGTTGTGAATGCTAGACTGGTAACGCTTCAGGTGCATGAAATTGGATGAGAAAGATACTCCCAGTATTGATATGTTCAGAGCCTGACCAAGCTTTTTTCTTTTTTCCTGCAAATTCCATTTATTAAAATTGCCAGAGTGGATATCTGTAGTTATGGTTTTGTGTCTTTTGGGAGTGAAGGTGGACCTGCTTTAATCTTCCTGAGTTTTGTTTCCATTTAAACACAGGTGCCTTGGTGTTACACAGCTGCCTTTCTATGATCCACAAACACATTGAAATACAAATGCAAAATTAATTACTGATAACATTAGTTTCAAATACAGAAATAGCTAAATTAGTCTATGTATTTAATCATATGATAATAAATGTTCTAAAAAGACAATGTTGTTACTTAGGCAGATGCTTTGAGTGAGCAGGTTACAGGGTACCAAATGCTGGTGCAACCCTGTGTAGTTTCTTTAATCCCACTGTAGAAATGGGGAGGGCTGTGGAATGTAGATTGGAATGCACATTCCCTGATCCCTTAAAACAACTGAGAGAACAGAGTAATTAGAGGGGCAAAATTTATGTGTCCCTTTCACTGTTTGTACACACATGAGGTTATCTATTGCTGTAAATTGAATTGGCTGTATAAACAGCAGCATAATTTATTTAGAGTCAGGTCTAAAAGACTTGGAAAAGATCAGTGGAAGAACAAGAAGGAGATTGTAGAGAGAAGAGAGGTACAGAGAATGCAGCTGTACTTTTGTACAAGTAACTGATGTAACTCATATATATTGATGTATTTCATTACAGCAGAATTTCTTTGTGCTTTAACCATTGGCAATGTAGAGAGCAAGGGACCCAACATTTCAGTAAAAGTTCTAATCCTGTATGAAAATGCATATTTATATCCTAAACCAATCATATTTCATAAATGTATAAAATCAATCACCAGCTCCTTCTGCTGATCTATGAATATCCATCCTTGCACTTCTTCCCCAGACAACTTGGAAAAATTACAATGTGCCTTTGAAATGGATATATATAGTTTTTTTCCTCAAACTTCTTCATAACTATTCTGGATGCTGTTCAGTGTACATTCACTTAGTTACTGAAAGGAATGTTTTGGGCAGCTGCCTTGCTTGCAGCTGTGGTAATGTCATGAGAGGCACACACACATTCCCCCTGCGCTGCTTCTTCAGAGGACTGGGATACACTGCTCCTCTTGCTCCCCTCCTGGCTTCTGAAGGGTTAAAATAAGACCACGCTTCTGTCTTTCTGTAGGGATTACTCAGATGAGCAAAAGTATAACTTACACTAGAACAAACAAGATAAATTATGATTAAAATTGATAGCATGTATCACTGGAGTAACTCAACAGAAAGTCAGTGCAACTTGCTCAGAAATACAAGGACTTTTGTGTGTGTGTGTATCGAATAGTTTTAATTTGTCTGTTCAGTTGGATCTTTAATAAATATTTCCTGAAAATGATGCGGGTATCTTAGTAGCATTTATCCCTTCTTTTACTTTAAGGAAATGTGGGGGGTTTCTTATGTTTAAATAGGCTCCTTGAGAAAAACAATCATAATTTTATTAGAGGTTAGTTTGTTGCATGTAATATGTTCCTTGTTTTTTTTTAATCTTGATTGTTGATTTTTACAGACCAAATCTGTCACTTTGGTAAATAAGATGTTTTATTTAATCTCCAGTCTTTAATGCAGCCTTCTGAAAGACGGACCTTTCTGAGTGCAAAGTTCGTTGTCATGTTGCTGGTGCATGTTTCTGACCAGAATGCAAAGTAGCTTGAATCCATACATTCTTTTCTTCCTGTACTGGGATAGCTGCCAGATCTATGTCAGCAATTAACTTCTGAATGTGTCAGATGTAACAAATACAGTTCATTGTTTCTTGACTAGTTAACAGCTAGTTTAAAAGGCAGAAACAGCCTCAAATTAAAGAGAAGTGCTGTGCATTCTGTATCTAAAATCCTCAGGCTCTTAAAACCACTTTAAAAAAAAGAAAATTAAAAACTAGTTCTAGAAGGGGTTTTTAGGAATTTAAAAGTACTTAGTTGATTCTTCAAGTCAAAATATGCCAGATAACTGTATAATGAAGCTATCTGACAAAATTATGGTCAGTTACAGGTAATTTTCAATTAAGGGCTATATCATTCAATATCTGAACTTCTGTTCCTCTCGTGTGTAAAGCAAAACACCAACACCTGTTTTCCTCCTTCCTTTTCCCCCACCCTGCCCCAAAAAATCCTCCAAGAAATCTCTCTTGAACTGTTAGAATACTATTTGAGATACTAGTTAGAAAAAAGATATCACAAGAAAGGGAAAAAAAACAAACCCTTATTCGGAGAACCTGACACTATGGGCATTATCTAAAATGAAGTGCAAAATCAGTTTAGAGGAGTATGATAATAATACTCTTCCTCCTCACAGATAAGCATGTTCTTATTTTTAATTTTTGGGTTTCTTAAGTTTATAGACTGTTTGCACAAAGTTACAATAACGTAATATTCATGTTTAGCCTACATTAGTTTTGGTAAATTTTCCTCTGCAAGTGAAATGTGAATGGTTTGCTGTGCGCATTTAAAAGCCACTGTATCTTTAATTAGCTCTTTAAGCTTCAAGTAGACTTCTTCTTTTCTAAATTTTAAACCAGTTATCCCAGCAGAAGCATTTTGCGATTTAAATTGCAATTTTAGTATACATATGACATTTTTTGCTTTCATTTTCTCTTAAAGGTATTTTTGTATATTCTGTCTTACTGAGCTCAGCATGAAGATACTGGTAGTAAATGAAGACAAAAGGGGTGGTTGTAACAGGTGTCATATTCAATTTCTTGCATAAGAGGGCAGATTCAGTTTTTTTCTTAAAATGCAGAATTATTTCATTTTATGAGTTCATTTGAGCACTGTTATTTCTAGATTGCAGCAAGTGAAGGGTTTGGATGTCCTATGAGGCAGAGCAGAGAAGAGGAAGCCATGCAACAACATGTCAGTAATTTGCCAACAGGAGGAAATCTATACTGTTATACTTCTATAAAAACCCAGCCAAACAGAAACACCCTCTGGAAAACACAAATTAGGTTCATACTGAGCAGGTGATTTGAGTAAGTGGTTGGCGGCAAGCTAGACTTCTGGCCGAATTTTTAAATACAAGGAAAGTTGTGGAAGAGTCTACCACTTCTTAAGTTCTGTGAAATAAGTTATGTATGATAAGAGAGTGAAATAGGGAGGGAAATGGTCTTTGCACAGCTAGAAATTCCAGACTTTCCATATATATTTGTGGAATGAAATGTTACCTCTCAACACACTTCTAGTGATGCAGCCTATGGAGGACGTAATGAGTAGATGGTGAATCCCAGACCCTCAGCACTCATTCCTCATTCTCTGTGCTACTGCCATGCCCATTCCCATAGTTTCCTTCTTACACAGGAGTGCTATTTTATTTCAAAGGACTTCAGGAAGTTCTTCCCCTGATGCAGGAGTCTGCATCAGAATGTTTTATCTTTGTAATGCATAATTGTCTGTATCTGTAGAACAGCGGTTGTAACTTACTAGCAGGATTTGTTTCTCTTTCCTTAACTAAGCATGCATGGTAGAAAACAGGAGTGGTATGGTCTCTCTCCCTCGACCCCCTCCTTTCTCTTCTCCTTCTCCCTTCTCATGGGAGACCTGTAAGCCTTAGGAAAAAAAAAATTCAGATACCTAAATAAAAAAAATCTAGTAATTCCCATCTGATATGCAAACCATCTTTAACTCAAGTTATATGCTTAAAGCTCAGATCTTTCTGCAACTCCATAATTTCCTGCTCTTACTTTTAGTAACACTTCTTGATCTTGCTGGTGATGATAGAACACATTCTGAGTTTATCCTATGCATTCTGGAATCCAAGATATTTTAAATTCATTATTGTAATGCCAAGATTCCGTAAGGAGGAGAAGGAGGTATTAAAAAGGGCAACAAAAAAACTGATGGCAAGGGGTAATGATAGGAAAATTTTTTAATTGCAAGTCGAAGCCAAAATGAATGAGCAAGTAATTTCCCTCCCATATACTTAAATGAAACTGATGCTTCACCTGCAAATTATGTATTTCTGTTTAAAAGATGTCTGGCCGGTACAGGTTTGCTGCTCTTGAACAAGTAGTGTGTGAGGCTGTATGTGTAACTATAGTCTATAATCTCATATATCTGAAAAATATAATTAGTTTTATTTAGTTGCACCATTTTCCCGTATTTCAATGAAGTCTGTTTAATATTGTTTTTTATTTTTAGGAATAAGTGTTCATGCAAGATAAGAAAGGGTATCAGGACATGTGAGCAAATGGGTTTGTTTACTCAAGAGTGGGGAGGGATATATTTGGCATCTTTAACAATTCAAGAGTGGCAAGTGGAAGGAAAGAGAATAATTCTTTCATTCAAGTATATGCTTGGTGAAGGAAAATAATTAATTTAATCTGACTAAACATCTTTAGTCTGAAAATGTAATTATTCTTCCCATAAGAGTGAAGAAAATTGGAACAGTCTTCAAAAAATATTTGTATAAAATTAAGTGCTTTTAAGAGGATAAAAGGATTTGAGGGTGATGTGGTAATGATGTGCCTATAGAAGGACACTAGGATCTTTAACTTAAGTAAAAACCCCAGAGAAGCAGCATTTTAGGGGTGATTTTAGGAATTAAACCTTGAGATTTCTTCTATAAGTCTGTATTTGGTAAATTAAAATGTACATTGAAGTTAATTATTTAAGACTTAAAATAATCCATTCTAAATATTAACATCTGTTCAAGAAATTTTCTAGAATTTCAGGTTTGTACAATCTGTGCAAGGATTAGTCATGCAATGAGAATCATCTCAGTTTTCACTTATTTCATGTTCTCATTATGGATTAGTGATAATTAAGTTCAAAATTTGAGATGAAAAATAGGTAGCATTTCACAAGTGCTATGAAATATGACTATAGAATCCACTCCTGTTCACCAAAATAAATGGTTTCTAAGTGCTTTGACTTCACAAAATAAGTAGGAATTCTCAAACAGTAGAAGAAAATAGAAGTTAAGGCCATTAGGAAAACAGAAGCATTAACTTTTTTTGTGGAACTGACATAAACCATTCTCGATATGTTTAAATAAGCATCTGGTATTTAGAGAAGTCATAGCCAAGTAAGTTTTGCCAATTGTTACTGCAAACATTAAATGATCAGGATTTGTACTCTCTGCAGAGGAGACCTTAAAAATTACTCATCTTGAAAAGAAGAATTTTGATTGTGACTTTTGTATGTTTTTAAATAATTAATCATAAGACAAATTTCTGCCTTTTTCCTATGGTTATGTTATTATTTTCTTAAATGTAACTATTTTTTCTGGCTTTTCCAGACAGCAAAGAAGGCTGGATACCCATAAGAGAGGTGAATGTTCTCCTAAATGTTCTCTATTTATGGTTTCCATCAATGCTGTAGAAGAAACTTTGCCTAAGAAAAAAGGAGAATCTTAGTGCCAGCAAATAACTTACACTCAACATGTCAAAGTCTGGTTCCACACATTCCTTGAAAATAAATGACAAATGGAAAGAGTCTAATGTTTCATATCCTCTCTTATGGAACAGCAGCATCTTTGGCAGTATAGACTTCCAAATTTTGTAATGTAACAGATTTTTTTTTTTATTTGTAGATACTCTGCCAAGTAAATCAAAGTTGCTTAGGCCTTAGTTTAAAATTATATCACTCTGTCATTTAGGTTTTAAGATTTATAAAAAAAACCCATACAATACTGTTCACATTTTTTGAATCGGGTACATCTGATGCATATCAGTGCGGGAAAGAAATTTATGCCACTACTAATGTTCAGTTCATATTATTTGGAAGTATATCAAACTAGCCATGTATATGTTAAAGTACATAATTTATTTGTAGTTGCAGTTCGTAGAAGACAATATTTTCCAGTAATTTATTCCCAATTGTGTTAAATCCTGTTTACCACCTAATAATTGCTTGAATGTGTTTTCGTTGATCATAAATTTTGGACCCTTGTATTCCATCAGAAAACATGGGAGACACTTGGTGAGTTACACAAGCTCACACAGGTTTAGAAGATACTAATTTCTTCCTGCTTCCATGTAGCTGCTCTTGTAACTTTCTATACATATTTTAGTATTTAACACAGCCCGATTGTTCTCCAGTTTTTGAAACACCTGGTTTCTATTTCTGGTCCATGTACAAATGCTCTTCCAGTCTCACATTAAATCATTAAACGGAATCATAACTCCAATTTAATATGTTCTTAGTTGATGCATCTCATCAGAGATTCCATATTAGAACACAATCTTTAGCTTTTTGCAAAACACCAACTACAGGATTTCCACCTCTATTCCCTAAATAGGTTTGACTAAATGCATTTCAGTGAGAGGCTTGTAATTTAGAAATAAAACATTTCTTTTAAAAACACCTCTGAAACTTTAAAAACACCTCTGAAACAATCTTCACTTTACTACCTTATTCTTCATTTTACGACATATTATCTTGTGTCAGAGGAATATAAATGAATCAACTTAAAATACTTGAGCTGTGTTTTTTTCTTTGCTTGCAATGTCTTAATTCTATGTTTTCAAAAAGGTAACAAAGTATAATTAAAAATACTTCATATCTCTCAGGGTATCAATATATTTTATACTTTTCTTTCTAATTAGAGAGGAAATTCTATGTCAGAAATTAAAACAAACAGAATACTCTGAAATACATACTATGAAAAAATAATTGAAAGCAGGGGTTTCTAAAGCAATTACATATGAAGATAACATTTTTAATTTTTTAAAGTACTGAAGAACTAAACCAAATCAAAAGATTCGTGAAGAATATGGAAGGACATTCTAGATCTGAAGAAAAAAATGCCTACTTTTAGGTTTTGTGTAATAATAAAGATGTGAAAAATAATGTAGGTCCACAGACAGACACATAAAATTACCAGGCCTTTTTCCCAGGGGAAGACAACTCCATCTTTTCTTTGCAATATAATTTGTAGTAAAGCTAAATTGGAGGTTTGGTTCTTGCAATTTTGTTTTGACTTGCAGCCAATTATGAGCTTCTCCACCATCCTAGCTCCATCTAAGCTTCCTGATTGCAAGTCTCCTGGCGTTTGCCCTTGGAAGAGAATGAAGTTTACATGCAAGACATGGTTTAAGTACTGCAGTGTCTTTGGCTGGAGACGGCCCAAGGGTCAAGCGATGGATGATACAATGACTTCCTTGTTCTCAGCCTTCTTTTCTCCATTAGCTACATTCAGCAAGGACTTCAGGGTGAAAGAATGCTTGTTCTTCCTGTTATCTAAAGCAGGGTGGTGCTTATGGGTGGATTGCACTGCTAGTGTAGAACATGAACAGGAGGAGATGACTCTACTACATCATCCAAATATTTTATTTGCTTACATCTGTTTTGTAAAGCTGTTTGTATTTCCCTTAAAATACAAATTACATTGCGAAGAAACACACTGCAAGTGGCATGACAGACGCTAAAGGAAATAATGTGCTGTTCCCATAATCTGTGCCATTGAAGAGAAGCCATGTATTGTCTTTGACAATCACATTTTTAACTACTCACTTAAAACATACATTTGTCTGGTATATGTTGGATATATTCAAGAAGCAGCAGTTCTGTGAACTGATTTCCTGACCCAATTACCTCAAATTACTTTGTCTTTTGTTTAATTTAAGCAGTTATTCATGTAAACACACTGGTGAAAGAGTTTACCACTGCGGGATTGTATTTGAATTGGTTCTCTGGTTGGATGACTGCTGCTGAGCCTTTTTAATGAATTTTTGTATGAATTTCTGATTTTTTGAAGATCAAATCTCTGAGGATTTGTCAGAATATTTTAAATCAAGTTTTGGTCTATATGTTAATGTTAGTGGTAGATACAAAATATATGTCCCTGTTCTGCAGTTAATTCGGAGACTTTCTTTTTTTTTTCCCCTTGATTGGTTAATTTACAGTAACAATTTTGTAGTATGAAGTTCCTCCCACCGTCTCTGTACATAAATAGGTTTCTTATTAAATTATCTCCACCTGGTGGCAGCATGTCATAGCTAGCAAGGGAGTAGCAAGCTGAACTGCAGCATTTTTTAATTTAACAGAAACATAACATCAAAGCTAGCTAAATCAGATGAGTCATTTATTGCTTAAAAAACCCTGTAAATATGCATGAAATATTTTATAGCTGAATGTGGTGTCTCATGTGTAATTGGATCTCTAACTGATAAGTATCCCATGCCTTCAAAATGCAAGTTGATTGCCGTGAGTTCTGTTGGCACAATTGTATTAATGTCTGCATTGCTTCCCTTAAGAAGAACAATGCAGGTATTTTGATGGGGAAAGGCAACATTCAAGAGTGTTTAGCATATCTATTCTGCTTATTCTTGTAGTTATAAAATATGGATTAGGCTGTGCAGCGTTTGCATAATGTGTTTTCTTGGAGCATGTTTTTGTAGTCTGTTGCAAAGAAATGCTCTTTGCTGAAGTGCTGAATTGCCAGTTTTTCTCAGTGAAGAAAGGAAAAAATTTCAGAACAATAAGTGCAGTATCAACAGTATCTTATGAAAAGACTTGAGGTAAGTTCTTAAAAATAGCTTTTATTGTCAAAAGTTGTTCAAAGAAGATTTACATAGGAAGTATCCTGCAAGCAATTCCTTATGATTAAAAAAAAATCCTATCTATGATTAAGATTTTTACAGAAAAACATAATTACTTGTTTATCCACAACTGAGTGGCCTTTTTCATTTTACAAATAAGGTCATCTCTTAAATGCTACATATTTACATTTCTTCTTACATTTTACATTTACATCTTCTTCTTACATTTACATCTTCTTCTTACATTTACATCTTCTTCTTACATTTCAAGAGTATCCCAGAGTGTTTCTGAGGGTTCATTCGGAAAGGAAATTAGAGATTATTGTGTGTTTTAAAAAAAATTCTGTAATGTAAGGAAGATACAGCATGCCTGGACAGTGTAGGTTGATTTGACCAGCCTAAATCTTGTATGAAATATGCTTTTATCCTCAGGGGAGATTTTTAAGGCAGTGGTCATGTCTTTTTTTCTGTGTAAAATATTAGATTTGGGGTAAAAAATAAAAAATAGCAAATATAGGTTTAGTTACTATAGCCTGAAACTACAACAATCATAAAAAGGTTTATTTTGATTTTTTGTTTCTGTAGCTAAAAAATCAGTCAAAATATTAAAACAGTTCAGTAAGAGCCAATTAACAGCTGACAACTTGTAATAAGTCATGTGGTTTTGATTTTAAGTTTGTAAAAATATTTGTTTACTTTGAATCAAATAACCTAGTTTTTTTTTTTTATTTAAGGTTTTTTTTTTAATAGACTTGTGGCTTCCTTTGAAAAGGAAAAGTTAGTCATTTTATTGATAAGTTTAAAATTAGTATGTTACTTTGTTGAACAGTGTAATTATTTTGACGTAACTATTTACAGACTATACTGGCTTATGATGAATTCTTTAGTGGTTTAAACAAAATTATAGAAAAATTAAGGCTGAGAACCTCCCATGGAAATGCTAAAAGCTGGTTTGGTTTTGGATGTCCTTTTTCTTGGCCAGGTTTTTTAAGAGGAAAATTAAAAAGCAAAGAATAGGCTGACATCAAATGAAAGAACTTTGTATCTGTGGAAAAAACCAAGCTCTGTTCTCAGATCTTTACTTGATATGTGATTGTCTGTATGTGGGGTCTTTTTTATAGTTTAAGTACTGCTTTATAATCCTTCCAGGTAAGAACTACAGAATTTACCTTTGCTAAAGTCCTCTTAGGCTTGATGGGCCACAGAAATTGTTATCTTTAAGTACTAAATAGAAAACACAAGGGACACAAGGAGTTAATGCATCACTTCTGTTCATTGAGCCTTAAAATTCTTCAAAGTCTTAAAAGGGCTGTGCTCTCCTTGTTTTTCTGTTGCGTGAGATGCAGAAAATATGAATTCAGGGAAGGAAGGGGAAGGAATCCCAACCAAGCAAATTACATTTACATAGCTGAGTAACCAACATCTCTTATAAGCCATAAATATGGGAATATTACCTTGATTTGTCATACTGCATTAATCTAATAAAATTGGCTGAGGCAAAGTTTCTATTACGTTTTTTTTTTTATATATAGAGCTTTTGTGTGGAAACAGGATTCCATTTTTCTTTGATCCATCAAAGAGTTTCAAGGCTGAAAATATATTTCTGAATTTAATAACAAATTTCTAGTTATTACTTAAGAGCTATAAAACTGAACTTCACATTAAAAAGAGATTAGATGCTAATTTAATCTTCTTTCTTGGTTTATTTTTTAGTATATTTCACCCTGCAGCTGTTGAGCTGACCAGTTCTGATGAGATCAGGTAGTATAACTTGCAGGATAATTATGAAAAAACTATCATTAAAGAAAGTGAAATTAAGCAGTAAAGAATTTCCTGCTTTACTGATTGTATTTTTTTTATTATTATTAAAAAAATCACTAGTATTAGCTTTTTCAATCTTATAATACTGATAAAATGAGAAACATTGAATATTTGGGGAATAGTCTAATTTGCCTCACAGAACTCTGGCTGGAAATCTCGACCAGGTACTAAGGTGTTTTCACACTGCTGCAGAGATTCAGACCACAAGTTGCTGATTTTCTCTCAAGCCATTATGCCATTTGTAGGTTGGATGATTTTTGTTGTCCTTCTGGGAAACCCAAGAAAGCTTCTCCCATTGCTCCTTGCTCTTATCCTTCACCTTGGGCTGAAGGGACACAACCCAGTGAAGCTGCTTTCTCTCTCATTGTGCATTAGAAGGAATAAGGGTCCAGGACTAGGGGAAGTGTGACCTTCCTGTTGGGGAAAACAGTGTCAAGCCCCTGTTTGATAAGAGTTGTGCCAGTGTAGATGCTCTTGGAAATTTTATTCCCATTAGCTTTTCTTTAACTAGACACAAAGGGTGCAGTTTAGATGACATTGTAAGCCTTCAGTGTGTCTAGCAAGTGCAAATGTTTTGGTAAGTGTTTGAACTGACTTAGGTGATGTCCAGATGTCAGGGAAAGGAAAATCATTCAGGATGGCCTGAACAAATGGGAAGAGGGTTACATCCCTGAGGTATTTCAGAGGAATGGAACAATGTGTTAACTAGAGCATGTGTTTCAGAGAGGGCAGCTCACCCTATTGATTTGGCTGGGCTTTGGTGCCTGCCAGGCTTTGCAGCTAGGCCTGATGGGCACAGGTTGTATATGGTGGAAGTTGCCCTTGGCCTTTGCTGTCAGGGGCTGCTCAGCTGCAAGGATTTGGATAACAGGAACATGTTCTTCCCTTGAAGGGTGGTCAGAAACTGGAGCTCCCCAGGGAGTGGTCACAGCCTCAAGGATGCCAGAGCTCAAGGAAAATTTGGACAACACTCTCAGGGACAGGGTGGGATTGTTGGACTGTCCTGTGCAGGGCCAGAAGCTGGACTCAGTGATCCTTGGAGGTCCCTTCCAACACAGCATATTCTGTGGTTTCTTAAAGAAAGCCTGTGGCTGCCTAGTTTCATCTGCACAGCTCCATATCTTGAGCCACATTCATGGCTCAGTAGGGTTTATTTTGGCAGAATCATTATTGTGTGGCATTGTTTGGTGTGCAGACTTTGGCTGGAGTTTTGGGGAGCAGTTGGTAGGGTGTTTGTGTGTGTCTGAATTCATGGTACTGAGAGATACCAAGATTTCTTCAGATTTAATTTTGCTGCTTGCTATGTTGAGGAAAGAAAACTAAGGAGATATTGAAAGGACAATCATCAAAGTAGATTCAATAATAGACTCAATGAGATGTCTGAAATTTTTAGTAATGTAAGCCAAACAATTATTAGGTTAATACTTGGAAAAAAAAAAAAAGTAGCAAATACATACATATTCTCTAGTACTTATAACTTACTCCCTCTTAAAAATTGATGAGAAGTGCATTCTATCAGTTGTTACATCTGAAATAGTTGAATAAAGAGTATTTAAATTCCTTTCTTTACCATAGATGCAAATACTACAGATAGTTTGCATTTGAAAGCTTGTGAAGTACTGATAAAACATGAAAAGAAAAAAAAAATAACCCTTCTGGAACTGGCTTGGGAATCTCATTATGTAATACCTCAGCAGCTGTGTACTTTAATACTTACGGCCACTTCTTTCTCTTTTGACTCTAATATGTGCTATAAATTGCACAGGGTTCCGCACTCTCTTCTTAGCAATTTTGTTACTGTTTAGAGTGAAAGTGACTTTTTCAAAGTCTTTTTATATTGATTTGTTCTTGAATTACCTTATTTTTAAATCAGTTTTTATTTTCCCTTTCAATCATTTTAATCTGAACTAATCTGTGAAAAAGGGTAAGCCTCTGAAAGCAAGGAATTTTTTAGAGTAAGAACAAAAAATATAATCAAACTGTATTGCTTGCAGACATGTTCTTGCTTCTCCTGTACAGGGAATTTGCATTCAACTGAGTTGGTAATGGAACTTATTGTATAAACTGTCTTTTAAGCCCTAAAAGCATTCATTTAGATATTCTAAGTAGGTTTTGACATATGGATACTCTTTGTAGAGGCCTATTTACCTTTAATAAATTTCCTATGATATGACATGAATTTTTTTTTTCTCCATATTGCCATTCATTTCAGTATTGAAGAAATTAAAAAAATGAAAATAGCTGAGTGTTTATAAAGTGATATATCTTTACCTGTGCACTTGCTGCTACCTGCAAAAAGAGCTGTATAATCAAATTTTGTTCAGGATATGTTAGGGTGGTCTGTCACATAGTTTAGGAGTTATAAGATCTCACTACATCCCTGTTGATATTTAAGGAATTAATTCTACTCTTAGAGTAATAAGGGCTGATTCATGGGCTGGTGCTAACAAAGGAAACATGCCAAATATAAATGCAGGAATCAACTCTTCTTTTTCTTTTCTATTTCTTGCCATGACATATCCTATACGGCAGTATTTATATATATTCCAGTATTTAATAATTTCTTAGCAAAATTGTTATGAATGAAAGTAATGTTTTAGGGGAATTACGGTTATATAGCTCCAATTTAAAAAAAAAATATTGCATTTTTTCTGTCTTTGTCTGGCCTCTAAGTCAAAACAGGACAATGAGGTAAATTTTTACATTTCCATTTGTTTACTGACAGAGTAAAACTAGGACTGCTGGTTTACTGCTGAGGTTGCCGGGACGTTTTCATCTGGGGGGACTGAATCCATACTATGTCAGAAAGACAGATGAACTCTTAAACACTCAATTGCTTTTCTGGTGGTTCTTAGTCTTGGAGTTCATCCAAGTGTATTACGTGGTGTGTCTCTATATAGTGTGGATGCTGGAGTGCTTTGAGTGGAAATAAAGCTTTCTTTACTCCCTGTAGTAACACCCCTATTAATGTGAAGTACTGGGGCTTTTGTTTCTAATGTTATATACTTGTTATATACTTTTTCTTTTTTTTTTGGTCAGAATTCATTAAGAATATATACAATATTGAAATTTGTCAGCTACTTTATTTTAGAGAAGTAAGTATGTATCCTTAATATGACGATAATTTCGACTGCCTAAACCACTATGCACCTCTGGAAAAATTAGAAGCTGTTACCTTTTTAACAAAAGTCAGTGATGTGCAACTTCTCAATTTAAATGGATATTTTGGGGATTACACTGAATACCTAAGACTCATGTTTGTGTTCTGTATTCATTTTGAAATCCTCTCTGTATTGCTTACATATGTGAAGCTCCTGCTTGACATTGTTCCCATTTTGCTTCTGTGTACCAATTACAGTCATATTTGTAATGTATTATAACTAAGAATGGCTTAAAATTAAATCTGCAGCTCACTGTGCACCATTTTATCACTAACTTAAGTTTTCAGCAGTCTTGTGGGGTAAGGGGTGTAGATTTGGATTTTTTTTTTTTTGGGGGGGCGAGTGATTTGGTCTTTCTAAAGCTCATACATGAGAGTTCTATATTGCAGTTATATGAAGGTTTTAGGAATGAAATAATTTGATTTTTGTATCCTTTGATTCCAACATGAGTAATTTAAAAGTGTGATACTGGGATCATGTGGGAAGATTATTGTGTGCACATATTGTAATGTTTAGAAGGACTTTGATCATGTGATCATACCTACACGCAGTAAGTAAAGCATATGCTACCTTATACATCTGTGATCAAATTGAGGTAGTTATACTCTTGTTCACTTGGCAAAAAAACTAAATTTCTGAGTTCCAACTCAGAAAATTTTAACTGCATACAGAGAAAGAAGAATTCTTATTTTTTCCAATTGCAGGAAGTCATTACACTTACAGTCTGTTTGCATGATAAGTTTGAGGCTGAAAAATATCATATATCTATTTCTAGTTTGGAAACGAGCAGCAGTCAGTTCAATATTTGAATAAGGTCTTTCTTTAATGTACTCAAAATGTTTTAATCTTCCATCAGTAACAATAATGGAAGAATAATCAAAGAGGAAATAATGGAAAAAGGTCTCAAAGTACAAAGTATAGTAGTTTTTTATATCTCTGCAGAGATTGTAGGGCATATGGCTAAAAGATATTTCTAGACTCAACAGAAGCCTTCTCAGCACAGAAAATAAGTTTCTTTAGTATGTCACAAATATGAGGTTCAGCTATTTAGAAAGGGGAAAAAAAAGTCTCTACTTATATTGTACCCTGTAAACCCCAAAGTTAAATAAATTTTCTTTTAAAATGTGGCCGTTCTTGACTTGTTCTTATAGGTTGGGTGTTTTTGCTTTTTGTTTTGGTTAGTTTGTTTCTTAATTCCAAGTATTTCCTTACCATCATAGAACACACCACTGATTTTTATCATTGTCATGGTTTGACACTGGCGCGATGCCAGCGCCCCCATGAAAATATACTTTTCTAAATAATTGCTGTGAGATGTGATCAGGAACAGAGCAGAGCAGGCCCATCTTAGTAACAAAGGAAAGAACTTTATTAAACTACTACTACTAGAAAAACTACAAACACTAAATCCTGGATGAAGACTTTCTAAAACACCCCTCCTCCACCCACCTAATTTCTAAACAAACTTAACAGTGAGACACCACCCAGGATCCTAATTAAGTTGCCACCCTTCAGATATTCAAATACTCAATCTTTCAAGGGAGACAGGAGTCTCTCCTGTGCCACAGACCCCCCCCCCCCAGGAAACACAATTGCCACCCTTGTGTTTCCATGTCACACATGGTGACCGCCCGGAGAAAATCTGCCATGGTGACACTCTCCTTTCCATGTCACAGTGCTCTCACCACCGTGCATGGACAGACTGCTCATAGGGCTCTTTTAAGGATGCTTTGCCATGGACCAAAAGAGACAACAGTTCAGTTTCTCATTTTGGGACTACACTCCCCCCCATTTTCCCCTGGGGCTGAGGATCCAAGAACAGAGGTCGTCTTCTCCTCTTCTTCTTCTTCTTTGAAGATAGAGGGCTTCTCCACACCTTCTCTCTACTCCTCTGCTGGTAATCACTGAAACAGGTCTCCTGGCACACCAACGCACCACCCTAAGTGCAGCTTCTGTTAGGAGAATTTGGTTCAGTCTATGGCTAACAAGAGAAGTCCAGCCACAAGCCACTCCATCATCTCCTTCCAGCTCAAGAATTTCTTCTTCCATCATCTCGGATCCCAGACTGTCTCTCTTCTACTTCAAATCAAGGAGGAGTAATATTTTACAAAGCTTTCATTTCTCAGGAAAGGGTTAAAAGCTCAGACTCCCTGGACGGCTGATATCTCTGCCCAGCAGCCGATTCCCAAGGCCAAGGCTGGGCGCCTTCCCCCCCCCCCGTTCTCCTCCGCGCCGGCAAAGTTACAGGTGCCGTCCGGACTTTCTATCTCTTCCTTCTGGGGGGGGGAATGACAAAGACATCTCCGCTTCTTTCCACCCTTCCGTCCACAAGAGCTGGCTCGGTTCCAGTCCTTCTACCCCTCGGCTCACCTTGACCAGGCCACATGGCTTCCCCTCCCCCACCCAGCCCCATGGCTGGGCAGGGGAGGTCTGCACAGCACCCTGACCGGAACCAAAGAGAGCGAGCTCTTGGGAGTTCTTGCTTTTAACCCCCTGTGTTCTCAGAGGCGTATCCCTATCTTCAGTGGTCACTTCAGGTGCCAATATCCAAACTTGACCACTGATTGGTTTGACCCAACTTCCTGGAAAAAAAAAAAATCACTTCCATGTCAAACCACGACAATCATAAACTGTAGTAATAATAATTTTTTTAAATTCTCAGTTCCAAGAGTCCACATATGGATGCTACTAGTTGGATCTATTGAAGTGATAGGACTATGCAGTGATGTTTCTTTGTTTACTTTTTTTAAATTATATAAAATTGGATATGTGTGTGTCTGAGAGTAATCAGAAGAGAGACTGAGAAAAAAGAGAAATATCACTGCATTGCATTTATACAGTTCCTGTTTCATTGTAAAATATTCTTGCAGGTTTTGGGTGGCTCTCCATACATATACAGATTTACATAATTCTTAAATGTTTTATTTAGTAACATGAATTCTGTAATGGTAAATTACAAAACAAAAGCAATTTCTGATAGTTCAATTTTCTAATTTCTCAGACTGATTTCAGTAAATCAAACAAGCAACATATGCTTTAAGACCAACCCATTTGATGAGAGAGTTCATCTTCTCAAGGAGGGGAATAAGATTTTTAACTTCTCATATAGGTCAGAAAAATGCTTCTCTTGTTGAGAAGTTGTTGAGAGTTGTTTGAGCCTCTAATTACAACTGTGAGACATCAGCCACTTCCTAGAATAATTTTGATAACTTGGGAAGAGCCTTGTTTTCTTATCTAAGATCTGCAGTGGTAGGAAAACAGTTACATGTTATTCTTCCACAATTTCTTGCCTGATCTGGCCATAATTAAACAGAAGCTTGTATGTGACGATTTTGTTAGTGATATCATTTCAGGGAAAAGAGAGAAACATCCCCCAGCCTCAGGGACACTGTCAAATATTGAATTTGGTCCTGTGTGATTTTGAAATGGTGAAAATCCAGTTGTGAATTCTAAAATTTCATCTGGTTGATAAAGAACTTGACATAAAATAAATGCCCACAGGGAATAGAGGCATAAGAGAACACATATCTGAATGTTCTAATGTGAAAAGAGAGCTGCTGAATGAAGATGTTATTAGGAAATTATATTGATTGACCATAATTTTACTGAAAATTATTTGTTGAGCACTAGCATGGATTAGGAACACTTTGATTGAAGTGTCTGTAAAAAGCAGATCACAGAATCCCAGAATGGTGTGGGTTGGAAGGGACCTTACAAGTAAGATCATTTCATTCCAATCCCTCTGTTGTGGGTAAGGACACCTTCCCCTAGACCAGACTGCTCAAGAGCCCTGTCCAACCTTGGCTTGAACACTTCTAGAGATGGGGCATTCACAGCTTCTCTGGGCAACCTGTTCTAGCACCTCACCACCTTCACAGCAAAGAAATTTTTCCTAATATCTAATCTAAACCTACTCTCTGTCAGTGTGAAGCCATTCCACCTTGTCCTGTCACTCCAGGCCCTTGTAAATAGTCCTGTGGTTCCTGTAGACTACCTTTGGGCATTGGAAGGTCATGATTAGGTCACTCCAAAGACTTTTCCAGGCTGAACAATCCCAGTTCTCCCAGCCCTTCATCACAGCAGAGCTGCTCCATCCCTCTGATCACCTTGGTTCTTCCTCTGGCCTGGCTCCAGCAGGTCCCTATCCTTCCTGTGCTGGGAGCCCAGAGCTGGATGCAGCTCTGCAGGTGGGGTCTCAGCAGAGCAGGGCAGAGGGGAAGAATCCCCTCTCTCAAGCTGCTTATAAGGTTTAACTGGGGAGAAGTATTGGTTTGCTGGCCCCACGTTGAGCCTCTCCCTGGGGGTCCCCTGATGGGGGAAGCCCTCCTGGAGCAGTTCTGTGTCAGGATCGAGAGACGCATTGGGCTTTTTTGGTCTTCAGCTTCTTGTTTATTATTATCTTATCAGAACTTCAGCATGCCATCTGCACCAGAGCTTGCATGCAGGAAAAACAGCACAAAATATGGCCCCAGATGTACACTTTCAAGGTCTTTTAAGGCTGAACAAAAACTAACTTACCCAATTAAGAAATGACACCTAGATTATTTTCCCTTTTAACCCAATAACTCATCCCTTGAAGCCTGCAATGCGGACTTTTCTGTCCAATTACAAAACATCACCCAAACCCATGAAGAAGAAGGAAGAAGAAAGTGAAAAAGAGCAGCCTGCCTCCGCCCTAAAACCTCCATCTTCCTTCATATTTATTACTATATTCTAAAAACCCCAAACTCTAAGTTTTCCACCCTGTGATATTACACACTTCTAACCAATTACACTCTCGTAATCCCAGGGCTATTAATCAATTTTGGAAGTCTTCTCCACAGCTTCAGGTCAAATGCAGTGCTCTCTTGCAAGTCTGTGCCTTTCAGCGCAGAAAGTTTAAAATTCTCAGCATCCAAAATTCCAACAGAGAAGGATCTGGAAAGGAGGGAGTCTGTATGGTAGATGTTATTATAGTTATGACCACTAGGCAGAAGAGCAGTCTAATGAGAAACTATTAGAAGCTCTTAAATCCTAAAACGTAAAATTGTGATTTGTATCCTAGTGAATGTTCCTTATTTGTATCCTAGTGAATGTTCCTTATTGCTTTCCTTTAAATCCTGGGCTATATAGTTTCCTCTAGCTATACTTTTGCAGTGTTTATTACAAATATGAAAAAAAAATTAAATGCAAAGAGCATGGAAAAGTTGCTTACACTGCTGAAATTCAAGGCTGTGTTATCAGAAAATTTCCATTTGCTGCATTTTTTTTTTCACTGATGGGATGACCCAGAGTAGTCTTGCATTTTTATCTGTGCATTTATTTTTGTGTGCTGTGGTGAGATGGAGAAGTATCTGCCAGAGGGGATCTCTGCCTGTGCTGCTCTAAAGACACCCTTACTTTCCTTTCTTAATGCAGTAGGAGGCCCAAATATAGAAGTCCAAGTTTATTCTCCTATAAATTAATAATCCTCCAAACCTTTTACTTTTATTGTCTCTTTAATGTAATTAGTTAATAGAGCAATATCACAATGGTTTATACTGGATAACATGTTGTAGCTTAGACAAATGTGAATGAAAATAAACTCAGGAAATTTTTAATACCTGAGATAATTTACACACCATAAGGATTTTTCCATATCTCCAGAGTGAGTATTTAGCACTAAAATTTATGCAATCTTTTTGTAGAATTTTTTATGATCAGAATGTTTCATCTTTTCTTTTGGATTCTGATAGTCTCCCAGAGATTAAAATGTAAGAAATACAATATGCTCCCTTAAGGTTTCTGTTTGCAGTTTTTATTTTTTTTGTGTGACTGATGTATTCCCAGGTATGCTGAAATTTTAGTTTAGCCCTTTCCAAATTAAAAAACTTTGTGATGAACTCAGCAGAAGACTTGCATGACATTCACAGAGCCATAGTAAATTTTTTTTTTCTCAGATACTTTCTCAGCAAAAAAGTTCCATCAAAAGATGTGATTTCAGTGACTGAAATACAGTCTTTGGATTGACTGGTCCTGAAATGCAGTTTTGTGTATCAAGCAAATGTCAAAAGAATAAAGGTTACATTCAGTCTAGACTTTACTTTTGACAGTAGTTTCAGAATAAATTTTAGATGAGTTACAAAATCTTGCTCTACCTAATGCTGAAACATGAAATTGAAGTAGTATGTTTATTAATAAATCTTTTTCTTTTCCATGTTGCTGTAGAACAGTAAATGTAATAATATGATCTTAAAATGTATGTAACAGGCTTTTTTCTTCTCTTTTATTTTCTTCTGTGGGAAGCTTTCTCAAAATGTGGATAAAAGTCTTATGTTATAAAACCTCACTTTAACCTTTGTACATGATCTCAGCAGGATCAGATTTGCTGACTTATGGAACAGTAAGAGTATTTTTGAAATTGGTCTAATGCAGAAAAAAACTTACTTTTGATAACTGGATTTTATGATAATTTATTACACTTAGAAATGGTAACTCTAACAAGCTTTTTCGATTTCATCTAAATGAATGCACTACTGCATTTCCAGTGTTATGAAATATTTTCAATATTTTTTATAAAAAATGAAATTCACATCTCTATAACTTGAGATTAACCATCTGTACTTTGTCTATTGAATTCGAAATTTTATATTTATAATTAGCCCATTTAAAGGATCATGCAAATGAAAATAATTGCTTTTTTCTAAATAAAAGTAGAAAATGCAGATGGAGCAAACTGAATTTGCACAGTCGGCAGTATTAAAGAATCAGTCCTTGATTAGAAATGAGTATAAGGACATGCAAAGCAGTTTGAAATGGGATATCCTAATTCTATTTGCATTCTAGTTCCTAGCTACTGTCATCTTCCCTCTTTGTCCTGTGGTCAACCATTTGAATCTTTTTGAATGTGATATAATGTGTCTTTAGTATTTAGCTCCATTCATCTGGAAAGTTGATTAGAAAATTTTAAATATTGAATAAAATTAGACAGTTTTCTAGGGCATATCTAGTGGTGAACTGAAATTTTTACTGGTTGACCTTACAAGAAGATCTGTTTGCAAATAGAGGGTTTTCCTGTTTTAGTTGGATCTTGATGTTCATTCATGTATAGAAAAATTTTGCTCCTTACTAAGATATTTTCCTTGGCCATGGGATGAAAGGGAGACCTATCTGGGTCCCCTGAGTCCCCAAGTCCCCACTTCTTTACCCAAGGGTTCAAAGCTTGTAGTCATCTCAGGGTGTCCCCTGTCAATGTCAGTGGCCCCCATGTGAATGAGTATCAAAGAGAAGTGGCCTTGCAAGTAGATGAGCCTCAACAATTTCTGCCATGTCCAGGATACCTCAGTCCATATTCTGACATATTCTGGGTTTTTTTAGGTCACAAAGAGATTAAACAATTGATTAAATATTTATTACTGATATTGAACAAATTAATATAAACTTTATGGAATGTCCTTATTTTGGCTGGTATAGAGTTATTTTTTTCTTTGTAGCTGGAACAGTGCTGTGTTTTGGAATCAGTGTGAGAATGAGGTTGATAACACACTGATTCTTTTGTTTGTTGCTAAATAGTACTTACTATTTAAGTCAAGGATTTTCCATGTCTGATGCTCTGCTAGTGAGGAAGTGCACAAAAAGCTTGAAGGGAGCATGGCCTATTCACCTGACCTGAACTGTCCAAAGGGGTGTTCCATAACACAGAATATCATACTCACATATCAAATGTGGGAGTAACCTGAGGATAGGCTGGGCATTGGTCAATGGATAGTGAGCAACTGTATTGTGCATCACTTCTCTTTGTTGGGTTTTATCCATATCTCTCCCTTTTATTACTATTATTATTACTATTATTTTTAAAATGATAATTACATTGTTTCAATTATTAAACTGATTTTATATAAACCCAGGTCTTTTAGTTTTGTTTTCCTTGTTCTCCTCCATATTCTACTGGTAGGATGGAGAGGCAAGTGAGTGACTGCAGGATATGTCATTGTTGACTGTGGTTAAACCGTGACAGTCCTTTTTGACCCCCAGCATGGGGATCAAAGGCTTGAGATAATGCCAGATCTGACCAGAGCATGTTAGGGCAAATTTGATGTAAGCATTCATTGTGTAGGCTTAGTAGTTGCTGTCACAATGTTGATTTATTTGCTATCAGAGTTGTGCTTGTTCTCAGGGTTAAGACTTCCTGTGTGTGTTCCCTGTGGTGATCTTTATCCTCCATGGGTCCTCAGCTAAGGGTTGTCATTTTGTACTTTGTAGTAGAAAAAAGTGATGTGAAGGGCTTATGTTGTGATAGCATTGCTGGGCATAAAACTATTCAGGTACAAGCATTCAGTATACCAGTCACTTCTGTTTATCAGAGGTCACCTACCGGGAACTATTAATAATAACAGCTTTTGCCTTTTCTCCTTGGAGAGTCATTCTGTGGGGGAGATATGTCCCTTTTTGTCCCCACGCTGATAAAAGTAGCATTTGAGAACTTTAAAGATTTTTTAATATCCTTGAAACAAACCTTGTCCTTTTGCTAGGAACTAGCACATTACTGCACATGGTTTAGGTTTTCTTAAGGTTAAACAGCTAATTAAGATCATCAACCAGAGATCTGCCCTGAGGCTGGATATTTATGAGTAGCTGGGTCTTTCAAATGGTATGGGGAAGTACCTAGGAGAGTGGGTGCCTCCAGTGTTTTCGAACTTTGCACCTCAGAAAGTCCAGACTTTGGAATAACTAGCAAAATGTTTGGAAAAAGTGAATCTGGAAATTTCATACACACACAAATCTCTGTAACATGTTGGGGTCTGGCCCAGGCTTGGTGAACCTTGCTCAATGGTACTCAGTACCCTCCAAGGCAAGAGGTTTCTGGAGCTGTTAACAGGACAACAGGCTCTGTAGCTATTCCAACCCCCACAACAGCCCCTGGAGCTGAGCCACAAAACCAGCATATTCTACTATGTCATTGTCCCTATGTATAAGAGGAAATGTGAAAAAAACCTTCATTTTGTTTAGTAATGGAGAACAAGGAGTGCAAAGAAAGAATGGGAGGAAGACATGGAATAGGGACTGAACACCACTCCCTGTGCTTGGGTGAGCTGCAGGATATACAAAAATACTTCAGCTATCATCCCAGTGAACATATTACCACTTGGCTGCTCTGATGCTTTGATGTTTGGGCTAGCAGTTTGGAATTAGAGGGTACAGAAGGCAAACAGCCGTGATCACTTTCTAGGGAAGCAGGCATTGACAAAGTAATTGCAGAATGTCTCAAGTCCTTAACTTCTGGAAGTGATCCTATCAATCACGAGGGAAAGATTTACCTCCAAGGAAGCTATTACATGTTGCCCAGGAAAATGGACTGCACAGAGAAAGGTATCCAGTAACTAGGGGAATTAGCCCTGTGAGAGATGACTTATTATGTCCTGGACAACACAGCCACAGATCCAGATGAAGTCCAATCCATATGATCCATGTGGCAGAAATTTGTCCGGCATGCCCCATTGTCACACACCAACCCACTGGCAACATTAGTCTGGCAGCAACAGTGGATGAAGTCATTTACCAGCTTGAAGAATATGAATGTAAGACAGTATTTCTTCCTTCCTCATCTCAGCTGTGGAGAAACTGTGTGATAAACTGTCCTGTGAGTTCCAGCAATTCAGAGGAAACATGTCCAACTCCCCACCTGTATGGGCTCGTACCTCAGTGATTGACTGCAGGTGTCCTTTGGCTAAAAAGATGATACAGAAGGTACAGCCACAGGGTACCCTGTGGTTTTACTTGTGGGACCACTGACAGGATGTGAGGAATTGAGATGGAATGCCTACCTCAACCCTAGAGGCACAAGCACATGAATTACAGGGAAAAACAAATGGAGAATCTTTGTGGAAAGTTCCTGCTCCAGTGGACAGTTTCTCAGGCAGTGTCGAAAGATTGATTTTACTTCTGATTCTATGGAGAGAAGTTTTAATCCACTTTTACAAGAAATAAATGGAGAATCCTGTGATATTAGTATTAGAGGGGCCCTGCCTGGTGGAGGAGAGGGACAGCCAGATTCACTGGACTGTGTGGATCCCATGGCCTGGGATGTTGGACCCATAGGAGCGTAAGGCTCTTCTCAGTACTGGTTCACAGTGAACCCTAATGCCATCAAGAGGCATAACCCAGCTGCATTTCTGGAGTGACAGGGACCCCAACAGCAGACTCTGTTGGAGATTAAAATCAGCCTGACCATAAATGAATGGCTGGAACACCCTGTTGTGATTGGCCCAGACACTATGTATACTTGTCAGAGACTACCTCAGGAGAGAGTGTTTCAAGGCCCCAGAAAGGAGTCGTTGGGATTTTTTTTTTTTAATTGCTGCCTTGGAGATGGAGGAAATTAAGAAGTTCTCTACCTTGCCTGGTCTCTCAGAGGACCCTTCCCTTGTGGCTTTGTTTGTTGAAGAACAGCTGGTGTCAATCACTACCAGCAGTATCACACCAACTGAGACTCCCTCATTCCCACCCATCTGCTGATTCCTTGACTGGAGAGCCAAGTAGAGATCAGCAGTTATTTCATTTTATATCTGAAAGACTTGCTTACAATTAGTATGAAAGATATGTTCCTGGTTTATCACTGACATATCTTCAGGTATTTCCAAAAAGTTTACACATGTAATGTATAAATGTAATAATAAGGAAAAAATGTCAACCCGACTTTCAAAAATTTTGGATTATTTGTTCACATTAGGATTTTCAAATTCTTTAATTTAAATGCCAAAAATCCTGCTTCAAGGGATGTGTCACAGTAGCGAATTTTCATATGCTAGTAGCTATTTTAAAAAATAAGAACAATGTTGAAGGGATTTTGGGACTTCTCTTATAGAAGCAGAGCTATCAACCATTAAAAGAAAACCCCAGCCAACAATAAAAAAGTGAACAATACCCCCAAAATGTCCCCTTCTAATAAAAAAAGCAAACCCAGCTGAACTAAACAAAAGCTACCCAATGGCAACTGGTGGTAATAGAATGCATGTAAATTCATAGAAAAAAATGGAGACAGGTATTATAGAATCAAAGAGTGGGTCAGGTTGGAAGGGACCACAGTGGATCATCTGGTCCCACCTCCCTGCTGAAGCAGGGTCATCCCAGAGCACATGGCACAGGATTGCATCCAGATGGTTGTGGAATATCTCCAGTGAGGGAGATATTCCCTCCTCTGGGAATATCTCTGGGTGATTTGTTCCAGTGCTCGGTCACTGCATAATAAAGAAGTTCTTTCTCATGTTCAGGTGGAACTTCGGGTTCATTGAGTTGAGTTGCCTCTTGTCTTTTTCTGATATTAGAGAAAAGTCCAATGAATATAAAAGTATTTATCTGAAAATCTGTCTTTTTTTTTTTTTTTTTTAATATACACAGTAGCAGACTTGGATTTTAATTGTGATATTTAGACCAATTTGCATCAGAATGCTATTGTTTCAGTTTGAGAGCTCACAGGGTAATGAAGATGATAAATTTACTTAACTGAAAATATGTTCATACTGAAGTGCCTGTCATTACAAATAGTATATAACTAATCTTATATCTGTCAAAACATCTATTTGGAAAGACACATGAACTAGAAGATTCAGTATACCTAAGCATTTGGTATGATTTTAACGAGGAGTTAAAATCTGAGTACAAAACAGAATCACCTTAAGTTATTTGGCAGTGCTGTCTTCCTTTGTCTTTTCTGATCTCTTGAAAGAAACCAGACATTATCTTTGCATGCCAAATGATATCATTGGAGTTCTTGAAGAAATTTTCTGATTGGAGATAAAGATGAATTTACTTCTTCAGTGCTTAATGGCAAGCTGAGCATTACCTGGTTTTAAGTTTTAATTACAAACACAGAATTTCATTACCTGAATACCTACCTAGGCAATGGTTTTATTGGCCAAGCCAGTTGGAAACCTGTGCAACTAAGATACATTACTTGAAGTATGGCAAAACTACGGCAAGAAATTGACTGGAAGAGGGAGGCTGAAGAAAGTAAATACTAATTTTACTAAGAACATTCTTTGAATTTTGTTATTATGGTAGTTACTGAATTTGATGGCACAGACTAGATGGTGAGGGGTCAGGTCTGTCAGTTTTGCAGTCTCATATGCAAGAGACTGTAATATTTATTTTTCAGGCCAGGCAGTTGATTAGTTCCCAAGAGGTCTAGTACAGCTCCTTGCCTTGTGACAATAACAAGGGGAAAATACATGTTATTATATAAGAACTCCTCATTTCAAAGACAAAAAAATGCAAATACATGAAACTCCTGGGCTGTAGGTGGCTCTGCTATAACACTGAGCCTGGACAAAATGACCTCCAGAGATCACTTCCAATTGAAACTATGCTGCGGTTCATAAGGAAAAATGTGTTTAATAACAGTGCTATGCCCTTCCCCGAGACCCTTAAAAAAAGATTAAAATAATTATAATAATTAGAAAAAAAATTCTCCATTTAAAATGAATCTACTTTCTCTTCAGAGACTACTCATATTTTAATGTATTTGTCAACTTTCTGTGTTAATATGTTGGGGTGGTATTGTAGTTCTGCCTAGCAGCTCCTTCTGGTGTCCTGAGGAAGTGATCTTGCAGATCATAAATTGTTAGAGTGGAGATGTCAAGGCAGTCCTTGGCTGTTTAAGGTTTCCTTTGTACTCTGTTGATCACTGAGTCTGGAAGTGATCACAAGCTGCCTGCATTGGAAGAAAAGAAAATTATTTTCCATTTTCCCCTCAACTCAATAACCTTCATCAAAAATAACAGTAGCAATTAAAAATAGTTTTCATGAAAGGACGCATTTGTATCAAATTTACTGAGCAAATACTGTAATTGGTGCAAGCTGCATGAACAATCCTGAGTTGAATGTAATTGACCCTGTGTATTCTCAGACTGTGAAAAGAAGTAAAACCAGAACAGATAATTACAGAGTCAAGTTATGGGCTTTATTTAGGTTTTCTTATAGCACCTTTCATTCTTGGAGCTGTATAATGTAATGTGTGCAATGCCTGAAGTCTTGAAAGTATTCAAGTCTTTGGTCTGCACTGCATCCTTGGAGACTAACAAAGGCATAAACCCCTGGTGTATTGCTAAAAAGTGCTGCTGGAAAGCTGTTTGTTATTGGTGGACATAAAGGTGTTAAAAAAGAGATCTCTTGCTTTTGTTCTGTTCTACAGATGAAATTGCAAAAGGTGAGAAGGGGAGAAGCAAAAGATGAAGGGCAGCTTTTGATGCATCTGACAATACCAGAAGATGCTCTTAATGGTTCTTTCTTTTCATCTTCATAGAAACTGCAGACTTCATAGGTCAGAAATAGAAAAGAAAGAATGGGGGGGTTGGTGGAAGTGAGGCTGATACCCAGTGGTTGTTATTCTGCTGTTCTGTTGGTGCTGACACCTGTTGGCTTCACTCACTTCAGGATGTGCCATAAAATTTCTGTCCATATAGCAAAACGTTCTGTTGGCAGAAAACCTGGCACAACAGGTATATATTCTGTTCCTATAGTCTGCAATTTACCTGACTTATAGAAATGTCCAGTAGGTTTCTGAAATTTATCTTAGTTTTTTACATTCAGTGGTACTTCCTGTTTAAGATAGACTGGCTTCAAGAGAATTTCATCACTGTGGTTTTGTTTTGACAGAGAATTTAAAATGTAATGGCCAGCACATAGCATATATTAAGATGTTAATTAAGTCATTAATCAAAAAATTAATTTAAAAATATTTATTTTTTCAACTGTATCTGTTAATCATTTTAGCTTCTTAGGTAGCGTAGCATCAATATTTATAGGCACAAGCATGTGAGTAATACAAACACATGCACAATATACTTGATATCCAACAGTTCTTAAATTATACAGCTATTGGCATCTTACACATAGCCAACAGCAGTTCCTGTATGAGTACAGTCTTGCACTAAAAAATGTTTTTCTATTTCTCTTGCCCATAGAAATTGTATTAGTTGTATAATTCAGTGAAATAGGAGCCTCAGTATGACAATACATATTGTGTTGGTGTGCCCTAATGACACATATTTGAAAAATAAAGGTTATTTTTTATAGAACAGAAAAATAGTTGTGGAACTAGAGTGGGGGAAAGAGGCTCTCATCATCTTCCTTTTTGTCCTTCATTTAGAATTGTTTGCAGTCAATAAGCCCAAAGTAAGCAAACCCTATGAATAATGTAGTATTTCCAAATCCTTGATGCTATTTGAAAGTAAGCACAAGCTAAATCATAAGTCATCATGCATCAAATTCCAAAAAAGCATACACTTGTGATCAGCAGCATGTTTGAGAAATAAGGGCTAAAATAAAGGTAGGTTTTTCATATATTTTCATTCACAGAGGGTAAAAATTGAATTGAGCTAAATCTGTGAATTGAGGGTTGACTAATAATTACAGTATTCTTGGGCACAGTATTTTGTGGAAAAAAACTGTAAATGCAATTAAATATATAGAGATGAAACTTGATTAGAAAATATAGTGTGAATATTGTGAATTTAGAACTATTTGTGAGATTTGGTAATATGAGTAATGAAATAAAAATGAGTCATAAGTCTGGAAATAAGTGTTTTGATGCCCTTGTGGAATAGGCTGTCAAAATAAATAACAAAATATAAAACTTAAAAATCATAAACTATTTTGAGCATTTTTGTATTCATTCTAAAATCTGGAGTCATTAAAAATCTGAGTTTCATATCCAGATATTACATTATAATGAAATTTTGCATCATCTTTCCATAATAACTTTTAAAATCATAATATTAATATGAAAAAGTGAAGAGAGATTTGTTGAAAAGCTCAGCATTGTCTCGAGTCTTAGTGAATTTTTGATAGTGTTGGTGATTTAAAATAGTTATAATTTGGAGAACTAATCTGAATGACCACTCTAGAAACTCCTCCATGCATTGACAGCTTTCCTTTAGAATTCCCATTTGAGTGGAATAAATTACAAAAAGTCTATCATTTTTTTAAGAAACTGACTCTGAGTTATTTTAGTTTCTCTCTTGCAAATATTTTAAAATACAGTGCAAGTATCCTAAAAAAGTTTAAAGAACTTAATTTATCAATTTTAAATTCTGTAACTATATGTGAACTTTCAGATCTTCTAAATAAGAGCTGAGATGAGATCCACGGAATGACAGTAGTAAAATAAGAGAATAATCTGCTGAGTAGAGTATTTTACTTTGGAGTAATCTGATTGATGGGTCTATAAATACTTTTTCAGATGTTACAGTGCTGCAGTTCTGTGGAGCTTTCCAGTATCCCAGTAGGTATTGAAGGGTGACACTACAATCTAGAACTCCTTAACCACTTTTTGTAAATGTTTTTATTATGTGATGATGTTAAAACAACTGCTACAAAACAAATTACTAAACAGCAATATTTAAAAAAAACCATGTTATCACTATGGTTATCATGATTTGACTGCACTACCTCTTCTGACCTTTTTCCCCATGATAATTTTTTTGAACACTTCTGTGTGATTATTGATAGTTCCATGACAGTGATTAACCATTTGATATTTTGGGATTGATTTAATTATTTTTGATTAAATAATTCTCAACAGAATAAAATTGCATGAAACTGAAATATTCTCTATTTTCTGTGACTGACGATACAATGTTGTGCTTTGGTCCTGACTCTGAGCAAGTGCTGTTCAGTAATAACAAACACATCCCTGTGTTTCAGCACAAATCCAACACACAGCCTCTAAACCAACATGAAAGAAATTAATTCTACCTCAGCCACAATTGGTACATACAGACATAACCAAAATTATGCCTAGAAAGTGTAAGGAATATTTATGTAGTTCCTCCCTCTGTAAGGTGAAAGTGGTTATTATTAATGGTAACTATGTGGTTATTAGTGTATTTTAGTGAAAACTCATCACCATGAACTGTGCTCCTTGGCTCTTGTCCAAGGACCTTTTCCAAGACTCTGGGAAGAACATGCTCTTTTGCTTCTGCCAAATATTGTGCTATTACTTCATGTAGTACATTCAGTGTGAAATTCAGTGCAATGTCAGAGTGCAATATGGTAGTTTTACATGTTTTTAAAAATATTTTTCTAATTAATTAAATAGGGATTGTGCGAGACATTTAACATTATATATATATTTAAATTATTTAGTAAACATTGACATAGAGTCCTAAAAGCCAACAGATAACATTGGCCATTACAAGGGAGAGTGGATTACTGTTTTGTGTCTTATCATGCCATGTCAGTTGTGAATTCTCCCAGGAATCTCTAGTGAATGCTATCTTGTCCTGACAAATACTTTGGGACAATTTAATGTTTTATTTCTTCAACAGCTTTTTTTGAAATTTTTATTTCAGAGGCGTCCAATGGCATATAGCCTGAATAATAAGGTGTAAAATAGGGATCTTCCCAGATCGTATGTATCTAACTTTTTTTTTTTTTTTGCTGTAGCCTTGTCTCTTCTGAACGTTCCTTTTCTACCAAGGTCCGCGGCTGCTCTTTACTTTGTCTGCCCCGATCAGCTCCCGAATGCCCGGCTTGGGCTTCTCAGCTTTTCGTCGGGGCCGGGGCTCGCCGCAGTTTCCGGGCGCTTTTGCTGTCGCGCTCCGGCGTGGGCTGATGGCCGCGCTTTGCCGTCGGCGCGAGGGAAGAAACAAAGAGGCAGGGAATTCGTCCAAATCCGTCCGCGTGGCGGCTGGATCCTTTATTGGCTGCGAGAGCTGCGATGGAAAGGCTGCAGCCGCTCCCAGCTTCGCACGGATGCAAATGGCCTCGAGCATGCCGAGGAATGGGATCAAATAGGGAAGGGACAGGGCGGACGGGGAGCCCTCCCGCCCAATGGGTACAGACATCGCGGTGATGACGTGTACTACAGCGACCAATGGGAACACGGCAGGGGCAGACACGAGACTTTGGGGTGAGTGGCACCACGAGAACGGGAACACAGGCACGGAAATCGCAGGAGTAGGGGAAAACCCGGGGGATGCACGAGGGTACAGAGAACTGGAAAACTAACAAAGGAAAAACCCATGTGAACCTAAACCTGGGGTGCAACAATTCCCCGCTTTAAATAATATAAAAAAGACAGTTGTTTCTGTTGGGATTCTTTCGCAGTGGCCTCTTCTCTTAGCTTCTTCTGCTGCTGTGACTGCTTTGTAGATGGAAAGGGCTTGTGGATGGTACTGGAGCTGCTTCTTCCCTGGGTGTTTGGGGATAGGGGAACTGCGACAACAACTTTATTATACACGATCTGGAGACATACATGGTCTGAGGTAGATGTGGGAAAAGTGCTTTTTAGGGAGATGTTGAGTCTCTCCCTTTTCTGCGGCGCCTGCGATTGGATGCAACCCCTTGGTTGGTGGGATCATTGGTTGCATCTACTGGCACTGTATCGCTCCGACTCACTGACTGTCCTGGTGTGTAAGGTTTGACATGCCTCCTGGGGATCCACTTGACTCCTGAGGGCGTGGATACGCAGGCATATCCCCGTCCCCAAGTCAAGAGTGGGAATGGACCCTGGATTTCTTTAGAGTCTGGATCCCTCACTAATACTGGAGGCCTGTCCTCTGGCTGGAGCTCCTGATGTTGTTTGAAATGTCTCAGGGCTGGCGGTTCTTGCCTGTCAAAAGAGCAGTTTAGGAAATTGATAGTAAAGAAGGCTTTGCAGAGCCTCTCGTGCGGTGACAGCACTCGCACATCTCCCCGCTGTTTCCGGAGGACTTGTTTCAGCGTCTGGTGAGTCCTCTCTATTATGGCCTGGCCGGTGGGGGAGTGAGGAATCCCAGTATTATGCTGGACCCCCCATTCCTGCAGGAAGTTACTGAGCACCCTGGAAGTATATGCTGGACCATTATCAGTTTTTATTGTGGCTGGGACCCCTAAAGTAGCAAAGGCGTGTATGAGGTGTTTTTTCACGTCTGTGGCTCTTTCTCCTATATGGGCTGAGGCGAAAACTGCTCCCGAGAAGGTGTCCACGGTTACATGGACATTCTTGAGTTTCCCAAATTCGGGGACTTTGGTGACGTCCATCTGCCATACCTCACAACTGCGGAGACCTCTGGGATTCACACCTGCTCCCAGTGTTGGTAGAGCTGCCTCCTGACAGTTGGGGCATGAGGCCACAATTTCCCTGGCTTGGTCACGCCGCAGATGGAACTGGCGTACCAGACCTGGGGCATTTTGATGGAACTGCTGATGGCTGAGCCTGGCCTGCTCGACTATGTTTGGCTGGCCTCCCAGCTGTACTGGGGCTGCCAAGGCGTCTGCTCTGCGGTTCCCTTCGGCAATAAAGCCTGGGAGATCCGTGTGTGACCTCACATGTACCACATAAAAGGGATGCTCACGGTTAGAAACCAGGTGCACTAATTCTGTGAGCAACCTGAAGATGACTTGATTTGGGACCTCTTTTACAATTGCATGTTCAGCTCTAGACACTGCTCCTGCCACATATGCCGAATCTGTGACTAGATTAAAAGGTTGATTGAATTTTTTAAAAGCCCTCACGACAGCATCCAACTCAGCTACTTGTGGGGAACCTTCTACTACTTTAACATCTGATTCCCACAACTGAGTCGCTGGGTCTTTCCAAGTCACTACTGACTTGTGGGACTTCCCTGACCCATCTGTGAACACTGTCAGTGCTTTGAGTGGCTTTTTACTTTGCAATTCTCTCGGCAACAATTTGAATTCTGTATTGAACAGATGATGGCCAGGATGCCCAATTTGAATTTGGCCTGAGAAGCTGTCTAGAGCAAACTGCAAATTTTCATTTTGTCTGAGAAGGTGTTCAAAGGTCTCCTTGGTCATTTTCCCCGTGGATGTTTTGATGGGGAGGTGGATACATGTGAAGTCACAACCCGCTAGTACTTGCAGACGCGCCCTGGCCCGTATTATGAGCTGCGACATCAGCTCTTGTGGCCTGGTGATACTTCTGGACTGTCTGTGGCCAAGGAACACCCACTCAATTATCAAGAGAGGGTCCTGTTGGCCCTTGTCCCACTGGAATATTATACCGTATAAATGGGGTAACTCACCTAAGATGATGAAGCGGAAAGGCAGCCCTGGTTGACAGCGATGGGCTTGCCTACTTGCGATGGTGGTTTGGACCTTCTCGAGTGCGGCTCTGGCCTCCCGGGTCAGGACTCTTGGGGAACTTAAACCCTCATCCCCCTCCCTTTCTGCTAACAAGTCAAAAAGAGGGGATAGTTCTCTCGTGGTGAGTCCCAGCCGTGGCCTGATCCAATTTAGTGATCCACACAAGCGCTGGATGTCATTCAGCGTCTTGGGGTTGTTACTTATCTGAATTTGTTGAGGCCTAATCGTTCGGTTATTAATTTCTAGGCCCAGGTACTTCCAGGGTGGCAGTAACTGTACCTTCTCTTTTTGTAGTTCGAATCCGGCCACCGACAAGGCCCTAACAGTGTCCTCCAGAGCTGCTTGTAGGACCTCGCTGTCAGGGGCACAAATTAGCACGTCATCCATGTAATGATAGAAAATACAGGATGTCCACTTGGCACGCATTGGGGACAGAACTCTGGCGACATACCACTGGCATATAGTGGGGGAACATTTTAGCCCCTGAGGTAGTACTGTCCAGTGGTAGCGCTTCATAGGGGCTTCCCTGTTGATGGAGGGTACAGAGAAGGCAAAACGGGGAGCATCATCCGGATGGAGCGGGATTTGAAAGAAGCAATCTTTGATGTCAATTACGGCCAAATTATAATTTTGGGGTAGCATAGATGGAGATGGCATACCCGGTTGGAGAGAGCCTAGATTTTCTATGGCTTCATTAAGTTTCCTTAGGTCATGGAGGAGTCGCCACCTGTCCTTCCCTGGTTTTTTAATTACAAACACCGGAGAGTTCCAGGGGCTGTTAGTTTCAACTATATGTCCCTTTGCCAATTCCTCCTCCACTAGTTTTGTGAGCGCCTGTAGTTTTTGTTTACTCAGCGGCCACTGCTCCACCCAGACAGGCTTATCTGTGAGCCATGTTAATTTCTGTGTGGGGCGCTCCTCAGTGGCTGCACCTAAAAATGTTGGGGGGCCGGAAATTCCAATTTGGCTCCCCACTGGGACATGGCGTCTCTCCCCCATAGTGTAAATTTACAATCGATCATGAACGGACGTACTGAGGCTAGCAGTCCGTTCGGACCCTTAATTTGGATAATATTTTTTGATTGCTTTGCTGGCTGGGGCCCGCCTAGTCCTAAGACTGGTGTGGCCACATTTTGCAGCTCCCAGTGTGACGGCCACTTATGTGGTGGGATGACCGTCACATCTGCCCCTGTGTCCAACATCCCCTGAAGGTATGCAGAATGCCCCTCGCACTTGAGTTTACACCATACGAGGGGTTTTTCCTCTCCCAACTTCCCAGCATAAAAGACTGAGAGTTCCAGGTCATTACACAGAGCACGAGGAATAGGAATTACCTGTGCAATAACCTGGCCCTTAGGCAGGAAGAGGGGGGGATGGACACAGCGTGCCACGAGATAGAAGAGCCTCGGATTAAGGGTGGAAATTACCGGAGGAACCTCTATCTCCAGTGGGGTGCTTTTTGTGTCTCCGACCACGAGGTACCTGCAGTTCAGAAGGTCCTCCTTCCTCCTGGTTTCACAGCGGCAGATGTGTGATAGAAGCTCTGCATCTGCTATGAAGAAATGCCAGTCCTGGGAACGAAAATGGACAGAATTGGTGAGTCGGAGCCGATAAGGCTCCCCGATGTCAGTAGTTGAGAGGCAGCCGCTTACAGATGGGACTAGATGGTGTATCGTGGCTCCTCTCGCGGCACCACGACTTGCCTCATTTTTATCAGCACGCGAGGCAAGTGCGCGTTCCTTTCCTAGTTTTTTGGGATTGTGGGGCTCCCATCCCTCCTCCCTCCTCCCGCAGCCCTGGGTGGTATAGTCCTTAGAAGTGGGCAGCGATCCTGAAAATGTCCCTCCTGATGGCAGTGGAAGCACCGGCGTGTGGATGGAAGTCGTTTCAGAGCTGAGTTCCTCGGAGGAGCAACAGCAGATGCGACCAGCTTGTCTTTAGATCTCTTTGGGGCCTCCTCCTCTATCAGGTGTGATTTCAGGGTGCACTCCTGGATGATCTGGTCGAGGGTCGGCGCTGGTGAGGCCGGCAGCGACAGGATGATTCTTTTGCACATGGTGTTGGCGTTCATGTGCACCACTTCTAGGACTAGCCCGTCTCGGTGTTCAGGTCTCTCCACCCGTCTCTCGACTGCTGCCCGGACCCGGTCTACGAAATCTACAAAAGGCTCTGCGACACCTTGTTTAATCGCTGTATAGGGAACCATCTGGTCCTTGGTGGGCATGCCCAGGAACGCACGCTCTGCTGCACCCCTGGACATGTCCAGCACGGCCGTTGGAATTCCCCGAGCTTGAAGTTGCCCTTCACTCCATTCTCCTTCACCCACAAGATGGTCCAAAGTGATCGGTTCTTCCACGAAATCCAGGCTGTAAGGCCCTTCTAGGATTTCGGGAAGCAGGTCTGCTGCCAGTTTCTTCCACCTCCTCTCCCACAGGCTGTATTCTGATGGGAGAAGCAGGCAGCTAAACAGACACTTAAGGTCTGCTGGCACTACGGTTCTAGACGTTAAAGTCGCTTTTAAAATGCCTTTAAAAAAGGGGCTTTTTTGTCCAAAATCGCGTGATGTTTTGCAGACCTCTTTTATGGATTCATAGGGAAGGGGTGTCCATGTAGGGTTTTCCCCTGCCCTGGCGTAGGAGGCTGGAGCGCGGAGCGACTGCTCGACTTCATAGATTGGGCCCCGTCCCCTCCCCTCTCCCCTACTCCCCCCTCCCCCCCTGGGTATCCGAGGAGCGGGAGGACGTGGGGGCGCAGTACATGGGACAGGGCAGGGAGAATCTTCTCCCTGGGACAGCGGGGCGGAGGTGACAGAGCCCTCCCTGTTGGGGGAGGGTGGGGCTGATGTTGCGGCAGGCAGGACATGGAAGAAGGGAATGCCCACCCGAGGGGGAACAGGGGGAGGGGTGGAAACCCGATGCCTGGAGTGGGCGGTGCCCACACCCACAGGGAAACAGGAAGGGGCGGGGTCAAAGGTGGGGATACAGGGAATAAAGGGGACAAAGGGATTATGGGGAGAAGAAACCTCTCCACGTGGCCGCCCTCCATCTTGGGAAGACAGAGGCCCTAGCCACGTGGCTGCGGCTTCCTCAGGGGGACAAAGAAAGGGATTCAGGGGAGCAGAGCAGCGCGGGGTAGCGCCGGAACTAGGATTTCTAACTGGGAAAAAGGGATTGGAAAAGGGGTTTGGGATTAGTTCCTCAGCAGAGTAGCTAATTCCACCAAGGCAGGGGTGCCGGGATGGCTCGGGGGAGCCAGGAGCACGGTCCACGTCTGTGGAGCTGCCCTGCGCCTCAGAGCGACGGAGTACTCCCCTCTGCCTACCCGGTTTAGGGGAAAAAGGGGTAGGAGAGGATGGGGAAATGGATTCAAGGGAAACAACAGTTCTGCCCGATGGCTCTTTCCTTTCCTCGGCCGCTTCTCGCGCGGACCCTGCTTTTACAACCTCCGAGATCAGCAAATGGAGCTTTGGGAAACAATCTTTCACAGAGGGATCCTTGTCCATTCCCTCTGCTAACCTGGCTCCTACTTGCTCCCAGAACTCTGTTCTGTGAGCATCCTCCGCGGTTACACGTGGAAAGGAAAAGCAGAGCCATCGTACAAACTGTTTTACTGATAAAATCCCCTTAATTTGGGTATAGAATTCCCTTTGTTGGGCAGATAGCGTGGTCCCCATGCTATTTCTACCCAAAGCCTCACCCCTGGTGCAGAAAAGGCGAAAGAAAAAATCAAAAAACGTGAAAGACCCCGGCGGCCCGCCGCACACGCTGCGCGCTGCGTGATCCGTACCCACGGAAACGCGGCAGAGCCCACCCACGTGAAGTATCAGCCGGGTACCCCTCGCGGCTAATCACTCACCAAACCGGAATCTTCGCAAATAAAAGCTGCTACCAGGGTCTTCTTTCCCGGGAAGCGTCCGTTCTTCGGCTTTCCGTAGCCGTGAATGGTTGTGCTTCCAGTCCCATGCGGGAAAACACAGCGTGTTTTCCTGTGGGTGGCGGAGACGTCACTGACTTACTTCGGGGGGGCACTTGCTCCCGTTTTCAGTCCGGCACGGAGCACTTTTCCGTCGTGGACCGCGACCCTGCGGTGGCGGCGCTTCCAGTCCCATGCGGGAAAACACAGCGTGTTTTCCTGTGGGTGGCGGAGACGTCACTGACTTACTTTGGGGGGGCACTTGCTCCCGTTTTCAGTCCAGCACGGAGCACTTTTCCGTCGTGGACCGCGACCCTGCGGTGGCGGCGGCGGTTTTCCACGCGGATCGCGCTCGCTCGTCTCGGCAGCGGCGCTCGCTGGTCGGCGGCGCGGCTTCGCGGCGGCGCTCTCTCTGCGCGGCTCCCGGGTGCTCTGTGGTGACTCTCTGCCTGCTCCGCGGCTTTGCGCTGGCCGTGGCCCGGACGTTGGGCGTCACTCGCGGCTGCTCTTTACTTTGTCTGCCCCGATCAGCTCCCGAATGCCTGGCTTGGGCTTCTCAGCTTTTCGTCGGGGCCGGGGCTCGCCGCAGTTTCCGGGCGCTTTTGCTGTCGTGCTCCGGCGTGGGCTGATGGCCGCGCTTTGCCGTCGGCGCGAGGGAAGAAACAAAGAGGCAGGGAATTCGTCCAAATCCGTCCGCGTGGCGGCTGGATCCTTTATTGGCTGCGAGAGCTGCGATGGAAAGGCTGCAGCCGCTCCCAGCTTCGCACGGACGCAAATGGCCTCGAGCATGCCGAGGAATGGGATCAAATAGGGAAGGGACAGGGCGGACGGGGAGCCCTCCAGCCCAATGGGTACAGACATCGCAGTGATGACGTGTACTACAGCGACCAATGGGAACACGGCAGGGGCAGACACGAGACTTTGGGGTGAGTGGCACCACGAGAACGGGAACACAGGCACGGAAATCGCAGGAGTAGGGGAAAACCCGGGGGATGCACGAGGGTACAGAGAACTGGAAAACTAACAAAGGAAAAACCCATGTGAACCTAAACCTGGGATGCAACAAAGGTCCTGTATTCAGATCCTCTCTGTAGTTCTGACTTCTTAGGTGAAAGGATATAACTTAAACTTTTTGTCTTTTGTGCTTTCATGCTTACCTTTCTGGAAGCTTTCCTTTCCCCCATTTTTGTTTCCTTTTCTGCCCCCCTGCTCTCATTTTTTTTTTCATTCCCTTTTTTCCCCCCTTTTCCCACTTTATTTTTATGTGGATAAAACTCGTGGGTTTTTAAGCATTCTTATTTAGCTTCAATAAATCTCCATTTCCCTATGATTCAGTCATTCTCATCCAGAGCTTCATGGAAACCATGGGGGAGCAGAAAAAAATCAGTTAAAGCAACACATTCAGTTACCGTGTGTCACCATGTAGTTGTACCGATTTTCACTCATGTTTTTGTCATTGCTCTTTTTGAACAGTATGTGTGAAAGACTTAATTGTTTTTTGAAAGATTTGTCCTGGTAGTCATGTTCCCTGGCGCTTGGCTGATAGATGCATTCATCTATATTTAAAGCTTGAAATAAATTCTCCCCTTTCTTCTTTTTTGGGATGACATATTTATTCACCCATGACTCTTCTAGTGAAAAAAGGTGAAAAGTGTCAGATTTTGACTATTTAACTTTTATATATCATTGCAGCATCTGCATCACTGTGTAATCACAGAATCATTTAGGTGGAGAAGATTTAAAAAATTGAGTGTAACATTCAACAGATCATCACCTTGTCAAATAAACCATGACACTAAGTTCCACGTCCAGTCGTTTCTTGAAGAGCTCCAGGGATGGTGACTCCACCACTAACAGGAAGCCTGTTCTATTTCTTGACAGCCCTTTCCATGAAGAAATTCTTCATGACGTCCAACCTAAATCGCCCCTTGTGTATCTTGAGGCCATATCCTATTATCCTGTCACTACTTGCCTGGGAGAGGCTGATCCCCACCTGGCTCCACCCTCCTGTCAGAGCATTGTAGAGAGTGAGAAGGTCCCCCCTGAGCCTTCTTTTCTACAGGCTGAGCCCACCCAGCTCCCTCAGCTGTTCCTTATCAGACTTGTGCTCCAGACCTTTCCCCAGCACTGGGCATGCTTCCATGTCTTTCTTGCTACAAGAACCCAAAACTGGACATAGGATTTGAGGTATGGATGCAGGATTCACCAGTGCTCAGAACAGTCACTGCCCTGATTCGGCTGCCATACAATGGCTAATAAAAACCAGGATGTCTTTGGGTACCTTGCCCACCTGGGTTCATGCTCAGCTCCTGCTGACCAACAACCCTTACTAGGTCTGAGGTAGTTTTGAGGAGACGAAAGCAATACTTCTATCAGCATTTGGAGGCTCTTTGAGTTTTCTGAGTTTCTGTTGTCGTTTTTGTTTTGTGTCCTTGCATAGGGTTTATGTAGGAGAATGTTTTATCTAACAACTCTTAGTCGTATACTTCTTGCTGAGAGTGATAACAAAGGGCCCGTGAATGTATATAGATGTGTTTCTTTAAAATAATGGATAACCTTTACTTTCTAATGTCAATAATAGTTTTTATGTAATCAAAACCCCTCATGGTTGGGATGAGTAGCTTGAATAATTTTTGGTAAAGTTATTAGTTGCCATTGTTTCATACACATCTGGAATAACAAGAAGAATTACTTTTTTCCCAGTGAAAAGCAGTTGGTATATGTATCGTTTTCTGTTATGTGGTGATTATCTGAATCCACCGCAGTTCTTCTGACTGTTCTGACTTAATTCTAATCTTTAAAAAACTATATTTCTTTATTCTAGCACTTCTATTCTATACAGTAGATTTCAAAAAAGCCCTCTTAATAATCTAAATTGTTTGCATTAGATGAGAGTTCAGAAAGCACAAAACTTAATTAACTAGTGGGATAGAATATCAACTGCCTTTTCAGAAAAGGTAGGATCAGCTTGGTTAAATGGAGAGCTCCAAGTCGTATTTTGGGAACATGTATAAGTCATCTTTATAAGACTACAAGGATGGGATATCTGAAGTTAAGACAATCTGTTTGGGCAACAGAATCACACTGAGGTTAGGAGGTGTGTGTGTGTGTGTGTGTATGCGTACAACCTAAAAAATTCTCTAATATATTGTAAAAAATGACAGTACCTATTAGAAACAGAAAGGCCTGGGTTAGAAGGGACCTTGCAGATCATCCAGTCCCAACCCATCTACCATGGGCAGAGACACCTCCCCCTAGACCAGGCTACTCAGTGTTCCATCCAACCTGACCTTGGATACTTCTAGAGATGGGACATCCACAGCTTCTCTGGGAAACCTGTGCCAGTGCCTCCCCATGCTCAGAGGAAAGAATTTTTTCCTAATATTTAATTCTTCTCTCAGTTGCTTTGGAGGCAGCCCAGCACACAGGGTGCTTCTGGGTTCCCAGGGCACACGGCTGGGGCATGTCCAGCCTCTCACACAACTGCACCCCCAAGTCCTTCTCCCCAGGGCTACTCTCAACTAGAATGGGTGTGGAAATGGAAAACGGCAATGTAGCACTGGATTTCTAGAAGTAACAGAACAACAGACCCAAACTGAACTAACACACAATCTATAAACATCTAAATGCAGTGACAAAATAGTTTAACTGAACAAGAAGTACATAAAGTGTGCTTGTCTTAGATTTGAAAGTAGTCGTGTCCTTGTTAGCTGAACAAATTTGAAAATAATATTTATGTAACCTCATTTACAATGGATTGGTTGGCAAGAACATAGATTGTATTGCTGTGCATATAGTGGATTGCAGTTTGAAGATTTGACCTTTTTCAAAGACTTTTGTAGCAAGGCATAGGAGGATATTATGTACAGCTAAACCATGTTCATTCTCACGCACAAGGATGCAATAAAATTACTGTTTTCCTCAAGGATTTGCGATAATATAGTGCCAGAATACTTTTAAATATCTAATCCCATCTCAACACTGCACAAGAGCAGCAGGAAGACATGAAGAATGCATAAGGAATGAAAGAAAATATTGTGTCTTATAACGCTGAAATAGGGAGGAATGAAATTCCCGCAATGAGTAATGAGATGCACACCCTCATTTTCTAGTTTAAAGGAATTCAGATCCTGTAAATTCCTTTACCTGTGAAAACTTGCAGGATATGCTGAGTGAGGGGGAGGTAGGAGGAAGAAACCGTTTGTTATTACCTTTTTTCATCTTTAGGAACATTTTTTTATTCCTTTCTTTACACTTTTAACATATTCTAGTGGTCTAATGAATTTGTTTAAAAACAGATTACAGTCACCCCAGCCTTTTTCTATTTTCCATATTTATTCAGATGGAAACTTAAGACAGATCTGAACAGCACTGCCCTCATACTCAAGGAATGATCACTGATACTGATTGGAAAATAAATACATTTTACTAAAAATAAGCGGAATAAGTTAGTTTTGGATAGATAGCACACAACATTAGAAAACCTCATATATATAAAATAGTTTCAGTCCAGACAAAGGAGAATTCACAGCCCAAAGTGGTTAATTTGATTCTTACTGGTAGATAAAATTTATATAGAAATAGGAACTACTTTCTATTAAATCTATTAAAATAAGATTAGATATTATGCTAAAATGCATATTCATGAATACTCATGACTATTAATGAGTAACAGTCATTAGAAAGCCTTTTATTTTTATAATTATTAGATAAAATATCTACTAATTTGATCATTCATGAAGAAGACCCCCAGATTTTTAGTTTGTTTCCAGGATTAATCATTCACTTTTATTTGACCCACAGTTTATTTTATGCCAGTAAAATTGTTCATATATGCATATTGCTCTTTAAAATAATTTTAAATGTTGATTCTTTCCTTTTAATGTCAGAATATACAAAAAAAATAATTTTACTCTTAACTCTGATTTATCACGGAATTAGTTTTAGATACCTAATGTTACCATAAAATGTGATCTGTCATTCCTAAAATATAAAATATAGTATACTTAATCTATAATCTATTTATCTATATATAGATAAACAGTTGAAGTATAGTGTCAGAGGTTTTGTTCCGTGAAAGGCTGTCATTAGCTGATTTATATTTTTTCAGTCTTCTTAGCAATAGCTTCTCTATGCTAAATCTATGACTAAACTCAAAGAGACTCCTATATTTCAAATTAAGACTCAAATTAGCACGCAAATAAACCCTACTCCAAATGTATATTTCCTCTCCTTCTGTTTGGAAGTCTGAGTGGCAAAGGTTATTTTAGATTCCTGCATTCTGCAGAAAAACTGATCATGGGGAAGAACTGAGTGTAAATGCTATTTTATAATATTTTTCATCTAGCTAAACTTGATTTTGGCATTATCTGGGATTTTTTAGGTTATTCATCATGCTAAGCTTCTGCTGCTTGCTGTGACTAACCCCAAACACAGAACATCCATGTGATGAGTGATATTTAAGAATAATCCTACTGATTTTCTTGCTACTTTTCTCATATTGAGATATATATAATGATGTTTAATTACACCCTAACAGTACTCTAGTATAGATTGGACTTGGATCTCTTTAGGTTTACTTTTCTGAATATGTCATTCATGGATCTTTGAAGAAGTTCTGTTGGGGCATTTTTCAGTGAAACACAGAGGATGGGTGAAAATTACCAACCAACAATAATAAAAGTTCATATGTGTAGAAATTACTCAGTAGGGTTATGATCTCCTTAAAAATTCTTTCACATTCAGGTTGGAAACCTGAGCCTGGGGGGAAAACAATTTATTATTATTAATATATGTTTCTAATTAGTCTTAAAGTCCTCTGTTTTGGGGTCCTGTAAGCCAGAGCATGGAAAAGCTGCAAATGGAATTATATATATGGAGTACTGTAATGTATCCTGTAGTGCAATTATTCTTCACTCTTTTTAAATATTATGTCATAACCTTTTTTTTTTTTTTTTTTTTTTTTTTTTTTTGTTGTGAGACATTAACAAGTAAATGTTTATAGTTTTAAGGGTGAATGTGAGAAGATTTTTAAGATCCTTTTTTACTTTGTAGAGCTTTCTTCTAGGTCTTCAGCTGGCACTTTTATATTACAGGCTTTGTTCTGTAAGGGGTATCTTGAAAAAATAATGCTTTAAAAGAAGTATTAGCTGTATGTGCAGAGTTCTTGTAGTTCTTGTTTAGCTCAAAACCTTTTCAAAGGCAATTTCAAAGAGGAAAGATTTCCAAAAATTAACTACAAGAAGATTTCTGAAGATCAAAAGTAGCGTGCCATGGCATAAGAATGTATTTAGTATAAGTGGCAAAGTTTTGGTAGTGGAATGAAGCCCTGTGGGGGTGGCTTTAGTGAGATCTTTTCCAACCTAAATTATTTCCTTGATGGGAAAAAGGTTTGGTTCCGGTTTAATTTTTGCCTTTTTTTTTTTTTTTAATTTTAATTGACAGTAAGTCAAATCCCCAAGTTCAATCTGCTTTGCTTTTCACACTAATTAATGAGTGATCTCCCTGTCTTTTTCTAAACAAGATTTTAATTGTTTAACAGCAAAAGAGGTTGCTCCAGAGAGGCTTTGGTCTCCATCCTGGAGATATTAAAAATCTTACTGGACATGATCCTAAGCAGCCTGTTCTGCCTGAGCAGGAGTTGGACTCCCTGATCCTTCCTCTCCCAGCTGGCCTCTGCTTCTGTTCTCTGAAGTGCCCCCGTGGTCCAGTGGTGGCAATGAGCCACATTTTCCTGACATGCACATAAAAATTTGTATCAATATATGCTGAGTCCATCTTTTTTGATTCATTTTTTGTGTTTTCTTTTTGCAACAAGTTTTTTGGTGCTTTTAGTACAACCCAAGTAGTTTACCAAGACCAAATTCTATATGAAAAATTTATAAAATTTTTCTTCATAATGCAGAAAAGCTGCAGAATGTTAGAAAGTGTGAGGGGTGACATTTCCACTCAAACTTTGTGATGCTCAGTTCTTGCTAGAGTTATGGGCTTAAGGCTTTTTATGTTTTATTTGGGTGTTTTTGATTAGTTACTTTTAGTAGGGAGGAGGGAGGGTTGCTTGTTTGTTTGGGTTTTTGTTTGTTGTTTTGTGTTTTTTTTTTTTTCCCCTCCATATAGTGCTGACCATCTGTACATGGCAGGCAACTTTGCATGTATTTATTGTGAAGCAAGCCCATAAAGGGGTCAAAGCCTATTCAATGTAAATAGAAGTTTTATTATCTTCACTGAGGCAGATATAAAGTGCAGTTGACTTAAAGTTGTGGTTTAGCATGACTAGATATTAGATATTAGATAATAATATTAGGTATTAATATTAGATATTAAAACACCTAATATTTCCTCTTATCTATTTTCTAATACTTTTCTGTTTATTTAACTATGTGTATAAATTGCATCAAATGATCATTTGGCAGGAGAATGAGGTGGGAGATATTCCCAAACTCACCATTTTGAACTGTTTTTTACTGTGCCCTCATTACTAGTTGCTTCTCTAATCAAATGTGCGTTCTTTGACTTTGTTTGGTCATTCCAGTACATGTAAATCAAAGGAAATATCAAATATATGTGTATATTTAAGTACAGGTATTATATATATATAAAAATTCTATGTCAACACAAGGACCACAACTTTAAGTAACAAAGCATAGAAAGGCTGAATCCTACTCCTTTCATTTCACCATAGAGAAAAGCTTATGTGGCCTTTGTAAGTCTACAAGATGCGTAGCCACCCTTTAGTTTCTTTCATGAGGATGTTATCTTAGCTTTTTGTGATAAAAAAATATCTTGTCAGTACTTGAACTTGCACACTCATTGATATTTTTCAACACTGCAGTTACCCTGGAATGGTATCTGTGGTAAAACCTTACAGTATTGTCAAGCATTAAGTATTTTAAATAATGTTTTGATCTGTGAGGGGTCAAAAGTATCTGGTATCTTCTGCAGGGTGTTGTTTTATAACAATTCTAATCTGTTAGATGCTACATGAGATCCCTTTTAAGAAAACCCCAAGCATCTATAAACAAAAAGCAAATTAACTACAAGGAATATACTGTAGATTAGATACTTCTGTAATACCATGAGATAGAGATTTCTGACATTTAGTCTAATAAAAGGTCATGCACTGAATCATTCCTTATAATCATTCTTATTGTTTCACATTCGAGTTTTTTTTTTTTTGTGGGTATTTTTTTATTGTTGTTGTTGTTGTTTTTCTTATTTGGAAGGGGGGAATTTGTTTGTTTTGTTTGTGTTGTTTTCCCCTTCTCAGTTCATGCTTTACTTCTGTTTCTAAGGTGGATATAAACTTCCACTGCAGCATTTTCATATATCCAATCTCAAGATTTCAACCCAGAGGCTAAGAAGCAGAGATTTTCTTGACCTGAGACGTTTCACTCTTTTTAAAAGTTCAGTCCTGATCACACATTAGGAAAAAAGGATATGGTAACACAAAACTGACAATCTGTGTTTTCTAGTGTGTTTATTTAGTGATTCAGACATTAACAACAAAAAAAAGTAGTTCGAGAAACTGAAAAGAATTGATTTGGCAAAATGAATTTACTCTTAACTCTACATACCTCTGCTATATTTTTATAATGTATCCTTTTCTGTATTTAAAACATCTGTGAGACTTTCAAACTCACTTTTTGTGTCCTAAGTCAATATTTTTATTCTGTATGACTAATAATTGCTGTCTTAATTTATCTTGTGTAAGTACCCAAATATTATCTAATTGATTTGTTTTATAGTGTCTCCAGACTTCACAAATTTTTTTATACAATTACATCCTTAGGGGGAAAACAATTCTTCTCTGTGGTGTGAATCAAAGAGAAGCTGTATGTCCAAGCTTGCTGATCTCATTGATATACTTGGCTTGTTCTTTCCATCTTGCAGAGAAGGAAAAAGGATGATGTGAAGTTGGCACTATCAGAGCTGACAATGATGTACATAAAGTAGATTTCCCACCTCACCTTCAGCTTCCTGGTGTATATTTTCAAAAGTGTCTCTGAATGTGAGTGCTACGGTGTGTCTGTCACTTGGAGCTGGTAGCTGCTACCACATTTTCTCTGGAGTATATCACTAAATGTATTGCCCAGCTGCTAAATTTGTTAAGAAGCATAGTCCTCTGATTTCTTGTTACTATTACTGAACTTTATTTTCATTTAGGCTCTAAAACTTAAAGTGGAAATTATCTGGAGTAATCTTATATACACTAATATTATTATATGTAATCCTAATTCTTATTAATAATACTCATTACAAATACTTTGTTTTTTAAAGTCATTCTTATGAAGATCAGGACTTAATTAGCTTGGCATATTGTTGAGCAAGGGGGTTTGAAAACTCTCAAAGCTACTATGGAAATCTAATTGTAACTATGCACCTTTCACTTCTCACACAACATCCTACTTAGAAGCCCATTGTGTTGCGTGGCTGTTAGTCTGGTGCTGAATTTACTATGAAAATTATTGTCAAATGCTCCTTGAAAATCTAAGCACACAGTATTCACTGAATTTTCTTTATTTTTCATTTAAAAATTGTTTTCAAAGAACTTCGGAAGGTTATTTAAACATGATCTCCTCTAGTCTGAATCCATACTTGCTGTCATTAATCAAACTGCACTTCACTGTGAGTTTTTTTACCACATTGCTAAAGGCAATTTCTAAAGTTATTCCTGTGTGACAAAAGTTTCCTGCTAGTTTCCTTATGTCTTAATATTTTCTTTCTTTCTTTCCTAAATATATTCATGTCTATGATCTAAACTTGTGCTCAGTTACTGGCTGTACCACTGGAAATACTTTTCTCACTAAAAGGGCTCTGGATGTAAGTTGGATCAAAATGTCCATAACTGGTTCTGAACAAATGTATATAACTCATGGATGACTCATAGATCACTCTAGAGCACTCTTCTTCTTACCCAGGCTGAAAATACTTCCTTTACATTCCAGTTTATTTAGCATTCATCTGTATCACAGAAGAAAAGCAAAAACCCTCAAGCCTTTGTGAGCACTACACAAATAATTGCTAATTATTTGTATAGAAAAGTTTTTGTAAATTAGTTTTATGTAAATTCATAATATTCTGGTATGATTTTGGCTTATATTTTGATATCAGTTTATTATTTGAATCTGAAAATCTGTCTAGATAATTATATTTTCAGCTTGCTTATGGAAGACTGAGACTAGGTAACTAACATAGTGAATAAATAATAATAAAGTATGAGATTGCAGGAGATACTTTTTTCTTAGCCTCTGCAGTGCTTTATAGAAGACAGCTATTAGAAACAGGTGATTTGAGAGATAAAAATTTCTAGAATTCATTTTTACCATCTTACTACTTAAAATAATCAAGTATTTTGGTGTTCAATAGTTCAGTGAAATGCTTTGAATGGTCTCACTCTGGTTTGGTCTATGATTTCAGTTTTTTGAGGGTTTTTTATGGTAATTCCATAATTTTTTTACTGTTTTTTTTTTTTTTTTTTTTTTGTAAATTAGCCCCTGTGAGATTTCATTGGGAACTTAGGCTCAAACCCAGTTATCATTTTAAAGATATCTGATAGGTTTAATAAGTTAAATACAGATTTAGAAGAAGAAAGTTACTAGACAGAAAAAGAGCAGTAGAGGACATATCCCATGAGAAAAGTCTGAAATGGTGTCTGTGTAAATGTGTTTAATTTTGTGACTCCATGCCAATTTATTAGTTGAGGTAGATCATTTGAATCTGGTGTACCTTCTGCTTTTTTGACCCCCCCCCAATTTGGTTCACATCCAGCTTGACATCGTGGGAGGGTCCCCACCTAGCACAGCCTGCTCAGGTAGATAATGATTTTGTGGTTTTAGCTCAGCAAGATGAATGTTATGTTTAAATATGATTCTTCATTTTTACAGAAAGGAAGACAAAATTTGATGAAAAGGTTGCTTGTTCCTAGTTCCCAAAATTTATTTGGCTGAAAATTGGAAGGGAGGATGCTAATTGGTAACCATGTCAAGTTCTAAAATAGATTTTCAGTGAAAATATTGCTGGAGAGTGGAGAGGGGGAATAGATCTTGGCTAGTTATAGTTACACTTATATGAATGAGGAAATTTTCTGTGATAATGCAGTATGGTATTCTTATTTCTTTTTGTTAAAAATCTAGTAACATCCGAAAATATTTTTTTGGCTTTTTGCATATCTTTGCAATATAGTTCAACATCTCATAAGGAAGAAACCTAAATATGAGGCATTTAGTTAGAATCATTATCATCACATCATGATGTTTCAAAATTATACTGCTGTAGGAGATAAAAGATTATTATAGAGCATTACTTGCTTACTTACAAATGAGGCATATACATCAACACAAAGAATTAAGAATAATTATTTGCTCTTTCATCTGTACTTCTTGCTTACTGAGCAAATTGCTTTTACCTCCAGTCCTATTATTCCACCCTGCTTTGGAAATTTATCTTACCTTTTTTATTTTGTTACTTCTAGTTCCATTATCAAAACCCCTTCTGTCTCTTCTTTCATTAAGTCTTTTCACTTTGATTTTGATTTTTTTCCTAACTCTAAGATGATATCTTCCAGTAAATATGTTGTTTTGGACTTCATTTCATAGTCTTGATTTTTTTATAATTTTAAAATGCAAGCTTTTTAAGCCAGTCTGTGTGTACACTTCTGTGAGGAAATGATGAGAACTCTTACTCACTGGTGTTCACTGAAAAGTGTACACACAGATTTCTGAGTCCTTCATTGACTGCTATGTTCTATCCCAACAAGCCTGAAAGAAATTGTTAAATTTTGTAGATCCTTTTTTATAAATTGTCCATTTGTTGTTATGTAGTGTATTAACCTCATACTTATATAGCTGTAATATTTTATTTGGTGAGAGGATGTTCCTTTCTGAGCAGCTCATATATTTGTTCTAGCTGAAGAGGATGTCATATTTCTGTGTATTGACTGACCTAGGAGTGAAAGCAAAAGTACCTCTTTTTCCTTGGGAATAACTTGGCCTTTCTTGTCCTGCCCTGACATCTCAGTCCTCTGTGAATGAGGAGAGTAGGAGAGGGCAGACAGAAGTTAATTTTTTGCTGCTTTGGTAGCTCCTGGCTGGAGAGATTTCTATACAGCAGACTGGCACATATTACATTTTTAGAGCAGATTTGGGGAAATGTGGCACCTGAATATGGCAATATTTTCATTCTAGATCATTAAATTGTCACAGAATGTACAATAAATGTCTCCTGAATTTCTTTGAAGTCTGAATTTCTTAGGCATTTTCACTTCCTTTGTGTATTTAGGAATGCCTCTGTATTACTGTCCTTTGGGACTGTTGCATACAGCTTCCATTATTGCTGATGGCAACTCAATGCATAAATTGTCATTCATGAGAATGAGGATATATTTCTTTTCATTATTTTAGCAGACATCAGTGAAACTTCTTTAAGAAATGTGTTCAGGAAAATTGAGTCCTAGTAATTTAACAAATGAGCTTAAGCTTTCATAAAATATATTTAGGATGTTAACATCAAAGTTAACATTCTTGCTGCAAATTTAGTGCCTTTAATTTCTTTTTTTCCTAGTAAATTGCTGTTTAACTCAACTTTAATTTATAATAAAATAACAGTTTTAGCTTTATAGCCTTAAGGCATCCACAGAAAGAATAAATTTGTCTCTCTTTTGTTCAGCATTAACTGCATTAGTTTGTTAGTGCTTCCCCTTGGATCCAGTTGGGAGAAGAAATAAGGTGACAGTGGGTTGCACAAAGGCTTGACCTTACTCTTACAAGGTTAAACTAGGCAACATCCTCAGTTATGAAAGATGGGAATATTTGGTTTCAAAATTTTAATTCCTCTTTAGATAAGCCTTTCTCTACTCTCTCTGTACAGGCAACCTGAGAGGATTAAGCATCTTATTTTCACTTCTTCCCTTTTCAAGCTGTGCTTAATCACCAGAACTTCAGGAAGAATATAGGTGACATTAGCTGACTTTTGTATAAGTTTCTCTGACACAAAAGGGAACAAAATATGGGTATACAGGGTGTTGACTATGAAAAGTAGTATTTGTATTGCAATTGAAAAAAAAGAACTGAAGATAAATTTTTCTAGGAATACGTATTTTCAAAAGCTCTTCAACACAGTGGGAGGCATTTTTTTTGGAAACTCAGTAAAGCAAAAAAGTGAGTGCACATCTCATATTTTTTAAAGAAAATTAGATAGAAAGTATAGAAGACAAGAGTAAAAGGTATAAAGATATATAATTTTTATATGGCTCTGTCTTAAGAATATTGTAGAACAGTATTTCTATAGAGGCTTCATTGTATAGTATTGTGATCTCTGAAGACTTATGAGTAAGTAGTCATAGCTGTTCACTCAAATAGAACAATTGATTAAATTTAAAATTATTACAATGAGATTCTAGTGACTTTTTTTTTTTTAACAAATGGTGCTATGGTGTAAAACTCTGCTGTCAGCAAGAAATTCTTGCCATCAGGTGAAAACAATATTTAATGAGAACTAGAAGTAAGTGGTAAGTATTATTATTATCTTCTTCCATCTACCTTATAGACTGTGTTTGAGGAGTATATATGCTTATTCACTAGGAATATTTTTCCAGTTCTTTCTAACTTATAGACTAGTTGTGTTTATACCTGTCTTTATTCAATGAAAAATATTTTAATGTAAAAGTATAATTGAGGAATACTAACATAATAATCTCTCCTTAGATTTTTTCTTTTAATACTCTTGGCAAAGAGAAACAATTGAGGCTGCTCTTTCCTTTACTTTTTTAAATTCAGAAAAAATTCCTGAATGCTTTGATGAGAATAGACTGGGATGTTTCCTAAATTTTTAGTGGATTTTGCAACTAGGAGTGTGTTTCATGACAAAAAGGGAACTAGATAATTTGAAGATGTGTTAAGATTTGCAGTTGTTTTGAAATAGGTACCACTGCTCTAAGGAAGTGACTCTGGGCCTTACATTTTGTTTTAAGTGCAAAAAGTAGCACTAGAATATTTGTTTTTACCTCTAAGACATTGGAGAAGTGGGACAGTGGATGGGAGGGGAAGGGTGCTATCCATGCTCTGGTTACCATGACTGAAATTAAACTTCATGAGCTTGAACAAAACACTTACTGTTCAGGGAAGAACAGTAGACAAACAAGTGCAAAACCAGATCTACCCAAGCTTGAAGAGAGTCATTAAGAGGAGAGAATGGTAAAATCCAATTAAGAGGGAAATAGAAGAATCTGAAGAACTCTATGAACTTAAATTTGAACATAGCAGATGAATAATTACAATTAGGTCATGTTCCCTGAACTGAAGTTTATGGAGAGAACATTTACTAAACAGCTTCTCTTTGACTACTAAAGTTGGTGTGTGCATGGAAAGGGAAGATTATTGAGGTTTAGGGCATTTTTACTGTGGCCTAGTTCAAAATTTCTTTCCATAAAATGTTATCTTGTCAGGTTGTCTGACTTCATTAGGTTTAATACAAGCTTTGTGACTGGCAGCTGACAGAAAACAATGAGGGAGGCATTTGACTAAGGGGTTTTCTTAGGCTACAAGTAAGAAAGAGGACTGATAATAACTGGCATAATTTCTTGGATATTATCAAATAGACAGGTCTTTATGGGTGTCTTTAAAAATTAGTATGTCCCTGTTGCTTTTAGAGTTTAAGACCATTTTTTCTTAAGGTTTTAAAGGGCTGCATTTTTAAAGCAAAAGTAGTGGTTATGTGGGAGGCCTTTTTGATACACTCTTCCTGTGTAATAGCATAATGAACCAGTCTTTAGTGTAAAACTTTTAGGATATTCAAATACATAAACTGCATCCCAGGACTGAGAGCTTTGTCTTCATAAAATTATTCAATAGAATAAAAAGATTTCAAATACACTTATAACCTAGTTCCATCTGAATACTAGAACTATTCTTTTAAATTAATAGAAGCTGTATGAAAAATGACAATATTAGCTATTAGCATAGAAAAAAACCATATGGATACTTATTTATCATGCATCTGTGCACTTGCATAGTTTTGTGCTGGTTTGTGTTCTCTCTTTGTCCAATACTAATTTAATAAATTTTAAAAATATTTACAAATAGCCATATTTTGATACTTGTAAATGATACTGAAATAAAATGGCCTGGAACATACACAGTGCTGGATAATCCACAACTCTGAGCAATGTGTTCCAGTGCCTCACCACAGTCTGAGGAAAGAACTTATTCCTAACATCTAATCCAAAATACTTTCCTTTTAGTTTAAAATTAGGATATGCTTGTTAAGTGAATCAAGAGAAGGTAAAACTTCAGGAAATTTCAGTGTTCTGACAGAGTTTAATGAGGAAAATTTATCCCTGCCTCCAGGAGGTGGTTACAGCAATGTTAAAGCAAACTCATGGTTAATGCTGGTCATTGAAATAGGATCCACAAAATCATTTTACTTAGTAAGACCACTGAATTTAAGTTCAACTTTTGAACTATATTATCCAGAATTTAAAGTTCAACAGCCCATGTATGGCCTTGAATATCATTATGACAAACATGAGTATGTTTTTCCCAGTTCTCTGTTGCTTATGGCACAGGAATTATTTAATTATTTTGTCCACTCTTCCTTTCATCTTTCAAATACTTTGGAGTTAAAATTAAGTGTACCCAGCTGCACTTTTGGAGAAAGGTAAGGCAGATAATCATTACAAACATTGGACTTGGTATAATTTCTTAGATCAAGAACATTTTTAGTGTCTCACAGACTGGAATTCAAGATGTATGTGGAAAGAAGTAGGGCATCACCCCTCTCTCTCAGACCCCCTCCCCCCAAAAAAGGTTACTTTTATTCCTCTCTTCACCAATTCTCCTTTCATATATGACTAGAAAACTTGTGGAAAGCTGGTGCTGTAGCTGTGAAGTAGTATGCAAGTCATAACTTCATGGCCTGTGATGGTACACAAATCAGAGGGCAAAATCAGATTTTCTCAAAAGGGGTAAAGGCTAATGAGTCCTACTCTACCAGAGCTCAGTAACAGCTGCAAGCTGTAATATTCTTTCCTAAGATCTCTCTTGTCAGGGTGGGCTGGATGTAAGGGATATTTTTCGTGAGGATAGCCAACAGTAGAACTGGGGACAAGCAGTGCTGCTTCCATCTTCAATTTTTTTGAAGATTTGTCTGGATAAAACCCTGAGCAATCTGGTCTGTGGTCATAGTTGATCCTCCTTGAGTCAGGAAGTTGGACTAGACCCTAAGGTCCCTTTAACCTAGATTACTCTGTTATTCGGTGATCATTGTCAGTAATAATCCTCGACCCTGGAACTCAGAATAGTTCTTTCATCATGAGGTAGAAGTTAAATTTTAGATGTGGTTTAAAATCACACAGGGGCAAAATGTCCTCCTTCATATAAAGGCTGAATAAAGAGAAGAGCTACCTCAGAATGACTTGAATGAACAAATGCAGAGGAACACAAACAAAAAATTTTCATTTTGAAATGAATCCTCTTCCAAATGTTCTGCAAAATTTCATGCATATGTCACAGAATTTGTTTCATACATATTTCTGCTATATTGATTTAAAAGGCAGTGGAACTTTAAAAAAAATCCTAATTCATATTTCTCTTTTATTCCACTAGTACAATTCTGGTTTATCTAAAAGGAGTAAAATTGTTTTGTAGCATAGCTGCATTTTTAATAAGAAAATATGATTAAAATCCTAACATAGCTGTATTTTTAATGAGAAAACATGATTAAATCCTGAGTAAATTTAATACTTGAACTTATTCAGAAATCAAAGACAATGAATGTACTTGTCTTTCTTTTGTCATGAACCAAACTAGGATTATAAAAGCTGGCAGAGAAAATTTTCAGTTACACTTTCATGTTAATTCTAAATTTTAACAGAATGTTGGTTTTCTTCCAACATGAAATGAGGTTTAACTTTTACTTAGTTTAACAAAAAATGTGCATAACAGCAATGGCAGTTTTGTTACAAAATTTAATGACTGAAGTATTAAATTGAGAAATATAAGCTTCAAAGAATTGCTTTCTTACCAAATAAAAATTTCAGCAAAATATTTGTGTAGTAAAGCAATAATTTCAGATGTGAGCAGTAGTGCAAGTAAGCTGCTCACTCCAAGATATGTTATGGTCATTGTGTACCAAAAAGCCAGTATAAAATTGAAACTCAAAGTGTCTCAAAGGCAAGAATTTCATAATAACTTCTACAGCTTTCTCAGTCTGACATTTCATTTTACATAAACAGGTTTTTGGTTTGTTTTCTTCCCTGCTTCTTTTTCTCTGGCAGTCATTTGAGATAAATTGCATTCAAGTCAAACATGCTCAAGTTACATGGTCATCTTTCCTTAACACCTTGATGCCGTATGGTTCTCCAGGGGTACCCTCAGACAGCGAGAGCTGCAGAGACAGGTACCTGTTCTGAAAGCTGGCGCTGGGAAGGCAGTGAAAGTGCTGAATGTGGTTTAATCTGCTTTTTTCTTTAACAAGGTTCTTTGATTTAACATTTTCCTTGTGTGGCTGCAGAGCCACAGTTGTTGAATGCTGAGCTGCAGAAGACTGTTCACATGATTCATACCTAAAGAGGAGTAAGTTGTCAGAGTGACAGTACCACTACTAGAACAGTAACTATAGCAGTACTGTGGTTGTTTTTCCAAAGGGAGGGTTTGTAACCACAAATCATTTTAACATATGTAGCATATTGATTCCTAGATTTCAGCACTATTACTTACATACACGAATAAGACAAAAGAATAAAGGAAATATAATTCTTATACCTGAAAAATAATATGATATCTTCAGATACATTCTGAGGTATCTCAAATTATTTTGTCTTTGTTTGTGAGAGTAATGTTTCCAAATACATTGCTGAAATGGCAATTAGTAGCATACAGTTTTAGAGAAGAGTTGAATTTCCTATTTCAAAGTGAATTTGGGATGTGTGCTACAAGCAAATCCTATGGAAAAGAACCCCATCACATTATTTTTGAATCTATGGAATGTATCATCTTGGTACATTTTGAATTAGTTTTGTGTTTGCTGAATAACACCAAGACATAAAACACAAGTAGCTAGTGAATGGCTTTAACCATTGCCTTTTCCTTTTCCATGTCCAGTGAAAGGAATATTCCACAATGTTATGACAAAGATATATATCTCATGATATAACCTCAGAGGCCTAAAAATTGCTGTGTACCATTGGAGGGGACAAATGAAATAAAGCAGATGTGGTTGGGTAAGAAGCATTTTAGGGTTGCAGAGAGAATTTAGCCATACTTTTGTTTTATGCAATCCTAAGTGACTTAAGGAAAGGCATCAGTGGAACCAGCCAAACAAAATGTATTCACTGGGGAGAAGGAAAGAAATGTGTGCCTGAGTTCTACAGAAAGTGAAGAACAGGAAGGTAAAACAGGATTAAAAAGTGAAGGCAGGAATTTGCCATATGGCTGTTGAAATTCAATTATTGAATTGAAAAATTGGAAAACAGAAAACAAATTCTTAAAATATTAATAAAAGTTCATCTTCAAGTCACTATATGATTTTGAGTTGCAACTGATTATTCTGAAAATGAATCAAAATAATATTTTTATTTCTAAAGTTTCTATGTACATCTCATAAATGTTTGAATGAAAATGGAGTATGACAGTTTTTTGTTACAAGACTTGGTCTTGTTTGCGGCATTAAATTTGTTGATAATAGTGTAAACTTGTAATAATTTAAACTGCAATTAAAATCTGATAAAATATATTTTTCCATACAATGGCATTGTTACATTAATATTTAAATGTAAAAAGAGAATTCCAGTTTTTATTACGGATATGTGAAGGTAGTACATGGGTGAATATAAGAGAAACAAGCTTCATAAGTATATATTTTTTAAAATGTTGCACTAAGGGAGATATTAAAGAAAAAAAGTCTCAGTTTAAAGAACAATACAGTTTTCAAATTAGCTTTTAATTTGGATCACACCAATATATGCCAGGATTCTGTTGAAAAGCCTCCTTTATAAATTTATATATCTGCTATTAGTTGTTATGACTTCTGTAATTCTGGAAAGAATTTTCAGTGTCTGTAAATGATAATAGATTGAAATTTACTGAAATTATATGAATAACATAGGTAAGTGTAATGATATTATTGATGTGAGAATCCAAAAGTGATTGAAAGACTTAAAATGAGGACTATATCCATAAATTTACTAGGGCCAAAGGATAACATTAATTTTTTTCCACTTATTTCTTGCCTGATGGTTTTCTTCCCTTTTTAATGCCCCTTCTAAGCAATTTGTATTAGGCTTTCTTCTTGTCAGGAAGTAAAGCAGAGGAAAGGAGAAGAGAGAAACCAAAATTTAAGTGTCTTTAAGGAGAAGTTTTAAGAAATTATTTAAGTCTCTCTTGAGACTCTAGAACTTAGTTATTGAAACACCTTAATCAAACAGGCTTTAAAGATGTGATTACTAAAGAGAACTTGAACTATTTAGACTCATTGAGTGTATGGGTTTAGTGTATCATGCTTGGCATTGAGTGCAACACTGATTCTCTACCTAGCACAGTTGTCATTTTTATTGTGTACTTGCCAGGTTTTTATTTCCCTTGAAAATTATGGATTTTTAGTCACTTAACACCATCCTGACATTTTTTACATATTAGTAGCTATTTCTAGTATCTGGTAGCATAGTTTGTGTGCAGGACTGCTTATATACAACATATCAGGGTGGGATATTGCTTGGTAAGAAGTTAGAAAGTTCTCTACTCTCAACTCTCAAATATTTCTCTTCTAATCTTATTTATTTCCAAATGCTTCCTGATTAGTGTTCAAAGTGTGTTGTATGGAAATATATTGACTGAATGAAGCATAATAAAATTAATAAACTGTTTACATTTGTAATCTTGGAAGAAAAATAATTTGCAAATAACATAAATTATGTGATTGCATTTATTTTGAAGGGGAGAGAGACAATGGAATGTAACTCATCATGATCCTCTCTATTTACATCCATCTCCCAATCAGAGTATTTTTAACCATTTAAGCAGTATGAAGTGAGTATGTCTATAGTAGAGAAGTGGTTTGAGATTGTTTATTACTGGAGAAGAGGGGAGAAATCTTTAGCACTCTTTTTTCCTCTCTGAAAAGGTGACTTAAATTGACATGAGACACAAATAATTTGTGGGAGAATGCAGATAAGGAAAATGAAAAAGAAATTTCAAAGCTGTTTTTATGAATCTCCTCAAATTTCAAATAAGAACACAAAAATTAAAAAAAAATAATTTGTGCATTTCTCAAGCCTATATGCATTTGAGAACTTGTTTCGATAGAAATTCTGTTAGAAGGCTGGCTTTTCTTTCTTCTCAGTTGACCATGAGAGAGTTTTTTTTTTGGTTTTTTTTTTTTTTTTCTGGATCTCCAATATACACTGACATAATTTTTTTCTAAATAACACTGAATACCTGAAAACCCTCCAATAGTCTAAATAATCAGAGTGGTTTATTATATTGGCATGTGCTGATAAATATATTAGTGTTAGTTCAGAAAAAAATCAAAATGTGGCTCTTAACAGAATAAAATTAAATATTACTTAAATGGCCTAAAATTTTGTAAATTGTAAATAACCCCTCTGTTCACTTGCATAGAGAAACTTCAAACTTCTCTCTCAGATATGCGGGTTTCTTAAACACTTTATAAGAATTACTCTTTCAAAAATTACATGATCAGTGTTTTTCTAGCATTGACAATGATTTCTGTTCATATTGATATATTAACAGATGAAATTTATTTATATTTTTTAAAATATTTTTGGAAAAAAGAGCACCACTTCTTTACCAGTTGGCAGGATTGTTAAAATTTCTCCTGAAACACGTTTTCCAACATTCCCTTGTGATTAATTTGCTTTGAAATGCTTTCAGTTTCTGAGCTGTTATTTTATCTTTTTTATGCCAGTATGGAAATTATCCAGGATTGCAAGCTTCTTTCTTTCTCTTCCCTCACTGTTCATCCTTTTCAATATGCATGTTCTTTAATTTCTTTTTACCTGACAAGTTTTCCATGTGGCAATTATTCTGTTCTCAAACATATTTTTTATAAATCAGTGCTAAAATGCCTTTCAGTAAAAAACTTAAATTAAAATCAGATTGAAAAATAGGTAGACTTCTGACAATAGTTTTCAGAGATCTTTTTTACGGGCCTGTAAAACCTGTGGCTGTGAGAAGGGCATTTGGGAGTCTGGAACAGGATGTGCAAGCCATTATTCTGTAGATTTTAGGTCACTTCTTCCTCCAGTAGATCTTTGTATGTCTCATGTTAGCAGCTACCAGCTACATTCAGTTTGTAATTAAGTTTTTCTGTTTAACCGACTAAAAACTATGTGCATCAGTGGATATTTTTTTCATATCTCATTCTGTATCAGATGAAAAGCTCCTGTAGTACTATTACTCTCCCTGAGTAAAATACTTCTTTTAAGGTTTTTTAGGAATAAATCCATAATTTCCCTCTTTAGATATTTCTGGTCAAAAAGATTACTACCTTGACTTTGAGAAAAGGGCTGGTACTTTACCTCATGTGTAAAAAATAGCTGACATAAAATAATAACAGAAAATTTTGCAATAATGAGATAAACGTACTGACAAGAATAAACACGAAACAATCAGTGATGCTCTAATGCTTCCCTGATGTCCTGGCTAACTTATTATTGACTGAATTTTAATTAGGAAGCATGTGCTATTGATCTGTGCAGTGACAAAGCCTCAAAACTCATGGGTATAAAAGAACTAAGGATGATGATCAAGTGGTTCTTGTTTACTTTGTCTAAAGACATTTATAATCCTTTTTGTACACAGATTCTGTATTCTAGTACTGTGTTGTTTTCAAGAGTACATCTCCTTGTACTCTTTCATTTTGATTAGCACAGCAGTGCTTTTCTATTGTTTCTGGGAAAAGATGGTAATTTCTTTTTTTTTTGGGAGATGAGTTGGAACCAGGTTTAAATTTTCCAAGTCCATCTTATTCACCTTAAGGCCGAATGACATGTGAATTCTGCCTATTGGGAAGACTGGTGATCAAAATGGAATTCATTTGGGGTTTCAACAGTTGTTAAATTCACTGAAATTGTAATTACCTTTAAATTTTCTAACAGCTTTGTTGGTCAAAAATTAATTTAATAATTAATGTTTACAGACAGTAATTTAGAGTATGCTATTAAGCATCTCAGTGTCAGTACTGCTGTTTCTGTTACAAATTCCATATGTTTGCATGCTCTGCTTTACTTTCTTGAACTGATTTAAATTCACATGTACATGAGTTAATTCAGGAGCCTCAGGTAATTTTTCCTTAAGAATTCTTTGATGATGATTTTAGATTGTGTTGCAAACTTTCAAAACACTCTTAGGCCTATTCTATCTTTGATGCAGCTATCTGTGAGCTCTGCCATGGTTCTTTTGAAACCATCTAGGTTTAACCTACTATAACCTAACTATAACCTGCAGTTATTCTGAGTATCTTGTGTGATTATCAGAGATAGCTATATGAAAGGGTTTGCCTCTGACCACGTCTTCCTTTCTACAGTTGTTAGTAATCTGATCACCTGCCAAATTGAGTCCCTAATTTCTATACTAACTGTCATAGATGGATGTTTCTTGGCATGCAATACCTTTTAAGGCTGACAAATCCAATACCAAGATCTGTGTTGTGCTTAATAATAAAATTATGAAACCTTGCCAATTCATCAAGCCTGTGACTCAGAAGCACATTCCATGACCACAGCCAGCATATTTATCTTTAGTCAGAAACTGAACATCCACAGTGAAAACTGGGCAGTGGTATTAACTTTTCCATGCTCCTTATTGGAGAGACAAACTTGTTTTCTATGCTCTTGAATATCCTATTTGTTTCTCCAAAACAACACCAAAGAAAAACCCAGTCCTGCTCATTATAAGTAGGCTGTTACAGCACACTTTGCCAAGTATTCACTGCAATAGACTTTTCAGCATCTCCAATCATGCCTCCAGAATGGGAAATATAATTTTAAGCCTTGTACAGTATGGGAAAGCTTTTTGTCTCTGGACATCCAAAGCCTCGAAAATTTTCAGGAACAGCATGAGTCAACTTGATGTAGCATTGTCTGGCTGACATCGATTCTCATCTTTGATTTTTGGCCAGCACAAGTAGTTTTGTTTGAACGTGCTAAGAAGGGAAATGCATATGTAGTATAGCGTGGGTTCTCTGTTTGTTTTTTCTGCCTCTGTTGAGGTTGGGATTGGAGGCACTTGAGATGGTTTTTCATGTTCAGACTCAGGTGTTTATTATTTCTTATCGGTGCTACAGCCTCACAGCTGTGAGTTCTGCACTTTCATCAGCAAGGCACAAAATGGCCAACTATCTCTTGTTACAAGGTCTTTTAAGACTAAACTACCCAATTAAGAAATTACATCTAGATTATTTTCCCTTTTAACCCAATTACTGATCCTTAGATTCCACAATGCAGATTTTCTGTGCAGTTACAAAATGTCACCCAAACCCATGAAGAAGAAGGAGGAAGAAGGTAAAGAACAACCTGCCTCTGCCCTAAAACCTCCATCTTGCTTCATATTTATTTCTATATTCTAAAACCCTAAACTCTGTTTTCTACCCTGTGATATTACACACCTCTAACCAACTACACACCCATAATCCCAGGGCTATTAATCAATTTTGGAAGTCTCCACAGCCTCAGGACAAATGCAGTGCTCTCTTGCAAGTCTGTGCCTTTCAGCACAAAAAGTTTAAGATTCTCAGCATCCAGGATTCCAACAGTATAGGAGAGGTGATTTTTCCTTTTTTTCCACTTGGAGTTTTGAAATACAATCTCTCTGCAAGAAGTGACAATGGATGCTAGGAAAGTGTTGGGTATTCTTGGAGTAAAAAATATTCAGCATTTTCTCTTTTGTTACAGGACTATTTTTTCAAGACTGTCAGTTGGCAGAAATTTCTGAAAAAGTCCAATTTATTATATATCTACTGAGCTTTTCAAGTACTGGAGTAGACATTTGCATCAGCATTTATCCAAAAAGCATGCCAATCCTATGAAATCACCTGTAGTGAAAGGATATTGATCCACTGAAGTCCCAGTATTTGGAATTATTCCAAAGCTACTTTCATATCTTTAAGCTTGTTGGAGTAGGAAGCATTAGTTTATGTGAGATAAAGAGTTGATGAACCATACCTCTGTGTTCTGAGGATGCACCATTGCTTTCAGAGTACTGGTATCCTGACAGAAATGTTCATTTGTGACCAGAGGTCTACATACCTTCACAATACCTTCAGACCCAGGGAATGGAAAACTAGTAACTGTGTTTGGTTTCCTGGGTGGCTGGCTTTGTTGGGTTCTACACCTTCAATATTCATTTAGAACTAATTGCTCTATTGGATGCTGAGAAAAGAGTGGAGCAAACTGGTAACACACTTCAAAAATGAGGCAGTTGAGCTAAACCTGGTCAGCTATTTTAATATTCCCTACACACTTCCTCCAGTCTGTCTGTGGGCAGAATGGCCAATGATTAATTTCCATTAATCTTTCTTGGGTTTTTGCCATGATATAGTCATTAACTGAATACTGTATGACCCAAGCATCATCAGAGATTCATAAAAATCCCAACTTCTAATGTGACGACCATTAATATAAATAAACATCATCAACTGACAAAATCCTGCAACTTTATACTTACTAAAAGGTGAAGGGTGTTTGGATTCAATCTCAGCAGCACTGCAAATTTTAATTCTTTCAATGCTGTTATTTCATTTTCTCTTTCCATTCTCTACCATAACCCTAATGCTGCTGATCTGGTTTGACACGTCAGCAACAAAGAAATGAAAGCTGAAAGTGAGCCCAAGCTACATATAAATGCTGTGACTTTGGCTGTAACATTGAAAATTTGTTGCTTGTGTGGAGTGTCTACTAGCAAAAATATATTTTCTCTTTTTCCAGTTTTCTCATAATGTAATTACTCTTAGATTGAAATATTTAAGTTTATTAAATAGCTAGTGGCTTATGCTGTTTGTCTGCTAGTATGTTAAACTCCTCTGTGTTGGATGTAAAGTCCCTTAAGTCTGCTCACCAGCAGCCTTCAGTAAGTCAGAAGCCTTTGCCAGGTAATCCTCACACCTTTAGGAATTTGCAGTATCTAAACTGTGAAGTTTAAAATGAATAGAGAGTTTCCATGCACTGTAGACTGGGATGGGGTGGAAGGCTCTATAATTATCCTTTGAACTTGATGTTCTGGTCTGCACAAAACTTAAAAGAAATATTGGTAAATCTAATGCAGAAGTGCCTGCAGCACTGCTTTTTGTCTAGGGAGTGATGAGATGACTCCTTTAATTGCAGGGTCATATTTCTAAGTGGCTGCTGAACTGTTAGAAGCCACCAAGCCATGAAATGTGAAAGATCCTGTGGCTGGTTCATGGAAATACACTAACATCTGACTCTTCAATTCTGGATATTATGCTCTTCAGCTTGGCACTTAGTGCTCTGATGCCATGAACTGTAATCTCTGTGCCAGGACTCCTGCATATTTTCTTTCTGCAAGGAATGCTAAAGTGCATACAGTAATTATCTAAATATTTCTGGGTCATTAATCACAGCATTTTAAAGCTACCTTAGTGGTGCAGTACTAAAATAATCAAAATTTTACATAGTATTATCTCATGAAACCCAGGAGGTAAAATTTCAAATCTTATAAAATGTGTATTAGAACATTTATTTACATCTTATCTCTTCCATGTGTTAAAAAATATCATTATTCTTTTCTAAGCAAGATGATCTGGTTTAAAACACTGATAGTTTTTGTTGATTCCATCTGTCATTGCAATTGTTACTACACTAAGGCCACTTAAAATGCTTCCTTTTAAGCCAATATTTGAGCTGAAGAAAATGTTTGAAATATTTTCTATATTTTGATTCTCCAGTGCTTACTGTAATAACTCTATTATTCTATACAGAGCACTGAAGGCTCTGTATTGCCTTTGGAAGCTGTTGACAAGGAGATGAGGATTTTACAGCTAATACATAAAGTCTGAATGCTACCTTCCTGGGAGGAGGTTTTAAATAATGCTTTTCAATTCAGTTGAAAATCTTAAATACTGTTAAATGTCTAGGTACTTGATCTTTTGGCAGCACGTGGTGATTTTAAGTGGAACTTAATCACTATATTTCTATATTGTGATTTAGATAATATAAGGTAAAAGGCAAGTAGGGTCTTTGTAAGTGCTCTTGCAAAGTAATTCAGTTATTCTAATTTGTAGTGTTAAGCATGGGGAGATTTTGACTTTTCCATGTCAATGTAGTTAAAGGCAGCAAAAACTAATCACCTGCAAATCCACCAAAGAAATAAAGAGAGAGAAAAATATCCTTAAAGTGATTAAAAAAATATATTTTTTCCTCTTAAAGTAAATTGAAGAGCCTATTTCAATTTCTTTTTCACAAAAAAGTTTTTAAAGAATGAAATGTGTTCATGGGGAAAATTGTTTACTAATGAAACATATAAAACTGAGAAACTACTAAGTTTTAGTTTCAGTGTTTGATAACAACATGGAAAGAAAACAAAGATTCACATTTAGTATACTGGAAAATCAATGATCCTTTTCCCATGGACTTTCTGCAAGAGTTATTGAAATACAAGGCATTAAGATCTAATCTGGCAATTTTTTAAAAGGCATTATAGTATTATACCTTTAATATTCTAATATACTTGAGAATTTTATTTGCAAAGTATTTGCTTTATAAAGAGCTGAAAAAAAGGTTCAGTTTTCAAAATAGCTCATACTTGATTTGCTTGGTGTGCAACTGTTAAATGTAGAAAACATTCATATGGTTAAATAATATTTTCATTATTACAGTTTGTGACATTCTGTTCTAATATTGAATAGTGATAATATATCATTAGAAAAAAAGTCCTTTATGCTGGTTTTTTCAAATTATTTTTTTTCCTAATATAGTCACTTAAATGTATTTAACTTAATGGAATTCATATGCAATGCAGTTTTGCAAATATATAATTTTTTCTGCTTCACTGAAAGCAGAATACAATTAAACTAACAGAAATAACAAATAATAAAACAGGAAAAATTGAGACAAAAAAAAAACATAAAGAAACAAAAGAGTAATAAAATGTAGCTTTAACTATGAGAAACATGAACCTAATGATCTCATCAGTCTTTCTTAAAAAAATAACTAAAATTCTGGAGGCAAAATTCTGTCCAGAAATCACTAATCCCTTTCTCCCTAAGGATGGAACACACACGTTGAGTTTTAATAGTGTTGTCTGACTATAGGAATGCTGCTAACAAACCTCACTTAGAGTATACCAAAAGAACTATCAGAAACAAATGCAATTTATAATTCAGGTACACACTGAAGTTATGCTTGAAACAGAAATCCACAGTTTCTGTCAATTGTCAAAGTCCTCATTAAAATGAGGATGAAGAGTTGCACATGAAAGATGATTTTTTACCATTTAACATTGAAAATTGAAGTTGTGGTTTGCATTTGCCTTTGTCAAAAGCCCATAGAAATAATATATGTATAAAACATGTATTCACTGTTCAGAATAATTTATTTTGTTGTGATTTAAAACAGGTATCATTCTCATGTCCTTGTGAGATTTTAAACTCACTCTTCTCACCTAATTCTGTACCTTCCCCCTGCAGATTTGTCTCTGTCCATGTTTCTTGCCCTTCTTTTGCCCCATTTTCACATCTTTGAGACCTTTTTCCTCAAATGATGTACTGTACATGATTGAGAAAGGATTGTGACTCCCCTTGCTCAATATGCAATAAATTCAAAAGTTTAAGCATGATTAAACAAAATAAATTATAACTAAAATACATGAGGTTGTTTGAAATCATATGACTTTGTTATCAAATCAAATACAGGTATATTTGTTTGCCAGCAGTGGAGGGAATATATGTACAAAATATTTGTTGTAACTTATGTGGCCTCACCTTCAGAAGGAGAAAAGCAAAACTGAAATGATCAATCAGGTGTGCATTTTTCTGTGCACAGTGCTGGGCTGATGTAGATTTGTGTCTGAACAAAATTATGAGTGTATGTATGTTATGAGTGTATGCTTTCTAGTCAGCATTCAAACCAGAGTGGGGAGATTAAGGAGTGTCAGCCACCAACTGGCAAATTTTAAATTTCATCTGTCTGAAGTTTCAATAGTAATAATAATAAAAATAGAGTTGTTTTTCATCATTCAGTGTACTTGGGATGCCTAAGCCAGCATCAGAATGCTGGCCTGTCTACAGGGTTTCAGTGTGGTGTCTTCCAGATATGCCAACTCCTATTCAACATATTATATTTTTATCTTACAGGGGGACAGAAATTAAACTAAGTTCCTCTAAAGAACGTTTTTTTAATTCAGTTTTTAGAACTCAGTTGGTCAAAGCTAGTTTAAAATCAAGAAGGAAAAGCAATAAGGTATTGATAAGGATGGCAGACGGTGTTCAGTGGTGGTTTCCTTAGCAGTTTTCTATTTTATATTTCTTGTAAGGTGTTAAAATAAGCAAAACTGTTTTTGACACTTCAGTTATTAATAAAAACGCTGAAAACCTACTATAAACCTAGAAATACTAGTAATGAAAGATGAGACATATCATTCTTTTGAACTGGCCACAGCTTAATCAATGGCAAATAGAAGAAAACATAAATTCATGCAGTTAAAGGGCTCTTTAGTGTCTGTGAAGGGAAAAGACACAGTCAGAGTTCCAATCAGTATGCCATGTTAATAATGGAAAAAACAGATTTTATTGATACTCAATGTGGAGGAAGAAATAGGCAGGAAAAATATTTTTATTATGTACTTTAGTATTTATTAGGTAAAATAGATCTTGCCTTTAGGTGAAAAGATTCCATCTGTAATCATAAAAAATATAAGATATTTGGTTCAGCAGCACAAGTGCCGGAGCACACATGTTTAGATGGCTAAGAGGCCATTATTGGTATAGTATCAGGACATTGCTTAAAGAGAATCTATCTGATTTATTCCATCTCCTTTTCCGGACTGAAATACATGGTGTTCACAATTAGATTGAACAAGAGAAAAAGGAGGAGGGAATTGCTACTGGAAATGTAGAGGAAACTAAATAGAAACAACAAAAAAAAAAGTGTTTGTATGGGGTTTTTCTTAAGAGAAGTTATTGGCTTCTCCTATAGTTTATCCATTCCGAAAAAATACTGCCCAAAATATGGAAAATTAAGTTAACATGAAAAGGTTTTGTTAAAGAAAATCTATATATAAACAAAATTATGAGATAGACTACTTTCAAAACAATTCCTCATTTTATTTCTCAACAGTCCCAATTACAAAATAAAAATTGCTATTAAATGTTGATTTGAGCTGACTGTTGGATAAAAATCTGGTAGAGCAATTTCTCTGACTGGAGTTAGAATTAGGAACCACAAGAGAAATATTACTGGCATTTATCCTGACCCTTACCCGATCCTTGCCCAATGAATGAACTGTGAAAGCAATTAAAAAGTGATTTAAACTCATAGTTCCTGTACTTTGTTCACAGTAGCAATCTCATAACAATCTGAATAATTAAGTAAAACCTGGAATGCAGAACAGATTCTTAATTTCCTTTCAGATGATCAGGATTTGATCCTTTTTTTTTTTCCAGTACCATAGTGTCTGTATTTATTGAGGTGCTTCCAGCTTTTTCAACCTTTATCCCATATGTATGTCCTTCAGCCCATTGAATAGCTGTAAAAAAAATCTTTTTGGTGATAGATCTATAATTAAATGTAGATGTAATAGAAGCACATCTGCATTCAAATTCAGTTGTTTATGGAAAGCATATAAAATTCTAAAAAATGTGTGAAAATACTCCCATTTGATTCATAGCTTAGTTTCTTCAGATGTTTTGAAATACTGGATAATGGTAACTTCAGGCAGAACAATTTTATGAGTAAATTTTTTTACATGTTTTTAAGTATGTTTGCACAATTTTAAGTGGGAAAAGTGCTCATTTGCTATTATTTATTTGGTCAATAGTGTGTTTTAGTGACTCCTGTTATTCTTAGGATCTCCCTACTCTTAAATGTGATTAAGATACATTCAGTAACCAATGCAGAAAAATGTAAAATCTAGTTATGACTGAATTTTGGGGTTAATTTTGTTGAATAAGGAAAACGTTTCCCTTCTAATGCTAGAAGAGGTTGCTCATATTAAAATAAGAACCAGAAATATGCCTTGAGTTTTGTGAAATTTATCTGGACATTATATTAATAGTAGAATTTCAGCAAGTAGTTGATTTGTGCCTCAGGCTCAAATCATATGAGAGGTTAAACCAATAGTTTGCATTATTTAAAAATTATTCTAATGGTATATATGAGAGTAATGATTTCCTGTAGAGGGAATGAGAGGAAGTCAACATGGAAATGTGTAGACAGCATTTTCTGTGTATCTCCCAGATGAATAAATTGATAAAAAGTATTTTATCATTTCTAGTAGGAAATTGCCACTTTAGCTATACAAATCTTTTATATTATGCAGGAGTTTTAAAAATGGAGAGTCAATCTCCATAACTGAGCTAAATTATTCTTCTGTAGTTCAAACACTATGCTAATTTTAAATATATGCTAATAACTGCATGATAATTTGTAGCTGCAGTCTTATATGATGTCAGACATACCTGTTTTATTAAGGATTGGGGGTGAAATATGCCCCTGTTGTCACATGAATTAACCACAGCAGCAAATATTCATGTAGAGGGACAGAAGACTGAATTTACCAGTTGTAAGCATATATCCATAGCTATGGTGTGTCTTTAAGTATTTCCTAAACTATTCCTTCTGCCTGCCAAAGCAATATTCTCATCAATATTCTCATCAATATTCAATATTCTCATCAATTCTCATCAATATTCTCATTAATACTCATCATTATTTTTTGCTTTAAGTTAGGCTATTTTCTTCACCCAAAGATCTCTATGTCTCTCCTTCAGTGGCCTTTCCCCCAGTACGAGATGCATACAGCTCAAGTCATTGATATTTTTCCCACTAAAATGGAAAATGAAGCCATGTGTATACATTCCTATGGGTCAGAACTTCCGTCTTTCAGTATTTCAGTGCATTCAGTATATTATCAGTCTTTCTTGGGTTAATGCACCTATGTAAAGAAACTGTAAAGGAAGCATGTTTGCCTATAGAATATTTTGTGGGAATAGTAACACAAATTGTAGAAATAGATGAGGTGTAGTTCTGTGCAGGAAGATAAGCAAAATATCTTACAAAAAATGCTTTACATTTCAGCGTGTTGATGGTACTGTAAGTAGTACAGTGAGTCCATAACTAAATATTTTATACTTCAGGACGTGTATTTTTAATTATTGGTGTCTGAGGCTTTGAAACCAGGGAAAAAGCCAAACAGATGCATATCTCTGAGACTTTCCTGCAGTACTCTCTTGAACTCGAAAGTAAAAACAGAATGCTTAACATTCTGCAAAACTTCCAGATTGACCCCTTGTTAGTTTTTGCCTGTGTGCTTGGATTATCAGTGATCTCAATTTTGATGAGTCAGCCACTATTGTGACTTGTTCAGCTCCTTTCAGTATGATTGTCAGGAAAGTCTTCTGCCTGAATTCTGAGACCCCCCTATAATTTTCAGTTTAGATCAAATTGGATGAAAAATTAAATTATTTTGGTCTATTCATGGAAGTACATGAAGTTGGTAAGAATTTGATCACATAGTCAAATCTACTACTGTGGCTTAGGGCAGTGTTTGACAAGCAGAATTCAAATTGGCTTACCAGTAATGGGAACCCGACATAAGCATTTTATCTTGAGGCTTTTGTGGATATCAGACTAGCTAAAACTCAAAAAAACGTAGGGTAGTCAGCGTGCTTCCTAGTGATTTTGAGATTTTTCAGAAGTATACAATAGTTCATGATCTCTATTCCCTTAGATTATTCTGCAATGTTTGAATCTGCTCACATGAAAACTGCTTTTCAAAAACATACTATACTATATTATAACAAAGTTAGCTTTTATCTGTAATGGTTTTACCTTTTTTATGTTTATTAAAATAATAAGACTTTTTTTGAAAATAAGTTTCTGAGAGTCTCTGAAAATGTTGTATTAGGTCAAGAAATTTTGAGGACCAGACTTATTTGAAAAAGCTTATTCATAGCTGTAAGATTTCAGCTATACAGACCTTCCATGAAATCTTTATACTCTTTGAAATTAATGGACTGAGTGTAAGGTCACATCTCTGTTCCTTGCAGAACTCTTGGAAAATTAACAGTATCCATTCACATGGAAAACATGGTCATTTTATATGGGTGAAACACAACATAAATTTCTAATAAAACAGCTAAGAAGGCAGAGTGACATAAAACCAGTCCAATGTAGACTTGTGCTTAATGAGTTCATATAAATACTTTATGATGCTATGTCTAAAAAATACACACTTTTTTTCTGAACAGTGTAAAATAGGCTGTATGGAAGAACACCTCGATATAAAATACTCTTTGTGGCATATTTCCTTATCTGTAAACTGGAGATGCTTTCTCTCTTATTTATCTGATTTCTTAAGGCTGTCTAGGATTTCCTCTTACTTTTAAAATATCCTGATTTTTCTGTGACTATATTATAACTTGCATACTTTAAAATATTTTATTCGAAAATATGTAGTTCACAATATTTAGTATTATTTGTGAATCTTATCTATTTATCGAACCTGCAGTTTGTTTAGAGAAGTTGTCACCATGTTGTCCCTTGAAAAATAATGCCTTGATGGGGCAGTGGTGCTGCTGTGAAATCCCCTCCAATAAATTAAAATTACAGAATTCTTACATAAGAATAGCAGCCTTTAAATGCCTATTCATTAAATGTTTAGCTATGAAGGAAAGTAATTAATGAGTTTCCCTTAATTTCTTCTTTTATTTTTTTCTTTTTTTTCCCCTTTTGTTCCCTGGACATGGGTTTGATTTTGGCTTTTGGTCTATTTGTTAGTCTGGTGAAACAATCAACTTTGAGTGACTGAAACCACTGATATGGGGAAAATAAAATAGATTTCCTGGGAGGAAAAAAAAAAAGAAACACCACCTTTGCTGAGTAGGAGTTCTGCTGAATATTAATGACCAAATATTGTAGCCATTTTTAATTTTTCATTATCTTCTGCCAATGGTCTGTCCAGCTGATTGATGCCATAGTCACTTGTTATTCATTTTTTTTTCTTTTCCATCTCCCTTTTTTTAATCTCTCCCTCTCCCCCAGCTCTTAGACCATAACTCTTAAAACAGGGTACCTCTGTTGGTTTTTATTAATTCTGTACATGATCCTGTTAGAGTTCTTTTTGTAATTTTTAAGTTAATGTAGCTCCATAGCATGCCATTTTTTCCTGCTGCCATGCAGATTCTTCCAATTTTCTTCCAACACTGTAAGAAAGATGTCAACTTCTTGGAATAGTAACCATTTTATTATTTTTTTCCCTAACTTCTAAAGAAGAAAATCATTTTTCCAAATTGCTGACTTCAAAATACAGTTTGACTTGTACAATGAATGTAACTGTACTATGAAAAAAATTTCCATCTGAAAGATTTTCACTTACAGAATTGTGATTTAACCAGGTTTCCAGCCAAACAGTTATTTTAGGTTTATACATATTATATATCCATATTCTCCAAAGAGATGTCATTAAAGCCTGGTAATTGTTAGTGTTTTGAAAAGAACATGTAGTTATGAATAAATGCTTTAGCATTAAGTTTTGAGGAAAAAGCTTAGGGTCTTATTTGTGTGGATTTCATTAATGGCATTTGAACAATGAAAAATTCCTGTGCTTTACATTGTAAACAACTTTCTGTGATTGGAATTTAATTTGTGGTATTGCTCCCTACTATGAGCTAGACAATGCAAAACTTGGAAGAAGATTGTTCCCTGTGGTATGTGGTGCACACTTTGTTAAGCCAGGGACATGTTGCAATGTCACAGGTGAAGAAAATATTAGACTGGGAGCTGGGGGATCAACAAGAAAATAAAGAAAAGTCATGCTCTTTGTTGTTGGAACAGATGGTGCTTCCACAAATTTTGGCCATAATAGGGAAGGTCCTACTAAAACAGCATGGCCTTGGCTTGTAGCCCTTGGTTATTTTCCCTGGTTGGTGTATCAGGCATCCAAGGCTATGTTCAGGAACAGCTGTTTTGCACAGATTGCAGCAAATTTGATGTCTGTCTCTCGGTTCCAGGAGAAATCCTGTAAGTGTTGTTGAGGAGTTAGGCTGCTTCAGAAGTGCTATAGGCAAAACACGCCCTGTGGTCCAGAGCACATTAATGTGAGTTAAGTATTCTTATTAGTCCATTGACAATTCACTTTTGGCCATTTCTTTCATTTTAGGTAGAGGTGCTGTTCTATTAAAATTTTCTCAGGAGTTTGGAGGTAGATAATTTAAGATTTAATGTTTGTTCTTTATTTTAATCTCTATAGATTAATTCCTATTAAAAGGACAAAAATAGAAGAAGTAGAAATGCCTTCTTCAGATAATTGTACCAGTGCAGAGCATTCCAAATAATCACTAACCTTTCTTATTTTCCTGTTCAATTCTTGCTTTTAATTTTATTCTGAAGTGAATCTGAGTAGAGTTTTGAACATGAAATGAGTGTGACAAGACTGTAGCAACATGAGACACATCAATGTGTTTAAGGACATTTAATGTAAGACCAACTAATTTTTACATAAAGCAGAACTATGTGGGAACCTTAGCTTACAGTACAGACTGGATATGGTATTACTTTAAGGTCTTCTTCAGCTGAAATTGTAGTGTTGCATATAAAGAGTTTTGTTAAGTGCATGTTTTAGAATAGTCATTAAATGGAATCTATTCTAGAACATATATGTAAGGGAAGTTTTGGAAAAAAACAAGTTAGTATATTATATCTACTTGTACTTGCCAATATATTTTAATTTGCAGCTGATTTTTTTTTTCCTACTACATTTCACAGTTAATCATCAACTGTCCTTACCAAGTTGTCTCACTTGAAATGTGAAACACAAACACTTTCTTCACAAGGTCACACCATCCCACACTAACTCACCTATGTTAACACAAACATGTATAATCTTTTCAGAAAAACCTCTAATCACTGTGTTTCTGCAGATATGGAACTTGGGAGTTGATTTTATTCCAGTTATCTGGTCACATCAGCAAAGAATTCTCAAAGTATCGAAGAAAGAAAGTCCATGCAGTAAGAAATATCATATCTGTTGATAATTTCTAAGAATGAATGACGTTTATCCTGTAGCCTAAGCCTATAAAAAGGAAAGGAAAGTGAAAACTAGAAAACTTCCTGGAAATGGGAAATGGTTGGAGTGTACTGTCATCTGCTCAATCTCTTGCTAACATTTGATGCCAGAAGGCATTTATAATGTTTATAACCTGTTTTTCAGAACTCACTTGTTCTATGGTTAGCTGCCTCCTCAGTTGAGAGGAATTTTGATCAACTTCCAAATAAAGAAAGTCTTCCAATTCTGGGCTTGACTTGGAAGGCTTTCTAGTTCATCTCTTCCTGGTGGTTCTGTGCCAAGACAGTTGTATGAAGTTTAATTTGCAGGGTAGTACTTTCCTAAAAGTGATTTATTCTGAATGTGGTTTGGTGAACATGGCTTATCATATTTTACTAAGAAAATTGAAGAAGTATGTTACCTAAGCAAAATTAGATAGGTAGGAACTGGATTGGTGGATGCACTTCTTAATTTCATGCTGGTTTTAATTGTCATTTTAATTGCCATATAAAATAGAATGCAGAAGTCTAAAGAAAATCAGAAGTGCAATAATTTGGCATGCTTTCTCAGCGACATTTTTGCCTACTGAGCAGGTTCAATGCATAAACTAGTGGAAAAATGTATTTTCCCTCAGTCTTGAAGGTAACCAATTAAAGTCATATACAGAACAAAGTTAAGATTTCATAATGTGAAGTTTCTGACTTATAAGTCAACAAAATAAAAAATGCAGATTCAAGTTTCATTTATAAAGACTATTCCAGAATATGCTAAAGATTTTAATTAAATTAATAATTAGGCTTCCTATGTAGTTGGATTTATTTGGAGATTTGAAGATTTTATTCCCCTTTTCCTTTGTGAATAAAAACAAATAGAGTACTGGTATTTAATCTATTTCTGGCTGCACTGGGTTATTAGCAAGTGTACCAAAAGTCATCTTCAGGTAGGAAATATCACTCAGTTAGGAGCTAGTTAAGAGATCACTTAGTCCCTGATCTGTCTGCTGCAGTTCCTGTATGTGAGATTTCCCAGAGAGATGGGTAAATCGATTTAGCTTCTGGAAGACTGTTCATAATGGACAGGAAAGAAGGAAGGAAAAAAGGGAGATGCAGAGGAAAACCTAAACTAAGGCACTGAAGATCCTTTAGTACTTGAAGGGTAGGTGACTTACTTAGGTCAAGTTTAAAACAACGTTTTTTGTCATTGAAGTGCTGTGTCTCTTTCATTCATGGCACTGAATACTATTATCCTTGATAATTCTATAATTTAATGATGTTGAAAAAGCAAAACATCATTTTTGAATCACCACATTATGTTAAATTTGCAGGTGCTACAAAATTAATGTAGATTGAAATGTAGCTGATTATTTCATTGAATGTGCTTTTCTTGCTTACTTTTAAGTTAAAATATTGAGTTATTCATGGATTTTATTTCTCCCTAGGCTGATATTTTTCAAACCTTGCCATTTATTTAGGTAACTGTTGTGTTTTCATTTGCTGGTACATGCAGCTATATAAAAACAGGCAGATTACACTACTGACCCAGAACCAGCTCTACTGCCACTCTTCAACATTTTGCTTTCCAGTTAGTCTAACCTAACCATCCTTGTATTTCTTCAGCTGCTTTGCACAGCTGAAATCAAGGACAAAATGGCCCAGTGTCTGATTGCAGGTTTGATTATTAATTGTACTAGGATTCTCAAGAAATTCCTGAGCTCTGATCTGTCCAGCATCTGTGATTACGTTTGCAGGAATAGCCAGGGTACTTTTTGGTGTTCTATGACATCTATATATCAAGAAGAAAAGAATGAGAAAGAAGAGAGCTTGAAAAACATGTAGAATTAACTCCTGTAGTCATTAGAATTTTCTTTGGCCTGTGCCATTGTTTTGCACAAATCCAAACATAACACCCTCAGTGAACTGAAATAAATAAAAACGTGTTTAACTATAAACGATGCTTCACATTGTCATCTTAAAATCTCCTCCAGCAGTTTCTGCATCTCATGCAAATCAAACCATGTTTCAAAATAATCATCAAATAAATCTGAATTTTAAAAATTAAGACTTCTCAGCATAATGGAAACTGACAATCAAAACATTTTATAAAATATACAGGCATTCATATACAGCTATCTTCTTGTCTGTGGAATAAATATGCTCGGAGCAAAATAAAGATCTAAAGTCTGTTATTTCCAGGTGTTTTCTGGGCAGCTGGTACTGAAAACTTGTAAGCCAAAGAGAAATTCCTGTAAGTACATAAACTAGTTTGTTCTTAGTATGTGTGAGAAAGTTCTGTGTCCTCTTTCTTCCAGAGACGGGTAAATATCCCAGAGAAACTATCCTAAAATTTACCTTGTATATTTTGAAACTTGCCATTATTTTAGTTGGAGATTCATCTTCCTCTGCCTGTTTAGATTGCTATTAGTCTGCTTCAAATGAGGTCAAGCTCTTGCACATGGAAAGGGGATGAGTCTGGACTTACCTGTCAACCTGCTGCAACCAATTCTGCAGGTGCATACACACCTACTAGATAAGTTGTGACTTCAAAATTTCATATATTTTGTTTTTTGTGCACATCCAGACTAGTTCAGACTGCTTCCTTAGGAGGCAGTTGGGAGCACACAGCCAACAAACAACCAAAATGTGGCCTCTTTTTTTAGGGCACAAGTGAAGGTAGAGGTTTTAGTACCACACTTTTGTATAACACCTTAGAGGTTGGAATGCTTTCCAAAAAGATAAAGACAGTGGTTTCAAATCAGCCTGAGGAAATGGAAATTGTATCTTCTCCCTCTCAGCAGAACTCACATGGCTCCTTAGATACACCCAGGAAAATCATGTCTACATTGATGAGATATTTGTAGGTACCATGTGCATGTTTTAAGTCTTGTGATGCAGTACAGATTTTGTTCTACTGCTGGAAGATCTTGACTAAATGTTGGTTGGTAGATCTAACCAAAACTGCATTTTCAATTAAAAAGCAGGAAAAAAGCTTACCTAATTTTTAAATCACAGAGTCATTAAGGCTGGAAAAGACCTTTTGGGTCATCAAGTCCAACCTATGATTGGTTTCCACCTTGTCAAAAAGAGCAGATTGCCGAACAGACACCTGAGTCCCATGTCCAGCTGTTTCTTGAACGCTCCAAGGATGCTAACTACACCACCACTCTGGGAAGCCCATTCCCATACTTGACAGTCCTTCCCACTGTGAAATTCTTTGTGATGTCCAACATGGACCTCCCACGATGCAGGAAGGCCATTTCCTCTTTTCCTGTCACTTGTTACCTGGGACAAGACATTGATCACACCTACCTACACCCTTCTTTCAGGTAACTGTAGAGAGCAATAAAGCCCCCTCCCCTCCCCTGAGCCTTCTTTTCTTCAGGCTAACTTATTTATAAAATAAGAACATACTGAATAAATGCAAATTGAGAATTTTTATTTATGTATAAAATGTAACTTTTTTGTTTTACATGGGACAATATAGCTGCTAAAAATAATCACTATCTTTCAAGGTAGTCAAAAATACATACACAGCTTTAAAATATCTGCAGTTCTGAATACTGTTCTGATATACATAGAGACACAAAACACAAGTTTTAATTTTTTGGAGATTTTTTTATGGGTTTGGTTTAGTTGGGTCTTTTTAAGATTAAAAATAGCTCATATGCTTAAGGTAAAATATATTCTCTCCCTGCCTTTTGATCTGCATGCATACAAGAATGTACATTTTTAGACAAACTTCCTGTTTTTCACTAATACAGTTTAAAAGCCAAAGTAAATTTATGCTTAGAATAGCAGCATGTAGAAAATGTTTTGAATAGATATGTCTAAATATAAAATTTAATTTTACAAGAAACTGTAAGATTTTTTACTGACACAATTGTACATGATTTTCTCTTCTTTTATCTATTTTATCCCTTTTCTTCATTTGAAAGATAGATCTTGAACTTGACAGAAAGTTAATAAAAGACAAAAGACCTTTTAGAAAAGAAAGATCCTTTGTTTAATATACTTTGCTTCCTGCAAAATCATCCTGGAAAAGAAACTCATACACAGGGAAACACACACTGCAAATTTGTTTTTTTATGTTTGGTGAGATTAATCATCAAGTTTTACTTCTTGTCCTTCAGTTTCTAGGAAAGGTACTGAAGACTGTCTTTTCTCAGGTGGGAGAGCTTTTTGGGTTTTTTTTTAATTTTTTGGTAAGGTTTAGGATGAGGAAATCTTAGCTTCCATATTTTATGCTTTTTTGGGACTGCCATTGACGAATGCAAGCAGTTACTATCAGGCAATACAGGTTGCTAACACAAAAGTGGATTTGGTTTTCTTCAAAGGAGGAGCATTACAGCTGGCACTACTTTATCAGAATTCAGAAAGTAGGATTGTCAGCTTAAGCAGGATCAGTGGCCAGCAGCTGTTTACCTGGGATGCACTTAACAGCATTTAAATTGTATTTTACTAAAAGCTGTGGAACCTTGTGTTCAATTATAAGGACAGCCATATGCTAACTTGGTGGATTTTTTTACATTAATACTGTGACTAGAACGAGAGCTATGAAGAGAAAATTAAAGCTGTACGGTGTTTTATGATTTTTTGGTGTATTTATCACAAGGTGAAATGCTTACAAAACACGATGCCAAGAGTTGTAGCTCAGTGAAATTCTGGTTTACTTAATATTAATTGTTATAAATATTTGATATGTTGGATGTCTTTGATATAGTAGAAATCTATAATGAAAATAAAACAGTCTTGTCCTTTGCCTGTGTAATTTCTAAGAGTGAAGCTCTTTCACTGTCTGAGAAATAAGACAAATGCTGAAATGTGAGTGCAACCAAGAGTTTGACATTTCCTCTCAGCTTACTCTCTCCCTACACAAGCCAAGGCTAACCCCGCACACCACTGTTTTCCCAGCATTGGGACCCAACAGAGGACATTGATACATTGATAGAAAACTCTTACTGAAAAGGCATGTTACTTCCTTTGCCAAGTAAATCATACAAGCTGATATATATTAAAAAGGTGCTGTTATTCCAGCATTCAAGCAGTAAAACTATAATAATTTCTGCAGTACATAAGGACTTTGCAAGCTTTTAAGGGCTCATTGGTGCTTCAGTAAGAAAGATAGGAGTTACATAGATTTGACTGTATATCTGGCAAGGCACGGGATCTAAAGGAAATACCAGGTTGCATTTTATCTATTTCTAAACTCTCTATGTGTCAGTCCAAAGAAACCTCTTTTGGCTAAATGGCTTATGCTTTAATCCTGAAATACAAGTAAAATCACAGGAAACTTTTTCAGATGTTTTCCCATACTGGAAGTGTTGCAAACCCTTTATCTTGGTATTTTCTGATCAGATTATCAGAAAATTTTCAGTTTTCAGCACCATACTGAACAACTTGGAGGCCTTTTTTTGGTTTTATATTTATATTTTTTTTTTCTGAGGTCTTTGGAGTAGCCATGCATGTCCTGCCTTTCTAATTGTATTTTAGAAAGCTGCAATTCCCTCTAAAATAAACTAGTGGATTTCAGTGTAAGAAGGGTTGACAGTTGTGGGTTGAAATCTTTATTTCACCTGGTCCAGGGAAATTAAGATTGATTTTCTTGGTGTTTATGTTTATTAGCTGAGAGCTACTTATTCAATTAGAGAAGCAGTTAGTCCTGAAAATCAGGTTATTTATATTGATGTTTAGAGGCACTGGTCTCTACAGAAAGGACGAGTGTTAGACGTTTTTTCTATGGCCTTCCTTTCCCCCTCCTTGTACAGGTTTTTGCAACTGTGTTAGGTAGAAAGAGAGAAGGACAGTGACTTTAACAAGTTTTAAGAGGAGTGGTCCCATACAGGAAAGACAAAAGACGTCCTATAAGGGGAAGCTGGGATGACACCCACACATTAACATTCTTACTAAAATTCACGGCTTCTGTAAAACCCTGCAAGAGCCAATGCAGTCTTGCAAAAATAAATTCTGCCCGATTATCTAAGAAGACAACTTATTTAAGAAGTCTCTAAAACAAAATGAAAGCCCAAAGCTTCTGTAAAACCCTGCAAGAGCCAATGCAGTCTTGCAAAAATAAATTCTGCCCGATTATCTAAGAAGACAACTTATTTAAGAAGTCTCTAAAACAAAATGAAAGCCCAAAGCCTGTTAAGGGGAAAGGAGAATTCAGGATAAATTACTGGCAAACTGCTTATCAATCATAGCGTTTTACAGATACTAAAGTGCTACTCCTTGCTTTGTCAGAAAATTCTTTGAGCTCTTGGACAAGATATTCTTCTTCTTTGTACCTCATTTTATAAAGTAAAATTCAAGATTCTCTTACCCCATTTCACCTTTCCTTAATCTTGATCTAGTTACATGTTTATGTGCAGCTGCCTATATGAAATGTTCTGAGTGGAGGGACTTGTATGCAATTAATGAGATGAAAATAGAAATAAAATGCCACTTGAAAATGTTAATGACTTGGTGTTCTAAATCTGTGACTGTCTTTTGTAACATTTTATGAGAAAAGAATAATGAGAATAAAAAAAGTCAATAAGGCCCAGAGTAATTTAATATTGTGCATGTTTCAGAGAGTATTACCTATTTAAATATTATAGTTACATTTAGATTTATGAAGAAGGCCTTTTTTAAATTACCTTGATAATGTGAGTACTTGAAGAAATTTCATTTTGTGTCTCTTGTTCCCTGGTTACTGCTTTGAGCCCAGACAGCCAGACACACACTGGCACCAGGAGGCTTCTCAGACATTTCAAACATGGCCATGTTGCAGCCAAGACTGAAACTGGATGACAAACAGAGTTAAATGAGGATGAGTCTGCCATTTTTTTCTAGCGGTGATTGTGTTCACTTTCATTTTTAAATGAAAAAAAGCTCACATGATCCCTTGAATGAGAACAGGGACAGTTATCTTTCCTTTGTGCCTGCTTCCCTGACTGAAGGAAATATTTTCATCAAAATGTAGAATGATTTGGGTTCAAAAAGACCCTTCAGATCATCGAGTCCATCTGTTAACATAACACTACTAACTCCACCACAAAACCATGTTTCTAACTGCCATGTAAATTCATTACACATCACATTAAAGTGAATGGTTACTCATTTAGACTTAAGATTGGGAACATAAACAAGACCTTAAAGGGATGTACATGGAAGTGGGTGGTGCTCCATTGGTTTAAGATAGTTAAGTTGCTTCATCTGTTGCATTAGCATATCATTTTATAGTAATTAGTCTGTCTGTCAGAGTCTTATGTATTAAACAGATAGAGAAATTATTAAATAATTGGTTGACAATATTTAAACAGTAGTTCTGAGGGAATTATTTGAGTATTATGTGCAATCGAATGAAATGAGAACTATATTTTTAAGACACTATTATTTTAAATGCTATTAAGGAAACTCCTGTTGTCCACCAAAGAAATAATTACTTTTCTCCTAGTTGGCCCTGACTAGGTCACAATTGGAATACCATTTTAAAATGACAAATTGAATCATAAGTGACAGAGACTTCAGAAAGTGAAGTCTGTAAATGAAGAACAATATACAGCCATCATAAAAGAAAACAAGAGGGAGAAAGGAAATTGATAGCATAGAGAAAGGGAAAGATTTCTTAACTGGATAAGATCCAGCTGTTGCTTCACAGTAGGAGCAGAGACAGCAGTCAGTTAGTTGAAAGAGTGAAAATACTAACACAGAAATATATGAAAATGTTGTCTCTAGAATGAACCAAGCATATCCTACGGTTGCTTTTGCTAGAGGAAGATGCTCTTTTGTGGCAACAAAGACCAAAGACTGATAGAGACAATTTTTTATTCATGTTTTATTAATGGCTTTATTATGATTGTTCAAGTAATGCTGCATCAAAAGCCTAGATCTCTGTTTTGTGACATTCTACCAAATATATATTTTTACATTCAAAAACTGGCTTCCTGAAGTAAGAATAAGAATTTGTGTGGTTCTTAAGGTAGTTCTTCCATTGGCTATCAACTGTCACTTTCACCAGAAAGATAGTTAAAAGGTTCATGTTTAATGCTGCAGTGTCTCAGCTGCAGATGCCAAAGTGGTTGTTGCTGCCAGGGAGGATTGACAATCTATGGAAATATATGTTGCAGTCACTCATTTGTACCTTATTGATTTTAGAAATAGCAGTAGGTATGTGAAAATGTTGACATCTTCTAATGTCAGAGATAATTTATTGGTTTATTAATACAATGATTTTCACATTTCCTGAAATAGCGATATGCTTGGGGAAAGACGTCCTTTTCCTAGGCAATAAACTACTTTAATTTTGACAACCTGTTAATCTACTTAAGTGTGTGTTAAAAAGCATGTGAATTGGTACGTTTCATGTCCAGTGTGTCCCTGAATGATGTTTTCATTCATGTTATAATGCAGATTAACTCAGTGGACTTTTGTTCTTTTAAGACTGAATGTAGAGGCTGACAAGCATAATTAAATACAAGAAATATTTAATCTTCCCCTCGTGGCTGTGATTTTGCAAGCTGAAGAGGAGTGACTTAGAAGACTACAAATTAAGCAAATAGCTTCAAGAGACACTTCTGAGAGGTGTGAGACTTGACTATTCACTCTGTATTCTCAATTAAGCTGTGCAAAGTCTAAATTGCTACAGGAGACATGTTTTTGGATGCTCTTCTGAAAAACTTTTGTCCTGGAAAGTTACCATTATTAAAATATTCTAGTATTTTCTGTGAGATCAATATAGTATATCTTTGGTTAGAAGAGCTATAATGTACAAAGTGTTGGAAATTTGGGCAGCAAGTCCTCTTATTGCACTTCGGGATATGAAAAGATCTGGAAAGTATGTAAAGAAACAGCTGCTTTAAGTGCAAATTTTCTAGGCGGGAGAAAAATTTCATAAATCAAAAACAGATCTAGAAATTTCCAATCTTTTCTGTATTTAAAGATAAAAATAAATGTATTTCCATGTGTCCCAGGTATTTTTATAAATCTGCCTGACCAGAATGCTTATGAAATCTAAATATAATTCATGCACTTCTACAGCAATACTTTCTCCCATAATGCTTTTTGAAGTTCTTTCAAGATCAAGATATTACAGAGAGAAGATGTTTAGTGAAATAAATGGATATGATGTAAATATAAAGTTTAAGTGAAATTTTACATAAAGTGGATAGGTTGTTTATATTTTTATCTTAAAACCCGTACAGTGGATTGATTCATCAGAGAGTGCAAGAAAAATGGACAAGTTCCTATTGTTGGGACTAGATTGCCTTCATTATGTCCCTTCCAAATCAAACTTCATGATTCTATGGTTCCTAGTCCAGAGGAGAGTAAAAGATTTGTATTATTAGTTATAAGAGGGTCCAGGTTATGTGTTACAAATGTTAAGGATGGAATTATGTACAATGCCTATATAAATAAGCTTTTGCATTTTTTGTTTCTGCTTCAGTAGGAAAACTCTAAATGGAAAAAAAAAGTAGTTTAAGAGGAAATCAAAGGTATATAAATAGAGATAAAATCACCTATATTCTCATTTGCATGAGGTTTGCCAAGAAGGGAGGGGAAAAAATTAAAGGATGAAAATAAATAATTAATATATTGCTTTCCTTAATGGAGCTCCACATGCTCTACTTGATCTCATGGATATTCAAATATATACCAAGATAGGTATTTGAGGTATATAAATATCTAATATATTCTTGTTAGGTTACTACTCTTAAATTTGTTACTCCAAAAATTGCTTACCTTAAGTTGCTGTATTCAATCTAGATACTGAAAAAATATTTATAAACTGCATAATATGTGATAAAAGCAGGATGTATTTTGAGCTAAGATTATTCATACAAAATCCTATCAGAAGATCTAGGAAATTTTCATAAAGGCAAATCAGGATGCACACATAAATTAAAAGATTTGGATAAAGAGTCTGATGGAAGGCTTTGGTAAGGAGAACAGCAGTTCATACAGTAGTAAAATAAAATAAAAACTAACAGTGGCCTGTAGCAAACATCTGCTAAGGAAATGTTTGGGAGAAATTCATCAATTAGCCTGCTAGGTGTGCAGTGTCTGTAGGCAGTAGATTAACTTTCAGGGATCTTGGAAATACAATGTTCCAGGCAGGAATCTCATGCTTTCTCTGGGTTTGTGTAAGACCAATTCCTCCTCCAGTGGCCATGAATTTGTCAAGAATATTATTGAAAGCAGAAGGGACTAATTTGGGGTGTGTCTGTCTTTCCATGCCTGCAGCACAAAATTGCTATAAGAAAATCTGCTGGAGGGGATTGTATACGAGTGTATATATCTGTTTAACTGCTAGATAAGCTAAAAAACGGCAAACAAGTGCTAACAGCAAGGTAAACTCTTGAGTTCTTCTTTTCCGTTTGATTGTTCTTAAATTTTCTGCTTGTTTTTTTTTTTTCTATTATGAGGTTGAGGATGGAGCAGTAGTACACAAAAAATCTAATATACTTCTGTGAGAAATTCTTCTCTACCTAGTCCACCTCTATGATTTGTTACTTTTTGAAGTACTATTTTGAAACAATACTTCTTTCATAATGTATAACCTACAGAAAAGAGTAGAGACAGACTGATAGATTGTGTTTGGGTGAACTAGTGAAGTATGAAAGTACTATTTACTAAAATTTACCTTGGGAAAGGTAGTTCTGTGATGTTTTGATGCAAAGATAATATAGGTTTATTAATTTGAGGCCATGAATCTGGGGTAAAAGGCTATCAAGAATTCCTTAACCCAAGATGCATTCCTCCTTTTAACTATTAGTGTTTATGTTTTTGTTAATCTACCTTTGAGGTTACTAAAGAATCGGATGATTAATTGGAAAAAGCATTTTATAAATTAATTTATTTTGATTGATCATAACTAATATAATTAACAAGAAAAAAATATCCAGGAAACTGATTTGGTGTAGAAGTCTGAGTTCTGGACTATATCTTGTATTCCTGCATAGAAGAACTGAAAACTAAAATGTTAGTGTTGGAAGTAAGCTTCCTGAAAATAGTATCTTTTCCATGGGAAATATTCCTGTACCCTGTGTTGTTTGTTGACTTCACTGTTCTTGTTCATACAAGGTGCAATTTGTGTTTTAGAGCTTTTAAATATTAACAGTTGTATTTTTAGTTTTTAAAATGCAAATACTGTAAGAATAAGGACTTGGTAACATCTTAATTGCTTGGTAACTTAAACTAAAATTTATTTTATAGAGTACTTGGTACAGAAAAGTTGTTAGTCTTGTGCAGAGTGGAAGTTTAAGAATGCTCAATGTGTATGTCAGTATTTGTCACATTTTTGAGTCTATATTTGCAAATTAGAAAAAAATCAAGGTTTCAAAGATTAAGGGATGTTAAAGTAGGGAACCTTTCCTTCAGAAATAAAGCAGTTGGCTATTCATATGCACCAAAAGTAATTAACAAGCAGATTACTATAAATAATAATAAAAAATTTTCATTTATCATCTTTTTCTTTATTTTTTAATTTGTATTTAAATTGTATTTAAATTAACTGAGTTGGTTTGTCTTCCAATAAATTTCAATATGGTTCACAATGTCTTAATGGTTACTGCAAAGAGACAAAATTATTTTTTCTTTTATAATATAGATAAACTGTTGGATGTGAGGAATTAATACATTTACAATTGGACATGATTTTTGGTCTGGTTACTAAACAGTGCATATTTTTTTGCTATTCAAAAATTCAAAGCATGTTTATATATATCTTCCTTACATACTAGACAGAACAAGATAATCAGATCATTTCTGTTCAGATTGAAACCCTTTCTTTTCATATTGTCATACAAAGTATCTGCTTGGTTTCATGATAATTATTATTATCATCATCATCATTGTCATCATCATTCTATCTATGTTTTCCTTTGTAATTCATTATGGACATAATGTGTTGATTAATTTTTGTTACTATTAGTACACAAATCTATAATTCCATAAAAGAATTAGTGCACAAAATGTCCCAGATCTACTTCTTTAAGAACTGATGCAATAAATTCCTCTACTTTAGTGGCCACATTAATTTTCAGAGCAGGTTTTCTGCTGTTTCTATTTTTAAGTAAGAGGAGGATACGATTGCTTTGGGGTTGTGGCACCAATGAATTCACCATATAATTCAAAAATACCAACTGAACACTGTATTTTAAAAAGAAATGAAAAAGGGTTTATAAATGACTGTTGTTGTTGTTGTTGACTGCTGCAACCTTAAAATAGTTAAATTTTCTTTCTGTATTGTGTTGGTCAAAATATGATTGACTGAAATAGGTTTCCAGCAAATGAGATTAATTTGATGACTAAATAATGTGTCACAATTCCTGTAATACTAAATAGTGTATAGCCTTCAAATAACTTAATTTTTGGTTAGACAATGTTTTCCCACTTTATTATACAGTAAAATGACGTCAAATACTTACTCAAAAATATATTACTTCTTTTTTATCTTAATTATGTCTTGTTTTTTTAATTACTGAATTAATCCCTGTCTAAGTAGATTATGATGGTGTTTATAATGTAGTAGCTGTCTGTCAAATTATTATTTTTACCTCTGAAGGACTATGTTTGTGGAGTTCTGATGACAAAAACAAGCATTTAAATGCTTTCCAAATCTGTGACTCAGTATTCAAGGTCCACAGCTTGAAACAGGGTTTTTGATTAACAATTTATTAGAGCCCACAATGCACAGTGAAAAAAAAAAGAAAAAAAAAAGAAAAATAAAAAAACAAAACAAAACAAAACAAAAACAAAACAAAGCCCCAAACTAGCAAGCCTAAACCACAAAACAAACAAAACAACCCACAGAACAAAAACATAGAAAAGCATATAAGAAAGCCAAAAGTATTAAGACACTTCTGAATTTCTCATCAGCTAATTATCTTTACAAATCTAAATCCAAGGAAATTGTGCCATGAAAGCTCAGGTCTCATCTGCTTGTTCTAGTGAAAAGTGTTTCTGTCCAAAGCATATTTTGTTGGTTTTGATGCAGTATACAAAGACTTTAAACAGATTTAGGCATATATAGTGGGATTAATTTGCTTGGATTTAGACAACTGTATCACAACTCATCAATAAAGGAAAGTACTTTGAGAGACCCTGCTGATTGATGTTCCTAAAGTACGTTTTTCCTAGAATGTGAGGGATTTGTCCCGATGACTTTAGTCATTACAAAGACAAGATTTTGAATTCTCACTCTTAGTGATGACTGTTACATAGTGCTCATAGTGTTACATAGCTCTCATAGTGTTACATTTAAAAGCTATAGAAAATTTATGTTGTGTGCCAAGAATTTTGTACCAGTAACTCCTACTATGAGCCCCTTCTCTGATCTCTGCAAGGAATTTCTGCCTGAAATCCTACATCTCTGAGTTTCTGCAGCCCCTACCTGTGTATGTTAATTTGACAATATTGTGCTATAAAATGCCACTTTCCAGATGGTGGTTTTGAAGTTAGTTTTTCATAACGTTACTTAGAATGTAGCAATTTAAATATGCCTCTCCTGGTTCAACATAGGAATTTGAATTTCACTTAATGATGCCATACTTCTTTCTGAAAAATGCACAATGATGAGTTGTGTTTGAAACTGAATAGTGGCCATCTGTACTTAGTGTAACATTTCTAACACCCCTCCTGTGGAATGAAGAATTCTAACATTGGGAGACAGTAGCTGTTTAAAAGAGTAATTGCCCCTTTCAACAATAATACTGTTTGTCATAGCCTGTGGCCATTGGTTTTTAGTTGTGGTGAGTAAGATGAAGGAAGTCTTGCTGGGATAATGGAGGGATGAATATTTGTTCCCATTAGAAATGTTTAAATTAAAGATACAACTCATTCAAATTATTGACTCCTGCCTATTATTTCCATTTGATACACTTTAGTCTGAGATTTTTACAGGATGTGAATTTCTTCTGTCTCAGAACCCTTCTTGCCAGTTCTTGCTTATTAGCAAATCTATTTCTACAGTCCTGCAGTCTCAAATATTCTCAAGATTTGTCTCGTCAGATTCTGAAGTATCCATTTTCAATCACAGGTTCTTGGAGTTCTCTGAAACCTAGTAAGGCAGACAAAAGAGACTTGTCATTTCTTCTTGGCCAATATATTTTGTCTAAGAAATCAATTGCTGATACCTGCCACTGTCCATAAGTTTCATCTCTGTATGACTGTTCCTCTAGCAAGTCTGAATGTGACAATCTGAAAACTCCAAGCCCAAGCTTCCTCCCTTTTATGTGATGTAATTTTTTTTATGCATGTACATATATTGATATTTGAAATATGCAGACGGAAAATGAGGTAACTTTTGCCATTTTTTTTTTCAAACTCGATTTCTGCATGATTCATTTGTTTTAAAAATTTAGTGGGATTAATGTTTGCTTAGTTTTTCTGACTATGCCAAGCAAGCTTTTATGAACTTGATTTTAAATATTTGAACTTTAAATGTTTGAGTTTCCTTTTAAATGTAAAGGGTTCATTTGCCCTGCTTACTAGAACTGTGGCAGCCTATGTAAATGACAACTGCTTAAAAATTGTTCAGTCTTGCTTTCAGATAAAAGCAAGAGATAATTTTTGTATATTTTGGGGGAAGCTTTGTGATTAAAAATACTATTTTTAGAAAAATCAGTTTATATCTTTAAAGTGACTTAAGTTCTTGAACTCTCCACAGAATTTTCAGTAATAAGAAGGAAGAGAAATGTTTTGCATTTAGATCTGAGTGCCGTGGTGGCAGTGACATGGCAGTTTTACAAAACACTAATTTATTTATATGCACAATACTAAAATAGTTTATTAGAGCCTATTCTGGAATAGCTATTTTTAATTTGCAATAATTCCATTAGCAGCATGGTGTTTCTAGTGTCACACTGTATAACCTGAGTGGAACAGAAAGACCTTTCTGCTTTCAGAAGTTTAATTTCACATGTAATCCAAAACCATTCATCCATCACTGTGACATGAAATCCAGATCACCTGTTTTTGAAAGCTGAAGTTGTGCTGTCCCCTGTCCTTGTAATCTTTTAGAGTGCCTGTTATTTGCATCCTACTTATGAAACTTCAATAAAGGCTGAGGGAGGGAACAGGATACAGCATAGGAAATGTGAATGAGCAGCTCAGCAGCTGACAGCTTAGGAAAAAACAGTTCTTTATCTCCTATCTCTTCTCCTGATAGAGATACCAAGTCAATAATAGCAGTAGCAGGGCTTATAGTGGCATAGCTATTTATACTTATATATATGCACAGAAATATATATATATTTTTTTTTTTGTACAGTGCCTGTATTCTCTACTACCAGAATTAACTTCTTTTAAGATGTGAATTTCAAGAGGAAAAAAAAAAAAAAGATGAGGTCTGCTAGGAACAGTTTATTTTTGGACTCCAGCAAAAGAGCAAATTGAGGAGGTTAAATTCTCTGTACATGTTGGCCACTCAAACAAGAGAAAAGCTATTTATTTTTGGGAGTTGCTACAGTACTGACTTCCTGTGGTATAGAGTGTAGATATAAGTCTCATTTGGCTGCTGTGTCAAGCCCTTTATAATCTACCACAGAAGCTACTATCATGAAGTTCGTGCTGCTGGCCATGTCTCTTGATGTCACCCAGTCAAGGTGGTCAGACTCAAGAGGTCACAAGGTGCAAGGCAAACCAGAACCAATGTGGTCCATCTTCTTCCCATCATTCCTCTCCTGTTCATCTTGTGCTCCTTTCCCCTGCCCAAAATGAGACAATCTCATCAATTAATGTCATCATTGATATTATTGGGTGAGGTGTTCTTGATTATTCTGTAGGATTAGTGTGGTTCCATCAGACATATCTCCTGTTGTTCAGGGAGATTATTCTGTTGGTATCAGACACACTTCCCACATTCCCTGCAGGAATATTTCATATTACAAGATTTCTTTCTTGCTTTCTGTATATCCTTCGTTCTTATCTTACAGATTTTACTTTTTGTACAGGTTTTTCTGTATACAGTTTGGAGAATGTCTCAATCGATGTAGATTAAGATATTAGTCTAAATTAAGAAGGCCACAAAGATTTCTGCTGATGGAGGATCTAGGCAGCAAAAAAAAAATAAAATGGATGGCTTGACTTTATTTTAAGTGGGAAAATGTGAACAGTAATAATCATACAGCTTAATTTCTTAAGATGCTTACTTTGTTCAAACAAGAAAAGATTATTTCACCAAACAAACCCATCATTCTAGGTCATTTACCTATGAAGATATCAGAAAACAAATACAGTTGTAGAATTAACCATTGGCCCCAGTATGATTGCTTCTTTAGATTAACAGGAATAATTCAAGACCGAGAGCAGCTGAATAGTGTAGTGTCACATTTCACTTGAAGTTATTGGTGCTTTTTCCCCTCATAATAGTAATATTTTGCTACTTCTGCTGTTTTTGTAATTTGTCTGTGTTGATTTTCTCTAAATGGTGAATTAATGGAATATGCTCTGATTTTCTCCACTGTAGCAAAATTAATGCTTGGAATGTTTCTTCCTACATGGTATTCTTCTTTAGTATTTACTCCATGTGTTCTTTAATGTAAATTTCATTTTTTCATCATCCAGTATAATTCTAATAATTTGATGGTCCAGATGAATTCTCAGCTGAATCAATGTTAAAGGTGTGTTTTAGGACAGATGCCCTATAAGAAGAAAAA